>NW_005054361.1:1937402-1952689 GCF_000277835.1 Geospiza fortis
CGTCCCTTACATAGCCCTGTGTCAGGGCGTGGCTCTGCCGTGTCACAAGGGCCTCTGGGCGGCGCAATGTCCTGCATCACTGAGGGCCCTGACACAAGGCGCCTGTGTCACAAAGGGCCACACCCAGCCTCCCTTCAGCAGCCAAAGCCACTGGAAGCCACTCAGGAGCAGGCGCTGGATTTTGGCCTTCCAGCCTCTTGTTATTAGTTCTGTATTAAAAGGGTCGGACATGCCTCTCCCGAAATTACCATGCCAGACGCCCAAGCCAATAGTATGGCTTTTCATGAAGAGGAAATGGGGGAGAAAGACGGAGAGAGAGAGAAAGAGACTGAGAAAAAGAGTTCGAGAGACAGATGAAGTAGAAAACCTCAGTGCTCTTTGGATCCCAGGGGCATCCCGTTGATGCTGTATATGAGGCCTTCTTGGTGGCTAGGGTCTCCCAAAAACCTAGAGTTGAGTGGGTGGATAGACATTTGTGGGCTAGGTGGTGTTGAAGATTGCATGCAAGATGTTTGTCATTACCATCTGTATGGCTGATTACCTTGTCAAGTGAGCAGTTTGCCTTATCTCTCTCTTCAAATGACGACATTCACACCTTCCTTGGGAGGGGACCTCTGCTGATAACAGACTATTGAATATCACTGCATGACTGATAAGAACTGTAACATCCCATTGTGAGATGCTCCGCCCAGAGGGAGGAGCCAAGCACTGCTACCCCATATACTCTGAGATTCTGCAACTGCGACACAGCTTTTCTCCATGAGATTCCCCCGAGGAACAACAGCTGCCTTTTCCTCCTGGATCTTCAGAGGAAGACTACATCCTTCTCTACAGATCCTCCTTGCTCCAACAGAACCACACCTGATACTTCAGAGGACTGCAGCCACATTTTCAATCGGACTACCACCAACACCCTGGCCGACAGGGTGTCAGGTTGGGTTCTGACTCTGCCAGTGTTGTTTTAGTGGACTGCATTGTTTATTTTATTTTTTTTTCTCCCTATTAAAGAACTGTTATTTCCTGCTCCCAAATCTTTGCCTTTGAGCCCCTTAATTTAAAATCATTGCAATTCGGAGGGGTGGGGAGGGTTTACATTCTCCATTTCAGGGGAGGCTCCTGCCTTCCTTAGCAGACTCCTGTCTTCCCAAACCAAGACAGGTGGGAACAGCAAGGTACCTCCCACGGCAGAGGCCAAGATTGAGAGAGTTTCTTGCAGCAGACTTGGGATCTGTTGCGTTACTTTGCATCACATGGAGTATTCTGCAAGGCCTCAGGAATCAGTCTCGGGAGCCATTTGGGTGTCTTTGTTGGGTTATGGCCCTTCTGCACCTATCGCTTCTATGAATGTTCTTTGGATTACGCCCTGCCAGTGTGGAAGTTACATCGGTGATCTTCTTTGTTTAAGGGAGAATGGGTGCTCAGGACCTCTGACTGTAGTTCATGCCACATCTCCAGATTCTCCTTCTCTCTTTTTGGTTCAGTGGAGTGTGTGCAAAGCTGGCCTCAGCAGCTGAACCTGTGGCTTGTGCCTTCCCTTAGCCTAATACCTGCCCTTGCTGATTTTTACAACATCTCCTGGATTTGGCTTTCTTGTGCATGCATTGCCTCTTAGTCTTGTTATCTTCTTAGACCTGAACAATGGTGTCAGCTTTAATTTTTCTTAATGTTCAGTGGTACCTGAACAATAGTGTCAGCTTTATTTTATCTTAACTTCTCTTAGGTTGCTTAACTCACACTTCAAAGTTCCTTTTATGTTAAGGAGGGGCAGGCTTGTGTGGTAACACCTCCTTTATCCAGTTTTGCCATAATGGGCAGACTTTTTAGTAACAATGTTTAAGCCATCAACCATAACATTTCAGCCGCTTACTGCCTTGATGTGCCCAGATCCCTTATAAGGCTTTGGATACAGTCCCGCCAAGGCATGACTGCCCAAGCCCCAACCTGCAGATCCCTGGCTTTGGAGAATGGGCTTTTTGGGGCATGAGGAATTGGCAAGATATATGCAGGGAGTTGTGGTCACTGGCTGCTGGTCCAGGTGGAGGCTGAGGATGAAAGGTGTCCTCTTCAGGGCTCTGCCTTGGCGTCAGGGCTCTTGAATGTCTTCCACAATGACACAGACAGCACATGGATCTCCCTCTCAGCATGTTATCTGAGGAGAAAAAGATGAGCAGAGCAGGGCTGAGCAGGAGGACTTGGGCTCTCTATCCTGGCCTCTAGCATGTGCTCCTTGAAGGCCAGAGTAGCCTGGTATCCTCTGAAGGCCTGGGCTTGCACACGGGGAGACGAGGCACAGAGCGGCACTTGAGGGCACGGCTCAAACTCCTGGGGCTCAAGCCAGGCCTCCTGAGGGAAGGGCACTGGGAGCCTGTCTCCTGCAAAAACACCCAGTACTGGCTCTCTAGGTCCTTCCAGCAGCTCGAGGACGGTCGCGTCTTCCCATTCTTCCTCCTCCTGCAGCAGGGGCTTGACCCCGATGCTGTGGGTGGTCACACTTTCCCTGTTGTCCTGCTTGAGCTCTTGGTCGCTGTCATCTCCGCAGCTCAACTGTATGGAGGGTGGGTTCCCATTGCCTTTGGGAGGGTCAGTTCCCATTCCCTTTGCCTCCGGGCCAATGGAGTCTTCCTCTTGGGAAAGATGTTAGCTGGTGAACTCTTCCCAGTCTGACACTTCTTGGTGGCTCTCTGGGAAAGGGAAGTAAGCTCACTTTGTACAAATCTATTATTGGATCAACCCAACCTGTACTCATACATTTCATATTTCATGTTTTTTTCATTATGATTCACAGCTACTGAAGTGGGGAACTCGTTCTAACAAAGCCTTTCTGATCTCTTGCTCGTCTGTAGAGCTAAAAATTAAATAAGTGACAGTACTTTCACTTTACAATTTCCCAAATAACAGCCAAGAGGCAACATGTCTAGTCACATGGAGTGAGTCAGTGCCTCACCTTAGATAAAATCCTACAGCATCTAATCCTGGTGTTGCTGCCCTGTATTGAATCTTATCATTTCACAGCTTAGTTTTTCATGTCTGTGAGGCATCCTAATCTGTTTGGAATATAAATTAAAAGGTTTTATAATTTTAATTTTTCTTTACCTTACTACATCACCTAAAAGCACCACCCTGAGTAAATATGTATTATTCTTAGGGGCTGGACAAGTGGGAAAAGCAGTTTTTCTTTAGAGCTTGCAAGTTGGCAGTTTCTTACCCTATATCAGGTAAAATGCTCTTTCATAAAGAACACAGAGTATAAAAGCTTAGTGAAACTTTTCTTGTGTTTTGAATATAAAGCCAAAACTCAGCTTCACAGAACAGCTGTTCCCAAAGCTGTTTACAGAGCTTTATGGGAATGCAAATTCCTGTAAAATTTACTGTTATTTTCATTCCACAAATACAAAACACTGGCCTCCATGCACACAGCATTTTGCAAGTAGTTCAGTCACATAATTCAAAAGCCAAATAAGTTTAAAAAATTAAAAAGTCATAACCAAACTTTCTTGATTTACCATTAAGTTCTGTATCATTGAAGCATATTAACACATCTTGAAAATACTAATACGTGTGAAAATATGACTTCTATAATCCAAACTGTTTGATCTAGGGACTTATTCCACTGACAGTGCTGATGTACCCATCCAATGGGTTTCTCCTAAATGTTTGCCAGTAAGACCTGTTCACTTAGGCCTCTGCACGGGTATATTCTCTATTCTGGTTTTGTAAGGCAGCTTTGGATTGGTTTGCCTAGGTGTAAAAATAAAAATTGTCTGGTTTTAGCATTCTTAAGTCTCATCTTCACCATTTAGTTGAAAAAACTGTATAAAAATGCTACATTTCTCAGTGAAGTGATGCCTCAGAGAGCAAGACAGGTCAGTCATTCAGGGAAATGTTATGGCTGAAGCTACTGCTGCAGAGCTAAGTAAATTGTTGACAGCACTGTTGCTTTTATTCATAACCCTTGTTTCTGCAGTATTTTTAGCTCATCTAATTTCTATATTTAGATGTGTTTATGAAAATGGAGATTTAATGTGATAAACCTCAGAAACTCTACTGTCATCTGCCTGGTAAAAAATAGGTTTCTGCGGAGTATCAAATCTGTTACTGACCTTCAGTCTAATTGCATCTGTCAGGCTCCCAATCCATGGAAACTTGCTTGGAGCAAGAGTTTTACTCTATTATATTTTTTCCTTGTCTGTGCTGAGTTTTGTCTTTCCTTGGAGCTCCCCAAAAAGGCTTTGAAGAAAGTAGATGGGAACCCGATGGGAATGGTGCTGAATATCATGAAAGCCAATACTGATGAAGAAAACCAGCATCTTAAACCTGTGGTGCTTAAGCTTTTTGAGCAAGCAAAAAACTTCAGTGCTCTTAAAGAGACACCTGAAGGCCAAACTATGCAGATTTGGGAAGTGAGCAGAGTGTGACCTGCTGGTTAGACTGGAGAGTTTTGTTCATGAATATCTATAGAGAGAGAGTGGGCAACCCCCTCCCACCTTCTCCTAGATTTAAGGATCCCATTAAAAACTAGGACTAGTGACTTACAACTTTTAACTTGTGCAGATAAAGAATGTCAGCAGTACTCTCTGCACTCAGCCACCAGCTCTTCTTCAGTCTGTAGAACACATCTGCAAAGACAGCTGGACACAGCTAAAGGTAATCCCTAGATCCCCAAGTAAATGAATCCAATGGATAATTACCATCATAGTCCAAAATTACCAATTCGCTTTTGCTCGAATGCAACCAGTAGATCTTACATCTTTTTTTTTCTGATACCTAACAATACTCAAAAATCTCTTCTATAGGTAAGTAGTTTAGACCACTGTTTCGTGTTCCAATTGAGATTTTAAAACTTCTCCTGATTTTCTGTACTTTCACATTTCCAGTCAATTAATTTTCCACCACCTGCACAGCTACTGTTGAACCCTTGGAAATGTTAAAATGAATGTTATTTCCCACTTTTTAATTCAAAAATTCAAGTGCAGAAAACTCACTTAGACTATACTTTAGCTGAATGCTTTTCAACTGCCTCTAAACCAGCTACATGTAAGAAGATTGAGAAATAACAATATTTACTGCATCTGGTTTTGTTCCCAGATATTTCAAGTAAGAGCAAGGTTCTTGTGAAGGTGATTTACTAAAAATTTTAAAGGATATCCTTCATCATTTGCTGTCTACTTCTGCTGCTTGCATTTTGCTTTTTCTTTTCTTGACACCCTACTTGTATGGTGCCTCTGTGAAATAGAAATTTGGTTTATTTGCTTCAGACTTTTATGGATCACAGTGAATTCCAGACAAGCTGGGAAAATGGTAAGAATAAATTTGACCCATGAATGAAATTGTAATCTGATTACTCTTGCTTTTTCCCCTTTTTAATTTTAGATTTGTTTCAAAGTCTTTCACTGTACAGATGCAAAAGAATCCTGCTCCTTATTTATACTGCAGTAAAAGTTACTTCAGTTAATGCATCAAGTTAGGAAAACTTTATTTTATTTAGTTTGGAGTATGAAGCACTCCTTAGACCCATGCAGGGGCACCCTGCAGTGATCACAGAACAAAGTAACAATGGGAGATTCAGAGATGAAGAACCTAAGAAGCAACAGGATGGAACTAGGAAAAAATGGTACTCTGACATGGCAGGAAATTGTGTCTGGAAAAAGACTGACTATGTGGCTAAGGTTCACATGGCTTTTTTCGCTTAGCTTCAGGTGTTTTCTGGGGTGAAGGATATAATTTCTCTGCTTGTGTCAACTATGTCCTGTGATCAATATGTTAGCATTGGCTGGAAATGGCTGTGTCTGGCACAGGGCAACCCTGGTCTTTTTCAAAGAAGCCACCCCTACAGCCCTCCCACTGCCAGCACCTGGTCACCTGCACCCAATGCCCAGGCAAATCAAAGCAAAAAAATGTCATCAGGGCTTCAAAGCTCAGTGCCTGAATAGAATTAGGAAATCATAAAATGGCTTGGGTTGGAAGGGATCTTAAAGATCATCCAGTTCCTAACCCCTGACCTGGGCAGGAACACCTTCCATCAGATCCAGTTGCTCAGAGCCCCATCCAACCTGGCCTTGAACACTGCCAGGATTGGGGCATCCACAGCTTCTCTGGGTAATCTGTTTCAGTGCCTCACCACTCTTACAGTGAAGAATTTTTCCTAGTATCTAATTTAAACCTACTCTCATTCAGTTTGAAGCCATTTCTTCTTGTCCTGTCACTACATGCTCTTGTGAATAGACCCTCTTTGTTTTCCCTGTAGGCTCCCTTTGGCTGCTGGAAGGATGAAATCAGGTAACTCCTAAGTCTTCTCTTTTCCAGGTTAAACACAAGTTTCTCAGCCTTTCTGCATAGGAGAGGTGCTCCATCCCTCTGACCACCTTGGTGGCTTCCTCTAGACTCACTCTAACAGGCTGATGTTCCTCATGCCAGGGATTGAAGAGCTGGATACAGCACTCCAGGTGGATCTCAGGCCTTGTTGTGATAGCAGGTTCACAAAACCTGTTTTATGTTCTCCCTTTGTAGTCAAAACTCTGGTAGAAAATCAGTGCAACTGTTCCACTGCCCCAAGACCAAATTTGTTTGAGATAAAATGTCCATCAAACTATGGGTACTGTCCTCAATCTGTGTTAGCTAGAGAGGCTTCTTTTTGGCATTTTGTTGATTTGGTGAAAGAGTGCGTGGAGAGGAAGTAAAGATCAATTGTGATATATCAGGCTACTTTGCCAGAGTGTTTGGCAGAATATTTGTCTTACAAATAGTTACAATCTGTTAAGCTTTGAAAGGAAGATGAAAAAATAATAGCCTCCTGAAGGTTTTGCCCTTGTAAATATTTTAAAGTGCCCTTCAGAAAGTCTTTACTGAACATATATCAAGTGTCTAGCTGATATCAGCTACCCAGTAGTACCCAGAGATGGCAAGCACCTTGCACCCTCTCAGCTCTTGTAGCAGCTTGAACACTCTGTCATGCTTACCATATATGCCCTTCTCAAGTGTCATTCTTGATGGGAACAGGGTTGATGTCTTTGGTTCACCAATCTGAACTGCTCTGCCAAATGGTTTACCTTTGGGGTCCAGTTGTATACAAGAGAACTCTCACTGGTTACTACCTTGTCCAGTCTCTTCTAAGGGATTCACTGTCTCTGGGTTTTGAATCTTCTTATTTTTCAAATTTTTCTCCAATTTCAGTTCTGTATGCAGGGTTAAAATGCAGAACCTTTCTTTCATAGTTATTGCTGAGTTAGTTAACTGAGTATTCTAAATCTAGCTATGGTTATAAATTTGGCTAAATTACAATTTTCTTTCTTTTAGACATTTTCTCCTTGGCTATAGGTAGAAAGTAAATGCAGTAGATGCCTTTGCAGTTGGATTTAATTTGGGAAATTTTAAACTGACCCATCTGTCACCTTCCATTTTACTGCTTTTACTGTTTGGTGCTCAGCAATCAATCAGCTGTCAGCAAGAAACCTGCTCCAGTCTCTCTTTTTTCCCCTAGAGCCATGCACAACAACAAGACCTTCTCAGTGTCAAACCTGGCCAGCTTGAGAATTCATCTCAGCTATATTTATCCACAGATTAGCTAGGAGTAGTACCATTGTGCAGAAGGCAGTCCATTGGGTGTCTTTTTAATGATAGGAGAAATCAGTCATTAGAAGTGCTCATTTCTCTTCTATGGATAACAAATGAGTTTCTAAAAGGGTCTTCAGCTTCAGGCTCAGCCCTTTAATACCTGAAGTTGGGTGAAATGAACCCACACTTGGGAATTTCTCTCTTCTCACCTTTGAGAAGGTGAATCCAAAATGTCACAAGCTACAATGGCACAGCAGGTTGGGTAGCAGAATCTGAAGAGAGAAACAGTGAAGGCAGGATTGATGAAGGAGAGGCAGACTGGGGAAAAGAAATGAAAAGTCATAATGAGAACATGGGGAGAAAAAAAATGGAAGTGGATTTTGTACTATATTTAGGAAAGTAGAAAAGAGCGAAAAAATTATGAGAACAGAATTGAATAGTTCATTTGCTTTAGCAGCTTTTGAGATGCAGTAATTACTTCCAAAATACACCTGGAGGGGAAAAATTAAAACTGTAGTGCCTGTAGCTTGAAGAGTGGCTGCTTTACAGGAACCTGTTCCTTAATATAATTCAACCTAATGAGATAGCACCAAATGTAGCTTCAAGTAGAATTTGGTTTATTATTTCCCTAGTTATTGTCTAAGAAAACTGAATGTGGGGAAAGAATCCCATTCATCACCATCCTTGTGGCTTGTATCACAAATTGCCAATTAAAGTGTGGCAGGGGAGCAAAACACATTTCTATGCTTTCCAAAGAATGTCCATTCTACTTATGTTCAGTGACTCAAATTCAGCAAAACAGCTTATTCATGTTCGTGACACTGCATAGGATGCAAATCAACATGGAATTTGACTTTATTTAATAATCTCAACTGCTGTGACAGGCTATAGCAAGTGTGCCTATACCAAGCATGGCTTAAAAGCAGCTGGTTTGGTACAGCTTGGAGTTGTACCAGCATGAAGTTCTGCTCTGCCTGACCACAGGAGTATTTACTTATCTCATCTGGTGAACTGAGCAGTCTGTGAGCTCTCTGCTGCTGCTCTTGCACTGCTGGTGAAGCTGCAAGTGAAAACTAACTTGTGTGAGAGATAAGACAGAGCAGTGACAAGTCTCTGGTGACATCAACTGAAGGCAAGGCAGGAAAAGGATCTGTTTAAGGGGGCAGTGGAGAAACAAACGCTGATTTCATTTTAAAGCCTTCCTTGCAAAGGTCAGTAACATTGTTGTATCCAAAATGTAGTGTAATCTTTAACTAGCTAAAATACAAACTCATAGTATCAGACCTCTCAATGAAATAACTTTTTCCTCCTGTATCTCCCTGTAAATTAGTTTAGTACTAGTATTCCTCTACTAAATATGGGAAAGAGAGCAGAGAAAGGGCACATGAGGAAGGGGAATACATAATTAAGTTCAGCTTTCCCCAAAGAGTGACATAAGTCCATATTCCTGTGGGATAAACCTTAATGACTCAAATAATCACACAGTTTTTCTGTATTAAAAAGAATAGCCTGAATTAAGAATCCTCTTATTTGAACATAATTTTCTTTTTATAGTGAGAAGCCACTCTTCCTTTTTTATGCAAACTACTCCTTCAGTTTAAAAGAGTTTAAAAGAGGCAATAGCTGTTTAATTACAATTGTCCCACTCATTCCATACAGCTGGTAGGACCCAGTTCCTATAGGTCAAAGGGTATCCCCTGTTCCAGGGGAACTTTTCTGTTTATTATTGTGAATCTTAATTTTCCAGAGCTCCCCTCTTCTCATAACCTCTTGATAAGACAGGGGAAGTAGTAGATAAGGTATATGTGACCCTTATTTTCTGTCAGGACTATCTTGTTTGCTAAGTAGTCAGATTACACATTGCAACACTAACACTGAACATTTGAAAGTCTTTTTTTTTTTGTGTATCCCAGGAGACACACAAGTTGAAAACTGTAAGGTTCAGCCTCAGTTTACAACAGATACACTCACACCACTATCCCACAACAAAAATATTTTCTTCTACCAAATGCCTGCAGAAGACATGAACAAAATGGGATCCGTATCTGTCAGTTCTTTCTTTTTACCCAGGCTAAAGCGACAGCAAAACCCAACAAATATTTTGCATTGTACTGTATCTGTACTGCTAGTCTTCAAAAGCTGTGTTTTGGACTTGAGTCCACTACCTTAAGGATCAGCATCCCGTATCTGTTCCACTCACAGGTAAGAATACATTTTCTAATTTCTAATCAAGTCTCTTCCTCATAAAAAACTATATCTATATATCTCATTATCCAGAGAGAGATGAGCCCCACAGTTGAAGAGGCGGAAGAGGATTGCTTATACCCTTGAGTTTGTGAAATAAATTATGTTCAGTAAAATGATTTCTCATCCATCTGTTACAGAAATTAATGTGGTGCAGCAGGAATTTGTTCAAAATCGTACTCTCCTGCTCAAACCATTCTGTTTGCTAGAGTGCTGTTGTTATCCTTGCAGAGGAGATAGGGATCAGGAAATCCTGCTTTTCAGAAGCTGTGGCTGGAGGAGTTAATAATCCCTTTACATAAAGGGATATTCTATATCCCTTTATGATAAAGAATATTACAAGTTATTTTAGATCAGCAACTGAGAACAAAGATAATGCTGACCAAATGGAAGCGCCTTCAAAGAATGTGTGTGTGCGCTCTGTTCCTAATGCTTCTGAATTTGAATTGTGAAAGTGTGATTTGCTCAAGAGGTTTTTCAGGGAAGTTGCCAGGTGTTGTCTTTTTCCTTGTTTTTTAGAGCTACCCTCATAAATTTTAGTAAAGTCTGGTTGGGTAAATCAACAGGTTTTTTTTTGTCATTTAAGCCATTGTGCCACTTTACCATTGTACATTCTGGTGGGCTGCTTTTCTGAACAGAATTTACTGTTTCATATAATGAAAACAGAAATACTGGATTTTGCATGTGTGTGGTAGTGACTTCATTAGGTTTGCTGTAGATGGATGCTGGGACAAGGAACAGCAGAAAAACCTCATCAAGATTTTGAATAGACTTGTCTCTGTACTCATCATCTGGTAATTCCAGGTTTTTGTCCAGAAAATCAGATGACTTGTGAGCTCCTGACACTTGGGTTGTTTCACTCTTTAGCACTTTGTAATTTGCAGGCTCCAAGAATAATGTGAAAGGAGCAAATTCTTTGCTGCATTCAGACTTAACTGAATGTAGCTGAGAAAGTGACTCTCTGGAAGTTGGTTACCTCTTCCCAATCCTGGTCCTGAGCCTGTTATTGTCCCTTCTCTTTTTTAAACTCATGATAGGGAAGGACACATCCATAAACTGAGTGGTGATTTCTAGCTTGCAACTTTATGAAGGAATTGCTTGATCTCTGCCTCTTACTAAGGCAGTAGCTTATATTTTGAAAAGCCTTTCTTGAGTACCCAAAAAATCTTGTCTAATATGTCCAAGAGAGGCAGGTTGTGGAAAGCAGACTTTGAGGGAAAGGTCAAGAAGAAAATTATTTTAGTCTAAATCGAACTGAAGTAAAAAATTCTTGCATTTCCAAACTAGGGAAGAGAAACCAATGACCAACCAGTCCCCATGGGAATTTCCCAAATTTTTTTTGTTTGAGCACCCTGCCTTTGTGTCTGTATTACACAGCTCATCTGCCAGGAGTGAAAGTGATTTTCTGTTGTTATTAACAACTTAGCAGGAAACTGAGAAGCTCAGTGTCAGGTTAAGCCCTGAAGAACTGTCATGTCTCTTCAAAGAAGAAGCAAAAACCAGTCAGTGATTTCGTCAATATTCTAGCCACTTCAAGGCTATCAAAGTTCTAGTGAACTTTTTGATTAATTTACCATGAAATACACACTCTTTTCCTATTTATTAGTTACACCCAGTCAGTTATTTTTTCTAAAATGTTCTTTACATTGGAATATTTATGATGGTAGCAGCTCCTGTTTCTTGAGTTATCCTCAGGGAATTTAGATGTCCTAATGAGAAGGAGGAGCTCTCTATTGTTCATCGGCAGAGATATTTCATGTCTTTGATGGAGAAACTTCTAAAAGCACATATGCACTTAATGTTTTATTCCAGCTTGAGTGAGAAATCAAGGAAAAATTAGTTATGAATAGATGTAAAGTTAGGGATTGGCAGGTAAAAAAAAAAGAGCTACAGATCCCTATGTCTGAAGCAAAGAAGAACATCTGAATAGCGTCTGTGAATGAGGGTTTTCTTTGTGTATAGGTGTCAAGTCTGGTACTTTCTACAGCTGTCTATCTCCCTTAAAACACTTTTTCAAATGATGAGAAAAGGAGAAACTTTATCACTGGTTACTGCTTGCCTTAATACAATCCTAAAGCTTCCAGCTCCTTAATGCTCAGTTTTATTTTTTGTGCAATTAATCTTTGGCAGCATTTCTTCGAAGTGGGCACTGGAATAGCAGTGCAACATATGCAAGTTATTTTTATTTAATTTCCAATTTTTGATATATGCATTCATATTTAGTTACATTAATTATAAGTTAATATTCACTTCCTCTGATGACAGGGAATGAGTTTAACTGCTTTAAATTAGCACAACCTCTCAGAGTTCAGTGACGCTACCCCTGAATTTTAGGATCGCCCCTCTGCAATGTTAATCGATACAATCTCATTTAATCCAGGCCCCTGGATTAAACTCATTCATTAGATCTGATGCTGTCCTGTCATGCATGATCTTTCTGTGCTGTTAGTAAAATAAGATTTCTAGGGCACTTTCTTCAGAACAAACTGGAGAAGCTTAATCCTTTGCAGGGAAAATGGAAATAGAGAAGGAAGTTGGGGTAGCAGCAATTTATGATTTTTTGGTCTGTTTGTTTGTGGGGGTCTTGTTTGTTTGTTTTTTGAGTCTTTTAGGCTTTTTTTTCTTTTACTTTGTTCCCCCTGAAAACAACTTTGATTTTTTTTTTTTGAAAGTAAATGGAAAGATTTTGTCCTATTGAGAATGCATTAATTATTTTTCTCCATGAAGTATACCTTTCAGAACAGAGCTCTTATTCTTTCAGGATGACATACAGTGACTATCAAACATTCTATGTAGTGTCCACCTACTCTGGAATCAGTGCTTTGTTCTTTGCTAAATTCAATTAATATCTAATTCTTGCTTACAGATATGGCATTGCTAGCTTTGGGCGTTGTGTAGTAGTTTCTACACATAAACATGGGCACAGTTTATTTACAGGCAGCGGCTGATTTCTAAGTCAGTACATTACCAGTGCTGGGGAATGTGACTTATTTTGCAGGTGAAGGATGTTATTAGCCAGGTATACAGTGTAAGGTGTTTTTCATCAGCTCAAAGGCTGGGACATACTGATAGTCAGGTGTTTGGAAGATAGATTACTTGTTGGTAGAATTGCCTGGCTAAGGTTTAGGGCTTGATGTGCCCCAATGATCTAATGATCTTGGACCTGGGGAGAGGCTAACAAAAGCTTGGGAAGAAGGGTGTACCACTGCTGGTGGACACAAAGAATGCAGAATTTAGGGGCCACAAGGAGGTTGGCAGAACTCCCTAGATAAGGAAGAAACTACTAAAGCCAACTCAGCAACTGTGCTGAAATCAGGTCAAGCTGAAAAGGCAGGGGGAGATTACAACCACCACCTCACAGACCCCTGACTCAAGAAACCCACCGGCCTGAGAGAAACACTGAACATGTTATAAGTAAAAGTCAAGTTATGTTAAATTAGAGTATAGTTCAATTATATTGTCTTAATTATGTTATATTAATTGTGTTATGTTAAGAGTGGTGGGGGGGTTATTAGAATGTTCCAGGAGAAGGGTCCAGGGTTCGGTGGAAGGGCGGTCTGGCGTGGCAAGGCGAGGTCAAAGAGGGATTGGATGGAAGATCTGACCAATCATTCGAAGCCCTGCAGAAATGATTGGTCCAGAATGAACGGTGTTAAAGACCAATGAGAAGTCTGGAAACGGACCAATCACCATGCGGACCCAAAATGGACCAATCCTGGAGTTTAAGGGGGCTATAAAAGGGAGAAGTTCAGTTGGGTCAGGGTTTTTCTTTTGGGAAGCTTCTTTTTTGGGGAGAGGGCCGTGCACTTGTGGGTAGGGAAGCTTCTTTTTTGGGGAGAAGGCCGTGCACTTGTCGGTAGTGCACTGTTTTGGTTTTGGCTCGCTGTGTGGGTGCTTGGGTTTATCCTGGGTACTCCATTCCTTATAGCTATTTTAATAAATGAGACCCTCTTTCCCCAGAGAAAGTTTGGCCTCGTTCATATTCATAACAGACATGTGGCTTAATTAGCATAAGAAGAGAGGGAATAATTTAATCAATAGAAGATAGAATGCTAGTTATTAACAGAACTGTGTAACTTGTAGCCAAGGAAACGTTAATGCCTTTGTTTGTTAAAATATATAGGTAGGGTAAGTTTTGATAGTCGTGGTGCTGGCTTTGTGAGTGTGGCCCACAGCACCCCTTTCTGTGCAGAACTGTAAATAAATATCTTGACTCTGTATGGGGATTGATCTCTTGCACACTGGATGAAAGAACTTATTTTGGGACAACAATACTTGTGATATTCTGATTTTTTTTTCCTATAAATTAAATAGCCTGCTTAGGCTAGGTCGTGAAAACTGCTCATGTTACTTTTCAATGTTTGCTGATAGAGCAATGGCTACTGTCTCTAATGTGTGGCCTCTGGAGTCTTCTGGGTATGTTCTGTGTTGTAACTCTTATTCCTTTAAATTTTGGACCCACCCACACTGAGGTGAAGAATTTTTTTCTGAGACAATATAGCCCATTTAGAGTCCATCATGGTGTATGTATCATTTATGTTTCTTTTAAAATGATTTTGTTTTACCAAGAGGTCACCAGCCTTTCAGTATTGTGAGTTTCTGCAGTCATTTTCAGTATCCTGGATATTTTTCTCCAGTACTATATCACAATTTACTCTAGGACTGCTTAATCTGCTGATCATCACAGATCAAAGCGTTGGTGCCTTTGACAAGGTCTTCAATTTTTAAAATTGATTATATATTTCTATCCTTGCTTAAAAAACATGATTGTCATTTCATAGACTTTTATCTAGCAATCTAACTCCCTAATCTAAATTCTTAGTCAACTTTACTTAATTCCATGAAAACAGGGTGTTGAAAAACACTCAGTAAGGGAGCTTCTCAAGGCATTATAAACCATGCTAACAAAAGCATCTTTGCCATAGCACTCAAGTTATTTCTGATTTAAAGCTGTATTCTATAAAGGATTTTGCTTTACTTCAAATATTGTCCTTGTGTCTACTGAACTGATTCTTTATTACAATTTTCACCAGCTTGCCTAATGTGGAAGCCAGATTCCTGACTGGACTGGTTTTCCAGATCACACAGCAAGCTTTTTTTTAGAGATGGTTGTCTCTCTATGAATGGCTTCTTCCCTTTTAATTAATTAACCTTGTTCATGGCTAACAAACTGTGATTAATCTTATCCACATATCAGTTTATTTTGTCTACTATTGAGCAGTGTATGGGGAAACAAGGGCTCATCAGGATGATAATCATTGGAGGAGAAACTTAAAACTATAACATATTCTGATTTAGTTTTTTGGGTTTGTCATATTCCCCCTTGGAATAATTCTGAAATTTATACAGCCACTTTTCTGCAGATGTTGCCCTTTGTTATTAATTTATTTTGCAATCTGTTTTCCTTGTTTTTAGCAGAAATAACATGTTACTTTCATCTGTCTATTTAGGAATCCTTCTCTAACAAGTCTTTGATGCATTTTTCTCTTTCC
>NW_005054361.1:1952699-1967772 GCF_000277835.1 Geospiza fortis
CCTCCTTATAGACCCCTCAATTCTTATCTGTTTCACTGGATCATGTGTTTTTGTGTCTGTATTCCCAGAGATGGAAAAATGCAGATAATGCCTGAAAATATGAGTACCACCTCTTTGATCTGTTCTCTGCTTTGTTTAGACTGAGGAACAGCTTGAAAATGAATGCATTTGAATGTTATTACCAGCCTCTAAGACTCAAATCTTCCTTTTAAAATGGACCCCAACCAAGAATTCACGCTGCTACTTCAAAGCTGATTTGTCATTGGGCCAGAACACAGCAGCAATTTAAATCTAATACAGATATGAGGAAGTTGGAGTAGACATTTTCATATTTAGGGTTTGTACCTGCCTGTTCAAAGCAAGGTGCAGCATCTTGCTGTGCTCTTCCAGGTGCCTGGCACCTCACAGCCACTGCTTTCCTCCCAGCTGCCTTATACCTCAGGAAGGAAACTTTGTGTGTGGCACATTCTGTCCCATTTTCCATCCCACATCCCAGCCCTGAAAGTGAAGATGCTCAGCTGAGCATGTTGAGTAGGGCTGGGCACTGGCTAAAGGTGCTACTGGCACCCGCCGGGTTGAGGCTGTGTCCCGCTGTACCCCCAGACACGCTCAGTTCAGAGCTGGTGGCTGAGCTCTGCTCTCTCTCATGCCAGTAGGAGCTGGCAGGGTGCTCTGGAGCCAGTGCAGCTCTGGGGCATCTGTAGGAGAGCCCGGCCCTGAGAAAGCATGAGCTGTACACAGCAGCTGCCAAGGAGAGCAAGTCATCTCCAGTCTGCTTCAGTCCAACAATAGCAAGTTTAATGAAGAGAAAAAAAATTGGTCTCTTTTCTAGTCTTCTATGTGTCTTGACTATCCTAGGTAAAGCATTTAGAGATAAATAAACTAGAAAAAAAAACCCCAACAAACTTTTGTGCAGAGCAGATCTTCATACAAATTGTCACATGGACAAAGAGACTATAAATCGAGGCACTGACTGTGTTGGAGGGTGTCTGTCTGTGTGTTGGTGTGCAAGTACGCACAAAAAATCAGTATGAAATGTTGACAGGAGGAATAACTGGTTGTAAAGCCTGAGGTTTTTTATGTTACTTTAAAAACAGCATTCACAGGTGTAAAACCCAATTTTTTCCCTATGCCTTAGTGCTATTTTATGCATGTAGCAGTATACTTTCCATGACCACAGCTCTTCTGTTTGTGCAAGAAAGTGCCCTCCTAAAGTGATGCAATCAGAACTGATTATTTTTCCATGGGATTCAATCAGTATTTGCAAGTCAGTACCACTAATTCATTCCTTCCACAAATGGTAATGGGGAAGCAGATCATAAAATACGTCTGACAATCTTTCCTCAAGAGAAGATAAAGCTTTGTGAAAACCAAACGTTTTCTTCTGGCCTGTGGTGAATGACAATCCTGAGGCGAAAGTAGGCTTCAGGCTGGGACCCTTCAGCCTTTAGATACTATGTTCCTGGTGAATTGATGCATTTCAAGTAACATCCTGCTTCCTTAAGCCCAGACACGATAAACTATTTAAAACAGGCCAGCACCTTTGAAAATCATGTTTCGCTTTTGGAAACATATAGCCTTGTTTTCAAACTTTGGGAAAAAGCCCAAGAACTGAGGAATCTGCTGAGTTATTGCAGAGTGTCTGCAGAAATACTGTCCAATGACTAATGCACACAGGAAATCACTGATTGCTGGATAGCCTTTCCCAGGAGCACCTAAAAGCTTCTAAGACCCCCAAGAATGGCCAGAATCTCCCTACTGTGCTCCAGGGAGTTTCCCCTTGAGCCTCTCCTGCACCCCTGCAAGTGCATTCATGTACAGAATATAGACCACATTGAAAAATCTCTTTCCTACTATTTATCTTCTCAGGAAACAATTTGAGGTGTACTAATGAGAGAAGACCTTACAAACACTGATTTTGAATGGTGTCTTCAAAGGAAAATGGAAGTATGTGGTAGAGCTCCCGGAAGATAAAAGGCAGGTATCACTGTACGCAGTTTGAGAGACAGAAGCTGGCTTCAGTGTGGGCAAGCACATGATGCTGTGTACCTTCTGCCTCATGGAGAAGGAGGCCTTATTCTGTAGCAACTAGGACAGACTGTGCTCTGGGTTCAGGGAACAGATGCTATTGTCACCTAACACCCTAAGCTCTGCTGCCAGTGAAGTACTAAATGGAATCGACAAAGGGTCCTTAGCTCTTTTGAAAGTCTATAAAGAACTAAAGCAAGTTTATGAGGCATTACTACAGACAGCAAAATTTGTTCTAAGATGCGTCTTATCTTCATTTCCCTTTCAAAAAAATATAAAGGTCTTTATATTTCTATAAAGACCTTTCAGTTCAATCATTACATTGTTTCTAATGGCATATCTTAATCCTGCAGTAGATATAATCGATCAGAAAGTATAGAGAAAGCAAAGCTGTGCCAGTCTGTCAAAAAAAAAAAGTGCCAGTCACAATATTGAAGAAAGTATTATATTGAATCCTGAGCTTCCCATATCAGTAGGGCAGCCACAATACAGTACCATTGGTCAATTTGTAATCCAGAATGAGGATTAAATTTACAACATGGCCTTCTTTTCTCGGCCCATTAATTCCACAATCATCAACTGTTTATGGCAGCCTAATGTCAACATGCATCTTGTGCAAGACAGCAGAGCAAATGGTCAAATGTCAATGAAGATTAGGGCAAGGACATGCACTGCTTGGTGTTTGGAAACATCTCATCAAGACATCTTTAAAAAAACAAAGCCAAACCCCACATTTTCAAATGTAGATGTACACAGAATTATGGCTCTTGACGTCAGTGATCCATTCACAAGACAAAAATTCCGCTTTAAACTGCTCATTAAAAGCAAACAGTGTCATTCAGGGGTGCTGAAGGGAGTTGAGCCAAACTGCCCAAAGCCTTAAAAAGTAAATGCTGGCATATATTGTCTTTCCTTTTTAGATGCTAAAATCTACAAATTAAATTATTTAGTTTTGTTACTAATCTTTAGCTTTAATATCTTCAAGTCGACCTGTGTAAAACACAACTGAATTTTCTATAGATTTTCTAGTCTTCTTTGTGTCCTGACTATCCTAGATAAAGCATTTAGAGATAAACCAGAAAGAAACCCCAACAATGTTCTCTGCAGAGCAGATCTTCCTGCAAATTGTCACGTGGACAAAGAGGCTGACTATAAATCTAGGCACTGACTATGTTGGAGGGTGTTGTCTGTCTGTGTGTTGGTGTGCAAGTGTGCGCAAGATTGCATTGCTACACAGAACATACTGTTAAAATGAGTCCAAAAGTTCCAAGATCTCCTTTCTGATATGTCGTATCTTTGTATTTAATTAGTGAGCACATGTAGGAATAAATGAGGATAGAAGACAGGCTGGAATTGTCATTAAAATGGAAAAAAATTGAAAAGAGAGAGAGAGAGTAGTTCTTTCAGTTCTTTGAATACTTTCAGAGGAAAGTATTAGAAATCTAAAGTACGCAGTACACAGTACCAAGCTATCCCCAAATCTGTTAGCAGTTCCTTTTTAAGGTCTGTAACTTGAGGTTCTCCAAACACTTTGTAGAAGTGGTGTGGGTTTTTTACGTTTCCCATGTGCAACTTTCCTTAGAAAATGTGTTTTCTAAAAATACCTGGCTTGCTTTTCTCTTCATGACTTATCTTTAGCCAACCTTTTTTGCTATATATGTAGTTTTTTTTCTACTGGATCTTTTTGGGAAATTGGGTAATCAAAATTAGATGATGTATTAAAATATGGGGAAAAGTATTTACGCTGGTGACATAAGATGTGGTATGTAACTTTGTTTTCTTCTTGTTTCCTTTCACATAACTCTTCATACTCTACTTGCTTTTTGAACACCTCAGACAGTTTTTAAGATTAGTGTTTTCTACCATTTCTTCAAAAGAGCTAATGCTTGTCCAGTAGAATTATAAAAGCAGCAAATTTAAAGCAACTCAGAGAAATAAGTTTAAGCTAGGAGAATTTGCACCTCTTTGATTGGGTCCTTATTCAGAGTGCAAAAGGAGAAAAACCGTGCTAGGATAAGAAATTCTTTCAATGGAAAAAAAAGGGCAGGGGAAGGAATAACAAGCATGAATGTTACAATAAAATTTTTCTCAGAGGAGAAATTTCCCCAGAGCAACAGCTCCCTATAACTTTTGTGCTGTTGGATAAGATCCCTTCTATTTCTGACATCCAGGTTTCCTGGAATTAAGGAGTATCTTTGTGTTAGCAGAGATGTCATTGGAAGTGAAGTGATGTAGAAGAACTAAGTGTGAATGCTGATAAGCATTTTCCATTTCATTCGCTTTCAGTAGAAAAACGCCCATGAAATCTGGAGGTCGAGTACAAAATAACAAGAAGTTTCTGAATGGAGCACCAGCGGATATTTGCAGCAAACCATTCCAGTCTGTGCTATAATCTAATTTATCATGGACAAGTAGTGTAGATAATAAAGAGGTAAAATTCAGTACAGACAGTACAATATAGAGACTTTGAACAGAAACTCTGCAGTCATTACATAGCACTTTATTTTTTTTAATATCTGTGTTATGTACAAAAAGATCTTTCTCAAGGCGAAGACTTTCTGTGGTCTGGAGGCTTATTTCATGTGGAATGAGTGAATAACAATCTGCACCCATAAGGAAGTTGCATTTTCTCCCACAAGGAGTCCTGGTACCATTCTCAGCACAGTCAGTGGGAGGTTTTTGGTGGTCTTGATCCCATCCTGCAGTAACCATCTTGCTTTCTGCCCATGGAATGCCCACCAAATTACTCTCATGTTGTCTCAGGTGCCTCAGTCATGTGCTGCTCTGTAGATGAGATGAATGTAGCTGTACACAGCTGTGCTTTCAGGAAGCTTGCAGCTAATGGACAATCAAAATCAGTATATGGACTGTAGTAGAAGCACAAAATAATCCAATATAAATGGATTGTAGTAGAAGCACATAGGCATTGCTGAAATATCATTGCAGTTTTTTCAGAATTTGCTTCCCTTTCAAAGCAGGCTCCCAACCCAATAATTTTTATTCTATTTCCTGCTTGTCTGTTCAGCTCAAAAAGCTTTTTAAAGTATAAGAAAGTAATTGTGTGAGCAACATTATAGATTTTTCTTCTAGGTAAGTCTAATAAGAATTATATTTGCAATTTTCCCCAAAGCCAAAGAAATCTGTTTGACAGTAGTATTGTCTGCAGTTAGGGAGATTGATACCTCTGTCAAATGTTTGTGGTTTATTTTTAATATTTAAACAGACTGTGGATTCCAAAAGAATTGAAATTAACTACATCTGCACCCAGAGTGCATAGACAGGAACTGGGACTCGCACTCCATCTATACAGAGTGTCTGCACTTTCAGAAGGATTTGTACTCGGCCATGAGTATTTGCTTGCCAGGCACATGAGTATAAAATGAAAAATAAATGAGTCCTTTCTCAGTGGGGCCAACACAGGATTTGCCACCTGAAAGCATTTTTTGCCTCAAGCTGGTTGTTTTGGTTGAGGTTTGGAAACCTACAGTGTTTCAGCAGCGTTCCTCTCAAGAGGCTGCTAACAAATCACCCAAAGCAGAAACTTTTAGAATTCCTGAGTTGTTTCTGCTTTCGTGGACAGATACTGAAGTGGGTCTAATCCCACATCTGTTGTTTGTACAGGCAGTGCCATTGATGAAACAGAGTATGTGCAAGAGGTGAGCAGAGGAGTGTGTCTGTCCTGCTAGATCACAGGCTAGTTGCTGAGGCTCTGGAGTTACTGGGGTTGTAGCCTCTTTCGTTCCCAACTTTGATTTCTTTATTCAGTTTGTTTGACAGAAGAATAAACACAAGGACTCTTTCTGGCAGCAGTCCAAGAACATGAGACAGGATGCAGAGGGAGTTGTTCTTCCAGAATGTCTCCTGAATGTATGGACAATTCCTCAGTAAGATGATTTAATCATGAGTTGATCACTGTTATTAATCTCCATTAAGGTAATAATTTCCAAAGGGATCAGTTGGTGATAAATCTCCATTGACTCTGAAGACAGCAGAGTGGTCATTCTCTTGAAAATCTAACCTAGGAGATTAAAAATGGTCAAATTAGCAATTTGATGCTGTCTTTTCTGAAAAACTAATTTCAGATTAACCTGATTTCAATAAGATTAAGCTCTTCCTCCTGAAAAGACCTCCATTATGACAGGACATACAGTCACATACAGATAGACATACACACAGGTGTGTGCTCTACATTGCTTATAAAACAGGAATGGTTCCAGTGAGACAGTGAGGTTCAAGCAGTAGATCTAGGAAGGAAAGGGTCCTCACATGGAGAAGGCCACCCAGGATGCAGGATAAGAAAAGCCATGGGAGGAGAAACATAGAAAATAAATGTGGGAGAAAAGAATTTTGGAGAGAATGCAAAGGCAGTAAGGAGCAGGTGGTTAATATGAGGTTGCAAAGCTGCAAGCCAAGGCATAAATTGCCCTGGATTCTCCTGTTGGCTTTTTTTTTGTTGTTGTTGTTGTGGTTTGTTTGTTTGTTTGTTGGTTGTTGGGGTGTTTTTTGAGGAAAAAATATCTTGTAAGTTTTTTATTAAAGAATGTCCCAAAGCTTAGTCTGTAGGTTCTGAAGTGTACCCTGGAGAGGGATATTTCCTTCCCTGTGTCATCACAGCTGGTCATGGAGGGATCACAAGCCCTGGTTACTGCTGGGTTCTTATCAGGGTCCCCTGTGAACAGTGATGAGTCTTGTGTGGGGGCAGGAGGGAAAGGGCCTTCTCCTCATGGTGCCAATCATGAGCTAGAAACTGTTCACGGACTCACAGCATGTCTGAGATCACTGAGACCTCTGGAAATCAGCTGGTGCAACACACCTGCTCAGAACAGGGTCAGCCAGAGCAGGTTTCTCAGGGCTATAGCCACTCAGGTTCTGAATATCTCCAAGAATGGAGAATCTGCAACTTCTGTGGGTAACCTGTGACAGGTTTTGATGACTCTCACAGTCAAAATATTTCTTTTCCCTTGTGTTTAAGCTTATTTTCCTGTCTGTTTCAATGAGATGGGGGCCCCACTGGACTGATTTGTTGCTAAATAGGTCCCTGGCCAGTGTAAAAGGCCAGGGTAATAATACCTGCCTATCAAATGACAAATTCTGTCTGAGATGGTATAGCAGAGGCAAAAGCAATTTTTCCTCAAGTGTGCATGCTCTCGTGACAGGCTTGACAAATGAAAATATTTTAAAATAAATGAGCTGTTCATACCCATTTGATTGAACACTGTGTGGCACTTGTGAATTAAATAATTTTCACATGGTATTTAATGATTTTCACCTCGTGGAAGATCTAATTTTGCTGTACTGTTTCTGAAATCATGGTGTAGACAAAGCAAATTTGTCGCTGTGCAATACCTCTTCCGCTCCAAGATGGACATGGATCCCTAAGTGGCATATGGATTGAAAGATTTACAGCTATGCTCATTTTCAATGGTTTGTACTAAGACAGAACTGAGTCAGTTCTCTGAGCCGATGAATACAATTTTTGTGAATTACTTACTCTATCCTTATTACAAATTTATCAGCATTTGATTCCTCATTGATCAGTTTCACTTGACATCTTTCAAAGTTGTACTGCTTTACACAGAAAGAGATGAAAGTAATTTCTGGTAGCAGATGTAAAGAAAGATTTTAAATATCATTAATAACTGATTTTTGTTTAATCTTTATTCATCATTTCTCCTTTAAGCTTCCAGCTTTACTGCTCATGATTTGGGCTTGAGGATTTTTCCTTTCCCATTTTCTTCTCTGCTTGTAAAATCTAACTGCCTAAATTACAGTTCCATGTTTTCTGTGGTCTTGAGCTGAGTTGATGCAAGTGTAATATTTTGACATTTTCTGACTTTATTTCTTTTCATACTGGATAGAGAAAACACTAGATGACCCAGCTGGTCAAATATGTTTGTTGAACCACTAAGACTGAATTAATTGCCTGAACAGCTACTTTCTCTTAATAGGTGACAAATTTCACAGTTTCTATCAGAGAAAAGAGCATGTATGTCTTTCCATGGAATGATAAATCTGGGAATTTCTAAGAGTAGAAGTTGATACAAGTCTTTTCCAAAGTTCCCAGAGTCTTTGAAGTGGGACCTGAAATGTGAGTGGGGATCAGCTTCCAGTGCTGCCATTTCTTGACACCACAAGCCTCACAAGGGACCACAAGAGGTCTGACACTCATTATTTTAATGACTGCATTGTCAATAGCGCTATTTATTGCAATGTTTCTAGCATTTTTCCATGTCAGAGTAGGCCAGCTTTGGGGTTGTGTCCCGTTCCCTTTTTAGACTTCCTGTGGATTTCAGTGGGCATTAAATCAAATCCTTTCCATCAAAATGCATAAAGAGGGTAAGGAAAACAGTCTGAGTCTGTAAGGCATTTAATAGATACTCCCCATTAGTATCAATAAAAGCTGGATGCAGACACATCACAATTTGTAGCAATAGACATATCATTGAAAGAAGAAAGATATTTCTGTCTCAGTCTCATTTTCTTTTGCTGAGCAAGTCAGGGTACACATTAATCTACTCAAGCTATTTTTCTAGTTTTTACAGTCCAGAGTTTAGAATTGGCCTTGCCATGAAAAAAATGATGGAGTTGCACTGCCAGATGGAAACAGAAGCAGCTGTGCTACCTCTGGTCTCCTGAGTATACAGAGAAGGCAAACAGCATTCCTTTATTGTGCTGGCCTAAGGCTGCAATACAAGAAAGTCAAAACTCTTCTATCTTAAGATTTTCTTAAGGTATGCTTAAGAATGCCTTTTTAAAAAAAGTCTCATGCAGAGCTGGTGCACATTGCTTAAAGGAAGATGGGATGTGCCTGCTTAATGTGTACACATAAGACCTTACTGCAATCTTTAATCCCTAATATCTTTGAACAGCTCAGCTGCCTCAAGTAAAATATGCTAATTTACATACCTACCTCGAGGTCTTTTGCTGGGTAATTAAGCTAAATAACTCTGAGCTAAAATAAAATCTACTCAGTTCTCTTTGGTAATAATAACCAGGGATTGTGTCCAATTAAAAGATCATCAACTCTAGCTAGAAACAGATCTTGGGAATGGTCTGGCCCTTTTCTTTCTACAGCCTTTGCTGCTATGCTTGAAGTGATTCCAGGTCACTTCTGGAAATGCAGTAGCTCTTAATCTGAAATGTTCCCTTTTAATTGTGGTTGATTCAGTCCAGGGATAGGTCTGTTCAAGTGGTGAGAAATACATAAAGATGCTTATATATTTCCAGCAAGATAAGGGGTGTAATAAACAGCACTGTGCCAGAGAGAAAAAAGGGTGATAGTTTGAGTGGTGATGAAGGTCAGCAGGCTGAGTGCTGTTGGAAAGCTTATGTGCAGATGTGTCCTGTGTTAAACCTGTTACAAAGCTGGAGCAGATGTTGTTGTAAACCTGAATGGATATATGGAGCTGACAGATTTTCTTTGGGCTTGTTGGTTATCCTTCACTCTTCCAGGAGAGGAGAGGGTTCTGCCTTTTGTGCACACAGTCTAAGCAGGACCAATTTCACCTACGTGAGTCTTACTAAGTGCTATAGGCCCACTGTTGCCATGGTAATGCTGTAACTATTTTGCCTAGCCCAGGGCTTAGTGGCCCTGGGGTTTGATGGTGAAGGAGAGCAACTTCAGATTGTCTGGCCAGGGCTGTACCCCTTCCCTTGCTTATGGACAGTCACAGTATGTGCTGCTTTGTCTGTGTCCTACACCAGTGGGAATGGATGTAACCATTAAAATAAATGAACAACTCCCTTTTTGGCAGAAAGTAGTCAGAATGCCCATAAAGAAACCTATAGATGCAAACATTTATAGCAGACAGGTAACCTAGGGGAAACTGATATGCTGTGAAGCAGATATATTGATTTATCTCAGGAATAGCATAGCTAAAGGCAGGGGTCTGTTCTTCTGTGAACTGAGATGGCTTATTTTGTCTCAGGTGAAATCAAGAAAACCAGCAAGGATGGCATGGACAGACAAGTCCAAAAGTTGCTGAAGGCCTAAGGGCAGAAAAAGGAGATGAAGCACGAGTTATGCATGTTTCCTGGGAGAGGGTGCCAAACAATTGTGTCTTTCTCACCTGGAAAAACCTTCCAAATAAATATTTTAAAAGTCCCCTTGAAACTCAACTGAATATTTCAGCAAGTGAGGTGATTCTCTTTTATATTTTCCTGATAAATATTTTACTTTGCTCACATGGATACATCAAGTGAGAAAGGTTCCTGTATTTTTTGCATCTGTCTTACTGCTTGTATAAGCTGCCCCAGCTTTAATGTTTTGTCAACACTGTGAAGGGGTAAATTCTCCTGGGCTTCTCTTCACCTCACCGTTGAAGAGCTAGGAAACTCCACCAGACTGCTAAGCCTTGTTCCTCCAAATATCAGCTTTAGGAACATCCCTGTTCATGGGACTTTAGCCAATGCCCATGGAATATTGCCCCAGCATGGCCTACTCCTTTGTCCTGACATTATGAGGAGGAAAAGTCCTCCTGAAAAAGTTCCACCATGTCTTTTCAGGTGAAATCTAGCATTTATCTCCTGGGAAGTTTCAATTAACATCTCTAAGTTCTCCTTAATCTAAGATATTTATTCTGGATCTCCAGTGAACAGATCTTGATGCAAACTGAAGAGACAAATAATGCTGGTGATGTCTTCTGGCCATGTTCTCCAGTGCCTGCCTGCCCCTTCTCCCTGTGGGAGAGCTTTGATGTAGTTACTAGTTGCCATGTGGAGGTTGCTTGGCCATGCACATCCTTAGAGCACTTTGTCTTTGCATCCTTCCTTTCTTAATGTTGGTTGTTTTTCCCCAGTAACAGCCAGCCCTATGAAAAGGTGGAAGTTTTGCCATGCTCATTCTCCAAGTATTAGGCAACTGCTGCTTACAGGAATCCACAGATGCAAATTGGTCCCTTGAGTGCTTTTATTTCATGTAGGGAAGATAGGTACCAAAAAAAAATAGTCTTCCTGAGCTGCTAAAGGTGCCATCTGACCTTGGCACTGGTGAGAGGAGCATGGCTTAAAGCTTACCTTTTTTAGCAAAGTAGTCACTAATTTGAGCAGAATTCCAGGGATGTGGCAGAATTAAGAAACCAGAGAGAGGTGCCTAAGGACTTCTGACAGGGTTAAACTTCAGAATGGGAACCTAAAAAGGAAGCTGAGGAGCAAATGAGGAGCAAAACTAAGCATAAGCATCCTGTTCCTCTCCTCTAAACATGTTCTGCCTCTACCTGCACATAGTTTGTTCTCCAAAGGTCTCTGCCTCTTCTGCCTCATCAGGATATTTAGGCAGGGAAATACCCTGTTTCTTTCCCTGAGTGACCAAGGTTTGGGGATGCTCAGGGATTGGGGCTTGTCCACACCTGAGCAGGAGCAGATCACACTGCTGCCCATGACAGGAAATGCCGGTGGAGCTCTTTAAACAAGGCAGGAGAGGAGACCTCAGTTACACTCTAGAAACGAAGTTAAGTGTTCAGGCAGGATTTGGGGCTGTATTCTACTGGTGGCAGGACAGCAGACAATTTAAAAGTTTTACTTACCTGTATTTTTTGTGCATGCATAAATGTCAAGCTGAAGGAAAACAAAGGGAAAATGTGTTAATATTTTAGCACATTCCTCTGCCTAATAGTCCTTCAGCATTTTCAGTGTACACAGAGGGCTGTTAATAAAGAATTTAGCTGCAATAATATATTAGGTTATCCAAGTGCAATGCCCAGTTTTATTTTAATTATATGAACTGTGTTGCTTTCTCAGGCTGAGAAAACCCAAAAGAAGAATAAAAATTGTTTTAGAATTTATGGATTGTTAAAAAAAATTGAAAATAATAATAAATGCCACTTTAGACAATTTTAAACTGCTTTTTAAAGTCAGAACTACAGACAAAAAATTAAATTCTCTTGTTTATATTTTCCCCCCAGGTCCCTGGAGGAAACAAATTTTATATAAAAAATATCAAATTTATTATGTTACATTGTAGTGTTAAATGTCATCCAGCAAAAGAAGAACACTTCTGCTATTTGCTACTTATCTGTGTGAAAAGTTCCACTGCATTCATTTATTATTTAGACTGCATTTTTGCAGAAAATTCAAATATAATTAAATAAAATTTAAAAATAGTTATGTACAGAACATATGAGAAATGAGCCCAGCAGTACTGCAAAAGAAAGACTTTTTACCTTTTTACAGCAGGAAGAATCAGTAGAAATTATTCCAGTTTCTGCTTGACTGGCTGAGCTTTGCACAATACATGCTGCCAAGCAAAAGAGACAGCTAGTTCCTCCAAGTTCTGATAGGAATAGTGCTAGCAGCTTTCTTTCTTCTTTCTGTTTTTCAAAGAGGGATTAAAGCAAACAATTGGTGTATCATCTTAGACTCCTAGGCAGTTTCTCCTTTCCTTTCCTTACCTCACACCTTCTGACAGTCTCTGGTTGATAAATGTGCAGTGTTTCAGATATGTTTTTTTTATCAGCTTTCCTAGCAGTATGTTTCAGATCTTTCCTTGTTTTTTAGAAACCATATGCCATGTACCATATCATGAATGGAGTTTGTGAGAAAGAAACCATCTAATCCAGCAACGTGTATTTTTTATGGTTTGGCTAAGGGATCATTTTAATGCCACTATAAAGGTTCCTTCCTCCATGCTTCCACCTTCAAATACCGTGCCTGTAAATTTATGGTGCCAGTGGAGGTTTAGTGATAATGGTTCAGAAGCAGAGTATGGCAAGAAATAGCTTAGGAACATTTATATCCTCCATTTAGGATCTAAAATTATTGCAATCATTAAGTAAAAATGAAAGCTTTGGTGTAAAAAGATGTCAAAACCCAGCAAAGGTAAATGTTCTGTGTTTCTGAAGTTATAATGAAGTGCTGAATTATTCCACACCCTTGACAGCTCAGATTTGTTGCCCAAAACTATACAAAAGAGAGTTAATGGAGCCAGAGCATTACATACAGAGCTACTGTTTTAAAAAATTGCTTTTAAAATGTGAATGAATGCAAGTCCCTTATCTATATGAAAATAGATGGAAATATATTCAGTGCATTTATGGTGTATGAAAGGTTGTATTTAATGTTATCTGGTCTTGACCTTTAGACTGAAATTTGCATTTGATTTTCGATGCCTCTGAGAACATTTTACTTCCTGCACTAATTCCCTTTCTAAACTGTGAGGGCTGCAGACTCTGTTGCAATATTGATCATTTTACACTGCTGCTGGTAACTTGTCAAGGCTTTATAGAGTTAACTATTGTTTTGAAGTCAAATTATGAATTTTGGATCCAATGAGATTATATAGGCAATAGACTTGTTCAAAATGAACACATTCCATGTGCACTAAATAGTCTGTGAGACTGTGACTGCTCCTTGAGGTTTATTATTATGTCATGGCTGAGCTTGGGTTCACACCAAGACATAGCCTAAAAAATAAAGTCTTACCAGATGACGTAGCCTTAGACTACAATAAGGAGCTTGAAGTGTCATTTTATAATCCCTTCTAAAAAATCAGTCACTTAGACTTTGTAGTCACACTGCATTTATGTCACACACATTTTATGTCAAACTGCATTTCCTGTGTGTCTGTGCACAATTTCATGTTTCATAAGCAGTCATTCATTCATTCATTCATTCATTCATTCTTTTCTAAATATTTTGTGTCTCAGTCCTGTCTCTTGTGTATAGTAAACTTATTGCCACCTTCATCTTAACACCACCACCTCAGTCAACCAGTCTGACATACATTCAGAATGATCATTCTCCACCCTCATTTAGCATTAAATCCAGTAAACTCCACTTCAGATTTGAAGAAAGGCTTTTACTTCCTAAAGCTTGTCTGCTTTTTTCCCCTCAGCCATGTCAGTGCCAATATCTTTTCACAGAAGGTACTGTCTCCTTTATTAATTCTTGGCAATAAAAGTGACACTCGAAGATCAGGACCTCAGAGTGAGACAAGGCACTGCATGTGCTCCTACACATAATTAACATGTGTAGCTTGATATGTCTATACCTCTTGATCCTCTGCCTGCTTTAGAATTATCAAATTGATGGCCAGTGTTGTTAGCACAGTGAGGTCTGTGGGCTGCTGCGTTAGACAATAGACTGCATCACCCACATTACACTTGGGTTCACTTGCAGCTCATGAAAGGAGCAGGGATGCTCTCAGAGGCTTGTGTGGAGGTGTTACTTCAGATCAGATCTCAGTTCAGGATGCATCAGAAATTAAAAATAATGTTATAAGAAAATAACTTGAAATGATGTACTGTGCTGATAAGCTCAACAGAGTAGTACCCAGCCAATTGCATTATGAATAATGCAGGTCAAGCAACAAGGGGAAATGACCTGTATTTAATAAATTTAATTTGTGATTCCACAATATTGATAGCCCTAATTGAGTAACTTATTCAATACATATTCCTACTACTCATCAGATGTATTCTCACAGGAACAGTAGCAGTATTGAGCTTATATACTAAATCCAGAAAAGCTATGTACAATATGTATTTCTGGTCATATTTGCTGAGTAGTGTAACTATAATACAACATAATATAGCTATTCAAAGCAGGAAAGAGCAATCTTGCTGAAAAAATTACACCACCTTTATTTAGAGGCACAGTAACATGCAGGCTTGTCATTAATATCATCAACAGGAACTTGGCTGAAAAATCAGATTTAAATCACAATGTTTAAGGCTCCTCCCACCCCCTTGGCACTGAGCAATTCCAAGACTGCTCCACAGAAGCATGATGTAATGCAGTGCAAGCTACAAAACAAGATCTAGGATTTTTTTCTTATTTTGGAAATTGTTTCCTTCTCTGTTTTTTACTTAAAATAACTACATGGGACATACCCATGAGAGATGTTACGGTGATCAGCATGGCAGTAGCCAGTAGTTTGTGTTAGGGGGTAGGATTTATAAAGCTGAGCTAGAAATTCTCTGCCTGCTGGGGATGCAGATGTCAGGATGTGGTTTATATGAATATAGTGTATAAATATGGCCACACAAACACATCAGAAAATAAGGAGGAGGTATGGCATGTGGTGGGACACCTGCTTTTTACACTACCC
>NW_005054361.1:1967811-1996478 GCF_000277835.1 Geospiza fortis
AAGGTGGTTTTCCCTCCTGCTTTGGCCACAGAGGTTTTGGCTGCACACACTCCTACCCAAAGAAATGCCCAGCCTAGCTGGCTGTGGGTACTGAGCTGGACCTGGGCAAACAGGGCCAAAATGGCAGTATCAGGCTGTAGAGGAGAGGAGATCTGGGGAGTTTTCTTTCTGTAGACTGTCAATCTTCTAGTAAGTGAAGCCACAATGAACTCCCTAAAAATCTTGTGCATTACACCTGTCTGAAAGGAACTTGTACCTTCCTCATCTCAAGTTTTTGATTCTCTTTTGGAAAAAGACCCACAACCCAACCTCCTGTCAAATCCCCAAACAGTGCTGCTTTTCCTCTGAGCCTTTCAGCACTGCACTTCACTTTTGATTGTTCCAGTGCAGCATCTTTCTCTTCCCATATGGGGGATTTTCAGGCACTATTTTCCCTCCTCCCTTGTGTTTTGCACCCTTCTCCTGGCTAGCAGTGATATATTCTTGGCCTCACATTCTCTGGCAATTGACCTGTGAGATCCTCCTTTTCTGTTATGAACTGTCTCGTGTCTGTTCTGCCTTCTGTTCTCTATCACAAATGCTGCCTACTGTTCTCAGTCACAGTTGGGTTTTTTGTTTAGTTTTGTTGGGGGTTTTGGTTTGTTTTTCTTTTTTTTTTTTTTAATTTTGGGTTCCTTATCCCTGTTTCTGCTTAGCATCGTTTCTGTGTTGCTTTTGTGCTACAGAAAAATGAAACAAAAATAAAAATACAAAAAAAATCCAAACCAGTAAAAAACCTCCAAGTAAGCTCCCATGAAAATTTGTACTTGCACTGCTTTCCTTTCACTGAGCTTCAATATACAGACACCACTGACATGACTTTTTCATTGCAACTGACTGCACACGTGCCTGACTGCACACTTCTTGTCTGACATGCCCCTCCTTGCCTACGGATCCTACAGGCCCTGCAACACCAAACATAAATTATCAGAGAGAAAGTGTTGCTGCATCAATAAGTACTGTTCCCTTTTCTACTGATCAGTATATGGCAAAAAACCCCACCTCCTGAAGCAGAGCGTCCTGCTGTTGTTGGTTTCCAGCCTGGGAAAGTAGTATTTTCATTATTTGTCTTCTGCTGTTTGAAAAGCAGCAGTGTTACTGTTGGGTGAGACTATTCTGTGGTTTGTGGAGGTTTGACTGTGTTAGAACCAGCCCTGCTTGTAGCTCAAATCTGTGGGGCAAAAATTGCTCCATATGAACGAAAAATCCAAACAATCCCCTCTCTCCAGACAGGTACATTTTTCCGTGTTAAAGCTCAGAAAAGCTCTGCTAGTCATGGCACTACCTCACAAAATAAGGTGGCATTCCTAATGAAAAGCCTGACTGCTTAACTGGGATAAACAAATGTTTGCAAGCCAGTACAAATATTCTAAATTCCCTGGTGACAAGTTAACCCTGCCTGGATGCCAGGTGTCCACCAAGTTACTCAATCCCTCCTCTCCTCAGCTAGACAGGGGAGAGAAAATATAATGAAAGGCAAACTAGACACAACTTGGGAAAATAGGTTTTATTTATTACCAATCAAATCAGAATAGGATAATGAGAAATAAACCCAAATCTTAAAAGTGCCTTCCCCCTCCTCCTACTCCTCCTCCTCTTCTTCCCAGGCTGAAAAGTTCTTGTAAGAAAAAGAGCTAAAGAATGTCAGTATGTGTTAAGTATGATATAGGATGCTATTAAACGGTTCTACCTCATTCACTCTGCATGCAGTTTTCCCTCATTTAGAGTCACTGCAGAAGAGACAACTGGATAGTGACTCATTTGCAGGGGAAAACGTGGTTAGTTTATTTGATATTATATTCAGAAAAAAGATGAGTGAGTCAATCAAATAAATTATTTTCATTTGCTCCTTTGATCTCTTCCCAACCTTCCTCTCCCTCAGGAACCTGATTGCTTAAAATACTTAAAATCGTATGGATGTTTTTCTAGTGGCAGCACAGTATGGACTTTGCCATTTGCTGATCCAGGCATTGGATCCATAGCAGAACATCACTTGCAGAGAGGAAAATAGCAGCAAGTAATAAAAGGCCAGTTAACCTGTCTTCACTCTTCCTGCCAATTAGGGGTTTTTTTCTCTTCCTTTGTTTCATTAATTCTAAATTTATTTTTGCATCAATGTAGTGTGTTGATAAAGAAGCCCATCACAGCCAAAATGAATCCAAAGATGAATTGATCTTCATTACCAAAGATGGGCTTAGATGGGCTTTTCAACAGTCTCTCTGTTTTTCATCCTAAAGAGGTTAGGACTGCCTGGCTCTTTTTCTCTGTTACGTCTCCAAAAGCACACGACATCTTGAAACTGATTTTTTACCTTTCCTTTGTGCTACTTCTTTCTCCCTTTATCACACTTAAGGTATCTCTCTTTCTCCCTACACTCTTGGTAGGCTTTTTCCCAAAGGCACATTCTGGAGCCTTTATTAGACAGAAGCTTTGTGAGATGACTGCATACCATAAAAAGCAGCAAAATGCACTGGGCCTGTATTCAGTGCCTCAGATGGACCAAGAGGTGTCCAAGGGAGACTTACAGAAGGAGATGGTCATTATCTGCCACACTGACCCTTAAAGAAAATGCAGGAAACATATTTTCTAGATCCTGAAGTCCATTGTCTGAGATAAGAGGGGAGCTATCCAGGGTGATATAGGGAGCAGAATGGTGAATGTCCTCCAGGAGACCTGGGGGTTCCATAATGACCTCACAGTCTGGAGAGAGCAGGCTATGTCTGTACTTGTTTTTCCAATCAGGATGGCTGTTAATAAAGAAACCCATCCTCTTTTCACTGGCAATGACATTGAGATAAATTCCTGCTTCCTCACATGCTGTGATATTTTCACAGTTTTAGAAGAAATATGTTGTAAAAATGCATTCACCAGTGTACAGGGAAATTCACATGAAAAAGACACTTCTGCATTGCTGGGATATAGAAATAGTGTCAGGGATTTCAGATTTTTACCTTGCACTGGAGTATGAATGCTGCTGTCACACTTTTGAGTATCTGCATTAATCAGGACTATAAAACTCAAAGAGAATGATGAATATCTGTGAGAAAATTCCATTTCTGCTGTAACTTATTAGCACCTGTGGTAGAGCAGTGTTGCTGCATTTCAAGGGGTGAATTTATACAGGCACTTTGCTGTGTGCTGGTGGGCTTGTTTTCTAGGCTCTGTAAAGCAAAGCAAGAGGTGCATATCAACAAATTTACCTTTCTTCACCTCACCTCTCTGAACTCATATCCCCACTTTTGGGGAAAGCATGAAGAGCCTCCTTCTTTCCAACCATAGCAAAGTTGGTGGCAATATCTGGGTCTTGCTCACAGGCAGATGGCAGCTAATGCCTGGCTGGAAGGGAGCCAGGGAGTGGAGGCTGCTGGTGGCATGACCAGAACCATGTTTGTGCTGGCAGCAGTCATGGTGTCATTTGCTGGTGCCCAGAGTTTCTGGCTGATTCCCAGCACAAATGTGGCAGCACTTGGATGCCCTGTGTGAGCTGAGCCTGTTTGAACAGGGCTTCCCTGCTCCCACCTGCCTTCCCCTGCTGTAGATTTGCTTTGAAGAACCCATGTGATTGCTGTGATCAAAACAATACACTTCAAAAGGCTTTCTTGAAGGCATGTGGCCTGTAAGAGCCATGGTTATTGCCCTGGAGACATATTAAAAACGGAGTTATATATCAAAGGGCAATTGTTTAGGTCAGTTGAAGTAGGCACAGCCATTCCCTTCTTTCTTTACCCTAGGCTGTTTGGTTCTTCCCCAAAATGTTGCTGAAGTCTTTCTGTGCCACATAGGTTTATAAATTCTCCTTTCATCATGACTTGTAAACATACAGCAATAGTAGGGAATTTTGATCATGTGGTTTGAATTTTGTATCTTGTATTTCCATGATTTCGCCAGTGCACTCATACAGCTGCAATGGCCATAGGCTGCACCTGAACGTCTGAGTGTCCCAGTGTTGATGTATTTCTCCTTCTTCTTGCAGAATATGGAAGATTTCCTTCTTCCTGGTCCTGTTGGGGATTGAGACCTACAGTACATGAAGTATGGTGCTAAGGATTTCCTCTTATTAACCAGACCACAAACCATCTGTCAGGCCTTTTCAGTCGCTGATTTAAAGGACAGATGGATCACCATGAAAATAGTTCCAGCTAATTGAACTTGTCAAATACAGCTGTCTAAACCCTATCAGACCTTGCTGGAAAATATGCTCGAAACAATTCCTGAAAAAATAGTCTTTGGAATAGTGAGGATGTTTAAAAACTAATTAAAGCTATCCCATGTGAAATTGCAGGATGTAAGATTGTTCCTTAAATTCTCAGGTAAAACTATTTTGTTGGCCTTGGAGCCTTAAAATCTGTTAAAAAGGATCGTTTCTGAATCTTAGTTGATGATGCCTTGCTCATGTCCTGGCATCCAGGAACTAATGGTTCTCTTATATCCAAATGAGATATTTCCTGCAGTTCAAGCACACCGTGAAGGAAATGACAATTAGGCATTGAATCCCACAGCAGCAATAGCTGCCTGTAGAAGTTAGTCATGCTGTTGCTGTGAAAATTGTTTACTTATTAATTTTTAAAATATAAGTCTTTCCAAAGTTGTGTAAATATTTATCAAGACTTCATTTCCTGTAAATTGCTTGATAGAGGACAACAGTGATTTATACATGTGTAGGTATGCATATATCATTTTCTGTGAGTGACTTCATGGCTACGGAATCAAAAGTGTTATGGGAATCAATTACTCATAAGAGTATATGTATTTCAAATGCTGCACTCTTAAACAGATCACTTCCTACCTTTTCATCTTTGACCACTAATTGCAGAGGGCAGTTCTGAGTTTGAATAACCTGCAGGGCAAGAATTATTTATAACAGATTACACACATAGGACTTTGGTACATTTTTTAATGCTGTGGATGAGAACATTAAACCCTAGAGGAGATGACTGTGTCTGTAATCGCAGCTTGATACGCACTTGCTGTAACAGGTGATACCACGTATCCCAAATATCAAATGTGTAATATTCTTTTTGTACTTGGCTGAGAGTAATGAAATCTTTGAAAATGCTGGGAGGCACATCCATGCAGAAATATGTTTGCCCTGGAACTGCAAGTCAGTGGAGCTTTCCTGCTCATGTCTCGTGTGAGTGAGCTCCTTCTGTTAGGAAGAGCAAGTCCCGGTGTCTGTGCGTAAGCACAGGCGTGTGTCTGTGTGCATGTGCTGGAGGAAAACGTCAGCTCAGACTTTTTCTTACTTTTTGCATTGGCTGAGATAAACTCCTGTGATCTCCCGCTGTTTCCTGTTAGTAGACTGTCAGAAGATATTTATTCAATGCCAAATAAATTTCATTTTTAAGTCTTAAGGATGCGTTTCTATTTAAATTTGAAGAGGGGTTTTATAATCTAGCAGTGCTAGAATTTTAACTAGTGTAAATTAGCTTAGAGCTGTGCAATAGATTCTCATCTCTTTTGTGTGTGGATGCAGTGAGGGAAAGCTTACATTACACCACATAAAAAGAGAAAGGGCAAGAGAGGGGAAGAGAGAAGTGAGAAAGAGGAAGTTTTTTTCCTAGGGGGCAAAAATTCATTTCTCCAGTGTTCAAGATTTTGGGGAATAATGAAATATTTGCATAATACTGACTACCTGATTGAAAAAAATATAGTGGAGGGAGCTCATCCTCATTAGGTAACTGGCTGAGAAGAACAGAGGCACAGCATTTGGAGCTGAAGGGAAGTTTCCTTTCAGATTCGTCAGAGCAGAAACAAAGCTCATACTCCATCGGTTGCGAAGCTTGTTCAAATACCTCTCAATACTGAATAACCTGTCTCTCAGAAACCACAAACAACCAAGTTTTGTTACAGGATGCAGCAGCAGGCACCACCAGTCAGCTTCTCTGCAGTTCAGTATTCCCATCACTTACCTAAAATCAAATTTTCGGGTGTATCTAAACAAATGTAGGTGGTTTAGAAGAGTTATACAAAACTCAGTTTAATGTTACTTCCTCCTAAAACTAGGCCCTCGTGAAGAATTCTGTTTTGATATTTTATATAGAGATGAGAAAAGTTTTTATGATTTTTTTTGAAGGGTCAGTCTGTAGTAACCAAAACCTACTATAAGGAGGCATCAACTGAAATAAATTTCCTATTAAAGCTTTAAAACCCAATGAGATTCAACACCCTTGTATATTTCACTACATCATTGCTAAAAGGTATTTTGTATTTTGTTCGGAAGGGCATAAACTTTTTGCTTTGGAAAACATAAAAAATCATGTTTTCCAAAGCAAAAAGTTTTCATCTTGAAAAGTAGGATATTTCAAAAAGTGTCTAGGACTTGAAATTAGCAAAATTGAAATTTTTATCTGTTTCCCTATAATGTAATTTTCTTTGGGTTTTAAGTTCATTAGAAACTTTTAAGTGTTTAAGTTTCACCTGATTTTTGTCAAGAACATTTTTGTTCATTTCTGTTCACCTAGAAGCTTGTGGTTTTGTTCACCTAGAAGCCCATTCCTACAATGGGCTTACTTCTTCCCCAGTTGCTGTAATGATTACAGACAATGAACTCATCTGCTCAAGTGAAGCTTGGGACTTGTTTCATCCATTGGAAATTGATGACTTGAGAAAGGTCTCCTAATACTTTTCATGCATCTTCCCTTCCAGTGGATTAGAGAAAAGTGAGAAGGCTCCATTATAGCTACAACCAACACATATCTTAAACATTAAAGAAAAGGAGAAAGATTTAGAGTTGTTGGGCTGGTTTCACTCTTAGCTTGCCCCTTTAGCTCTGCAAAGGTTAGGTCCTCTGAGTAGCAGGTGGCACTGGTAATATGTGCTCTACATAGGCTTTCCTGTAAACTGGACCTGGCAGAGCAATAGCTACATTTCTGAGCATTTAGCCTTGATTTGTCCCACATCTGTTCCCAGTTAATAATTACATAAATAATTGCAAAGGAATGGTATTTAGCCTTGAGTTAATTTTAGAAGAAGCAGCCTCCCTGTGATGATGTGGCCAGTATTTGTACCCTTGGTTTGAAGCAATTGTATTGTTACCATGTCCTGATGAGCCTTTCCTGTTGCCACTGTAGCCTTCAAAGCTGGAAATTGCCGCAGGTGGTGAGCAGCAGGGTTTGATTGATCCAGATTCCATTTTCGCATTTTTGAAAAAGAATGCAGGAAAAGGGATGCTCTGCAGCTGAGTGTCAGACCTAGCCAGAAATACTGTAGTTATTGGGGGTGCTGATATGGGTCACACAGTAGTATTTTGAGCCAGGAATATAAAGTGAGACCATGCCAGAAAATTGGCAGAGAGCATTGCGTTCACTTGTTATGTAAGAGCTCGGTGAGAAGGCCGGACTGCAAAACAAGTACCTTTTCTTCCATTGTTATGTTAAAAATGTGATTTTCACCAAAACTAGGCTGAGCTACAGGCTGATAAGGTGAGACATAGGAATGGCATGAATTTGGTACACAGATCTGTATCAGAGATCGTGCAGTCTTCATACAATCAGGAAAAAACTTCATTGCTGTCCATGAAGTACAGCCTTGTAGCAAAAATAATAACAACACCCAGAAATTATGATGATTTTCATAAATAATAGTGGCAGCTTCATCACTTTCCTGATTTCCATTTGCTACAGATTCACCGGTGTTTGGGTTTTTTATTTGTATTTTTTTGCATCAGTTTAATCATATTTTTCTAGATCCTTCTCTATTGCCAGTACTGTAGCGTCATACTTCTTTCCCACGCTCATGAAAAATTAGGAGACTTTTTGATGCCATGTGGCATCATGCTAAGCATATAAAGTGGGGGGAGAAGAAGGAAAGGATCATTTTTGGAATGATGACTTTTGTCTTCCCAAGTAACCCTTACTTTAGATGGAGCCCTGCTTTCTTCAGGTGGCTGAACACCGTTGCCTGCCATGGGAAGTGGTGAATGAATTTCTTGTTCTGCTTTGCTTGTGTGTGCAGCTATTACTTTACCTGTTAAACTGACTTTAATTCAACCCAAAAGTTTTCTCACTTTTGCTCTTCTGATTCCCACCCCCATCCCAGCAGGGGTGTGGTATTTAGCTGCCAGCTGGGGTTAAACCACAACAGCCCTTCTTGGCGTCGAGTGTGGGCTCAGAAGGCTGAAGATAATCACAGACTGGATTGGCATGTGCTAGATTGAATTCATAGCTGTTATTACTGTGTAGCTATTAATCTGCAGGCTCTGTGCTTGCCATGGCACTTGCTTGCCTTACTGCTACCATCTGCATTGACTGGGGCATGGAATGGCATTGGCTGAGTGCAGTTATTTCCCGTAGGGATTGTGTTCAGTTAAAGCTGTCCATCAGCTAAGTCAGGCATCATCTTGTGTACTTGTGTGTAATCACAGCACAGAGCTGCACCCAGCTCGTGTCTCTTTAACAGCAGGATTTTTAAGCAGCTTATTTTCATGCTGTTGGTAGCTCCTTCTACTGTTAATTGGTTTTAGAGGCGCATACTTTGCTTGGATCTGTACTGCAAGAAGGGGAATGAAGAAGATTTTAAAAGGCAGTGCTATGCTTACTGTGTAGTGTATTTTATGCACTTGCAATCCCTTCCTCTTATTCTTCAGCCTGGGTCCAGTATTAAAGCAGCTGCTTATGTAGGACAGGAATGCTGCAGAGCCATCACTGGCGAGCAGAACATTCAAGCTCACATTGTTGTGCAGGTGCTCAGAAGGATCCTGTCACGCTTCTGCAGAGTAACATAATATCAGTGTTTCTAGATGTTTGCTGCCTTTTTTTCTCCTCAGATGCGGCACTTCCTCAAGTCCTTAAAATCAAAACCAGTGCCAGCTCTGTGGGGACAGCAAGCACACACCTGCATCCGTGAGTGATCTCAACCTCCCTGTGGCTGGACCAGTAGGACATGGTGCCTATCCATCCCGACTGATGCCTGCTCTGCATCTCCATCACTTCCTTGGTCATTTGCTAAGTCTGAGCTGCTCCCTTTCCATCCAAACAGCTCATTTTTACCTGTCAGTGTTTGGTGACTCCTGGGAAGTTAGGGTGAAATTGTATGAATTGTTACTGGCTGGAAGGAAAAGATGGGTAGGCTAAGGAGGGTGGGGAGTGATCTCTTAGAGTTGTAACTGAGAGAGGAAGATAAATCAGACTTTGGACAGTAGGTGTCAGGGAGCAAACCAGGGTTCTTAATTCCTACACATGGGCATGCATCAAATAGGAGTCCTGCCCATCTTCACATGTGGCTTTCCCACTGAATCTGGAAGGAGGGCAGGAATCAGTGAAAGGTGAATGCTCTTGGCAAACAATTTCATTAAAAGTGAATACCTCCACTCCCTTGTCTTACAGAAACTGGTGTAAGCCTGGAAGAGTACTATGAAAGCTCCCATTCAGTGGAATTTTCCACTTGGCTAATATACATATGCATGCTGTGTGCTGCTGGGATGCTGGCAGAGTGGATGCAGGGACTACAGAATGAGTGGCTTCTTGGTGCTTCAAGTACAGGAAAAATATAAGTGGATAATAATAAGAAATGGCTTATAAAAGCCAGCTCTTGAAAGTGCTATAAAATAACAGTTATTTGGGAAGTGAATGACAGGGTTTCACAAAAGACTACTTATCAGAGACCCCACACATCAAGCTGAAATGGTGATTTTTGTATTTCTATTTATTTCAAGGTTTGCATTCATTAGGATTGATATAAGGTTAATAAAAAGCTCCAACATTTCTGGCAGTGCCAGCAAAGAGTGTCACTTGCACCTTTCAATTTTCTCTGGGCTGAATCTCTGCAGATCTGTAACCTAGGGGAAGAGAAGGCACCTGTAGATATCTGGATATATTGAAACACAAGGTGCACTGTGGAAGGGGCTGATCCCAGGTTCCCCACTAACCTGGCTGAACTGTGTCACTTGAAATGCTGAGCTCCCGGAAGAAAAAAAAAAGGCCAGTGTGGTTTCCTCTTACTGTTTTGGTTGTTTTATGATTCAGAATTGGCTGTGGGTTGCTGCCACCATGGAGGTGTAAAGAGTTGTGAAACCCAGGTAGTCAAGCATCTCCTTGATGCAGATGCACACCAGATGGGATAAGACAGTACAACCCCTGTCCTTGATTTTTGCCTGAATAAAATTGCTTCCTGATTACATGCTGGCTCTGATAATCACCATTGACTTTTTTTCTTAGGCATTGTATGGCAAATCTGGAACATAAATTTCAGTGAGAAAATAGGCATATCTTGGAATACTGCAGAAGCTAGATTGTTTCTCCAGGCCCAGGGCTTTCAGAATAAGAAGATAAATTGGAATGAATGAAGAAATTATTTTTATTAACTTATGGTGCATGTACATATTTGTACTTTTTTTCCCAGGTCCATGCAAGGTTCTCCACATATTTGTTGTATCATTAGGGCCCCACATGCCCCCACTTGTGAAATTATGCATCTGCTTTCTTGAATCTAAAATTTGGCACAGGAAGGCAATTTAAAACTTGAGTTTCTTAAGAGAAGTATCTAAAGCTACCTGGCACACAGGAAAGAAAGATGACAAAAGGGAGCTCAACCCTCCTATCCCCTACTGATGTCAGCGTCATCTCTGAAGAAAGTTTCACCTTCCTTCCAAAGGTCAGATTAACTAGGAAAAGTGAACTTTCAGTTTCTTAAAGGAAGTTTCCGAGCAGGGCACTTCAAATAGTGTATTTTTTCTGTTCTAGTCTTGGTCTCTGAGCAGCAGCACCCCTTCCACTTTGCTCTAGATAAAAAAGCATGTTGTGCTTCTTCCTGTTACAGTTATCAGCATTATAATGCTTACTTTGAGCTTGTTCCTTGCTAAAAGCTGAAGAGATGACACGTTGTAAACAACAACATCTCTGCTGTGGAGACCAGTTTTGCATACTGAGTTTTGTATTTACAAAGATTTTTTTAAGAAGTGAGATCAATTTACAGATTATGAAATATCAAAAGTAAAAGAAAGAAATTTTATTCTTTTATTTGTATTCTACTTTCCCATTATTATTTTTTGTAGGGGAAGAAAAGGTGGGGAAGTGAAAACAGAAGAGTAAGAACATGTCCTTTTCCTGATCTCAGGGGCCATGAATATTTTTGATATGAAAACTGAGATGTTCATACAAATATCAGATGCCAAAGTAGGGCTTTAAGTAATATGTGTAACTACCATCTACACATATTTTTGTGAAATTTCTATGCAATCTACATAGGAATCTCAAAAAAAAAACTGAAATAGATATAAATTTTGTTATGCATCCATCTATCTATCTATCATCTGTCTCATAAGACAGACTGTGAAAATTTTACTAATTGGCAATGCTTGTTATTTATGCAGTGCTTAGAAATGTTAAAAAAACCAAACCCAAAACTCTACAGATATTGTTCTGGTCTACCACAATCAGTCTGTTGCTAATGCCAGACTCTCTACATTTAATTATTTTGAAAAGGCTCTTAAACTGTTTCTTTCAGCAGTTCTTTAATCTCTCTGTATAATGAATGACAATAGGGCCTTCCTCCCCCCTACAAAGGGCCTGTAACTCTAATGCCACTTTCAATGTTTATAGCCTGCATAGATCATATGTGTTAGACAAGAATAATACATAATATTACAGAAATGCAAGTAATACTGCAGGTATTTTAGGAGCACACATGAATCAAAGGAAGATTAAGGGGATTTGACAACATGACAAAAATGCCACTGCACAAGGACATCCATCTCTAGAGTCTTAGTTCTCTATTACTGTGAGGGGAACAATCAGTGGATTAAAATACCCCTTTGATGAGTGTAATTTGGCAACAATTTGCAAACATGATAATGTGCCTTGTTAATTCAAGGGCATTCAACATAGCTATCTTGACATTTTCATTGCAGGAGCTGTCAAGAATAATCTGGAAGAGTAAAAAAGTCTTATTGGAAAGTGCCTCCTTTCCTTCAGTAATCTAATAATCTATAGTGGTAAGGTCAAGTAATTTTTAATGATATAGCCTTTAATCCTCTATCAATTACTACTTTTAATTACAGCAGAGCTGCTGAAATGTAAGAGATCTTCCTAGAGTTAAAACGAACAGCTATAACTCTGCTCTGAAGAGTCCCTTATTGCCAAAGAGACAGCAGTTCCCTTGCTCTATCACCACCTCCCTGGAAATCAAAACCAAAAGGTGCTGAGCCTTTTGATGATTACACATCATGACAAAGATCTGGTTGTGTCACAACTCATAGCCATGACAAACCAAGCCAAGATTACTGAAGAAGATTTTTTGTGGCTTTTTCTAATCTACACCTACTTGACTTTGACTTTCCATGTTTCTAACTAGCTAGCTACACTAACAGCTGTGGATATATTTTCTAGATAATTGTGAATATCTCTATGGGCCATGACTTTTTAAAATACCAATCAGTCTAACACTAGGTACCTTCCCCAGGGAGAAGGGAACATGTTGTCTGGGAGCCATGAATGCCTGCTCAGAGCAGGGTGATCCCAATACCGAGCAGCACAGTCCAGGCTGTAACATGCATACTGATCACTTGAAGTCTTTTGGGTAGATTAATAAAAGTACACACATTATTAAAGCCAAAGTACAAATTTCATAGCCCACCAGTCACCCTGAAAAGTTGCAGCTCTCTCTTGATTTCATATAACAAATTTTGCTGATTTACCTGAAGAACTCATGACTCTGCTTTCCAATGGCTTCAGAGGGTTTGTTTGGAAATGGCACAGTGATACCTTTACTGATTCTGCAGGGTAGTACTGCAAGACTCCAACTTCTTAAAAAAGAACAAGTAAATCAAAACTCAGTGTACTTCACATCAAGTGAAGACTGTATTTTACTCCTTTCTCTATGTGTAGGACTCTCCAGAAGTCTAAAACAAAGATGCATATAATGACCTTGCAAATAAGATCAGCGTGATTCAGAGAACGTAATTCTTCAAGCCCTGACTTTGTTTGTCACTTACCATCACTGTAGTTTCTTTTCATCCTTAATTTTTGCTCCTCTCCAGTAGTTCCTATAAAGAGTTTTATTTAGAGGAAAAAAGAAAAAGAGGGGTTTATGCATCCATTATTTAATGATGGACTTCTATCCTAGGGGAAAATAGGCAAGAAGGATTCTGATGGCAGAGTGAAGTGAATTAAAGATAAAAAAAATTTCCTAAATTTGGCAGAGAGTTTATGACTTAATTTGCATAACTCTGGTTTTAATGCCAGTGACTTCTTTCCTGATTCATTGTTGGGATTTTTTTGTTTTCAAATTTAATTGCTTGTGTATTAATTTTCACAATTCTGGAGCCAGCATCCCTGTGAGATCTAATTTAAGGACTGTATTTCCTCTTTGGAAAATAAGAGACAATTTCGCAAAGAGAAGGAAAAATCAAGAACAATGCCATTTTTTATAGAACATACTTTTATTTCTTTTCAGAACAGCATTTCTTTTCTAGGGCTTCTTAGGAGGGGTTGTTGTCTTTACATACTTGCCTGCATGCAGTTTTGGACTCTCGCCATCACAAAAGTCCAGAAGAGGCACCACAGGCTGCTCAGACTTGCCTAAGTGGACCTGATACACAAAGGGTACCCTTGGACTAGGCAGAGGGAATTGTAGCCTGCTCCGCTCCTCACTGGCTGATGTTTCCTGGAAAGAGCAAAGTAGTCTGCACATCACTCTGCTGTAGGAGCAACTAAATTGTACCTCATCAGAGGTGTCTTAATATAGTGCATGTGCAGAACAAGATATGTGCAGAACTATGTTTTCCAAACAGGAATCATTATAGGGATAAAAATCAGGTGCCAAAATTTGTCTAACCTGCTTTCTGTGGTTTATTTTGTGCTCTGTTTCTCAGTGCTGATGGTGTGGCCCCACAAAATCTGTGCGGTGGCAAATCTGCTGAACACCACGTGAAAGTGAGCCTGAGGGGACACAGGGTCATGTCCCACAGGAGGGAGCTGCTTTAATTCCCCTCTGGAGCAACATGGGCATGCACAACTGGTGAGCAGCAGGGCAAACCACAGGACTGGGGTACTTACTGCCAAGCCTTTGCCTCCTCAGTGCAGGATGAACAAGCTGGGGGGCTCAGCTGAAGGATAAACATCCTCTTGCTTTCACCACAGGACAACAGTTTGTACACCACAGTTAATGCCACATCCAAAATATGTCTCAGCAATGCTTTCCCTATCTTCCTCCTTATTTCTCACCATTTTTACAGATAAGGTTATGCCAAGCATCCCTGCTAAGCAGAATCTCTGCCTTTATTTTCCCACCTTCCTTCCTTCTTCTGGAAAAAAAAAAGACAAAAAAGCCCCTTCCAAAATACAGTCTTTTTAATGCAGATACAAAAATAATAGTTTATCTAAGCAAGACTAAAGCCAGAGTAAAATCTGTTTAAAAAGCCTTATTACTATAAAATGAAGCACAGAGTAGGACAAAAAATTGTAGAAAAGGCACATTGAAGATGTAACTAATGAAATTATGAGAGGCTTATGGATGCTCAAGTGCTGGAGCTTTGTGGTTGCCTAGGACATCCCAGAAAACACACAAAGGTGTCTGAAAAGGCAGTCAGAGTTTTGTGTGATGAAGATCCTCTCCAGGGAGTAGCAAACATTGTGTAGATCTGATCTCATAGAATATGGAGTCTTCTGATTTCCAGTTAAACTGGTAAGAGCAGAGTGCTCCCACATAAACAGAGCTCTAAATCTGACTGTGTTACTGGTGAAACAGGAGTGATTACCTCCCACATGTCTTTTCCTAAGGCTGCTTTTTCTTTGGTTCCTAATTTCTTTACTGGTGTAAAACAGCCTGGCTCCATCACAGGTAACAAAGTGAGGCCCATTTTTACTGCAACTGTAAGTTTTCTTTAGCCCAAAACTAGTATTTTTTTTGAGGGCACACTTGTCTCCTTCCATGGCACTGATGGGTAACCATGAAGTGCTGCCCACCCTGAGCATGAGGTGTTCACACCGTGGGAAAGGCTGCAAGTACAGGCCGTAAGAACTGAAAGCCTAAAATACATTGTACCCGAGCCAGAGGAGCAAAAAAACCATTGTTCACAGTTCTAACTTTGACTAGTGATTTCTCTTCTGCTCTGCAGAGAAGAAGCCTCAAAGAAATCACTTCCCTGTGCTGTTTGAAATTAAAGAACTAATGTATGCTTCTGAAAAGTGAAAACACTACATCTCTGGAAAGATAATGAAAGCAAATAAGCTTTCGGTCATGGTCTCTGTCAGACTTACAGGAGCTCCTGTTCTACCCTGTAAAAACCTGACTGTGTGATGCTGGATTAAGGCTTCCCCTTAATCAAGACAGGAAACCATTCAGTCAAAATACTCAAGAAACTCATGGCAGAGTCATATTCTTACAAGGTCCTTTCTGGCAAGAGAGAAAGCCACTAACAAAGACTTTCCTGACCTCCATGGGCACATTAGACTTTGGATGCTCCTGCTTCCATTTCTACCTCTATCTGTCCTGCTGATTGGACTGAAAGCCCTGAGGGTTTTGGCTCTGCTCTGTCACAGCTCTCCTTGCAGTACTGTAAACCCCAGCAAGATGTAGGAGACTGCAGACCATATGTGTGCGTGGGGATAGGTTGAGAGATGATTTATTTTAAGGCCAATGCATTATTTCCTGACAGTAACTAACTAACAGGAGAGTGACACTCAAAAGCTTTTCTGGAAAGACTGACTTTTGCAGAGTTGGGAACACTGACTCACTCCTGCCATCCTCTTAATTTCCAGTGCATGATGCAGAGGTGAAGGAGAAGGATGGGAGTGATGTCTTCCCTTTGCTGTGATAGAAATAAGAGCTGATTTCTGACTTGGCTCCCTTCCTGAAAATTGCCAGCATGAGATGGGAGACTGCAAATAACAAGTCACAAATAGGTGGCTTCTGGTGCATAGAACAGATAAACAAATTTTGCAGTTGTCTCACTTTCAGACAACTGCCTAAAATACACCAAGACCATACATTACCCAAGAAAGAGAAAGAAAGACAAGATTAATTGGCTTTCATATGATCTTTTCACACTAAATCTAGAGTAGGTAGAATTACAAATGTCACCAGAGATAAGTTTAGTTAAGATGCACATACAGAGATGCACATTCTCCAAAGAAGAGGTCTGTTTAAATTTCCTGTAAATGCCACCTTTCACGTCTGCTGCTAAATTAGTGCATTTTCTGATGGAAATGCTCCCATTTTTTCCTCATGTCTCACAGTGCAAGTGCTGTCCTATCATTGGGTTGCATCACATCAGAGTAATGCAGCTGAAATGAATGCAAGAACATTGGAATGCAGCTGTGTTTACAGCAATGAAAATCTGGGGAATTGCACTATTTGGGCAATAGAAGAAGGAAAGTCGATTTAAAAGAGCTATTTGGAATGGCTGGTGCTTTACTCTTGCTTAGATAAATTATTATTTTTGTATCTGCATAGAAAAAGCCAATTTCACTCTCTCTATAACTACAAGAAGAAAATTTGATGGCAGTATTTGGAAATACTTTAGATAACATTGGATGCAAAGAAACAGCATTCTAACACAAATGAATAAGGTGCCAAATCTGTAACAGTAGTGAATTCCTCACAAATACCTTCACTGATGCCTTATAAATGAAAACTGGTCTCCTGGAAAAATTTCATTGAAAAAGTTGTTTAAAGTACAATCCAATAATTCACAAAGGTTATTATGTAGTGCAAAGTTTTCATAAGGTGTATTCTGTAAGAACTTGTGATCTCCTCATTGAAAAACAAAATCTAACTGGGACATACTTTCATTTGTCTGAAAACTTAGATATTGCATTTTTGAAGCATCATCCCAAATAGCTGTACATCTAAGAGTGAAAATTCCAATTTGGCATCTGAGCTGGCTCACATCACCAGGCTAATGCTTATATTTAAAGTCCCCCAAGACATAAGCTGGGAATGCAGGGAAACTTAGCAAACCTGCCCCAGAAAAGAAGCAAGTCAGTGTTACCAGGATGTTTTTATTTTCCTTAGAAATTAAATGAGTCATAAGCATGCAAACAGTTAAGTAAATGAAGAATAAAAGCAACACAAGAAATGATACACAAAGAGAAGTGATTGACAAGTGATTTCAATTCTTTACATTACAGACTCAAGAGAAGGCAACCTCAGCTTTTACTACACAGTCACCAGCCTAGGCAGGATTCTCCTAAATTTCAAAAGGTAAACTTCAAAGAGAATTTGGATACATTTCCAGATGGGAACCTCAGCATAAACAAGTACTTGTTTCTCTGATGAAGAAATGTTGCCTTCTCAAAGGCAACACAGAGGGGGGTTGTTATAGCAGTGTTACATCTAGGTACTAAAATATTGCTCACTGTAGAAAAATATATGTTAATCCATTTCCGGGGGAAAATGTCAGTTATATCCCAGTGGAAGGGCAAAACACTAACAGCAAGTGGTATTAGAAATAAATCGGGTGTAAACTGTCTGGCTGCAGACTTCAGGAGAAGAAAATAATACACATTATGAGTTTAGTTTTTCTGCTGCTGCAAGGCCCTAGTAAGACAACCCCTTAGGATTTTAAGACATTTTATTTGTTTCAGCTGATAAAACTAAGGTTAGAATGGCTGACAGATTTCAAAGGACTGATGACGATGATGATGATGATGATGAGTAAAAAGCCAGAAGAAATGAAGGTTGACTTCCTATTTGAGAAATTGTAAAAAGCTAATTAAAAAAAGTCCCCAGAATTAGTGGCAGACCTATGCAGAAAATTATTACATTCTCAGAATTCTCCTTCACTAGCAAATGCCTGCAAAAAAGGCAAATGTCTCCATTTTCTTGACAGTGTTGGTAAATCATCTCAGCCCTGCAGCTGCAGGCATTCTGGGCAGCTGGTGCGAGGGTCACTCTGGCTTTAGCAGCCAGGCTGTTTCACTGGGCTGTGGAACAGACCTTTGCTGCCTCTGTTGCCTCCTGAAAAATACTTTTTTTAATGGTAACACAACACCTTTGCCTTCACATTATACTTTTTGAGCTAAGTTCAGCCATGCTCTGACTATGTCTAATTTGTCCAAAGAGTGTTTAAAGAGAGGTTTCAAAATGCAAACAGAATCTAATAAAATCTAATAACCACTATTCAGTGGTGTGACCCAAAAATTTTGAACAAGAGAAAGACACCCCATGGTCAGTGGAGAAATACTGCAAAAAATACAATCTGCATTGTGCATTTAAAATCAGATGTTGATAATGTACTGTATGACGTGGTCCTAGGTGGGAGAAGAAAGAAAAGCCTTCCTTCTCACAATATCAAGCTGCCTACTCACAAAAATAAGAAACCATGCCCCAAAAAAAGTGGAGAAAGAAAACATTCGGTCTGTTTTCCTATTGAAAATACACAGTCTTTCCAAAAAGTCTGAGTAAGTGGCCCGAATGAAATGAATAATCACTTTTGATCAGAGGACTTTGCTGTATTATGTATGTATTTATTTATGTATCTGTGCACACTCACAACCAGCAATCAGGTGAGAGTCAATGTCTTTATTCCTAATGCAGCGTATTTTTTCCAGGTCATGAAATGCAGGTTAATATTTGGTCTTCTATCAATAAATCCCTCTATACTAAATATACAAAGGTTATTCTTGGAAAACACAACCTGGCACAGCCATAAACTTACTGTGATCGTTTGTCGGAGGAAAAGCTCACTGATTGGAGGATTTCATGGCAATCATGTGAGTATACTGATGCCAATTCCTATTACAGTTATTGTCACAGGTGATGTTACAGATGAGTATTTGAAATATTTGACTTAGGAATTTAATATTATCTCCTATGGACTCTGTTTCACCATCATAGTAGCTGAATGACATTGATTTCTTCTGTATCCCCCTGCTTATCTCAAGCTATTTAATTTTGCTTGTCTTATTGATTTTCATGTTCACTTCATACATTATCTTACTTTATCTTACTGGAAGCTGGTAATGAATCAATGTGGCCACCTAAATTCATGTTCTGTTGTAATCCCTGGGAAAGAGCCACTTACAACCATCTACATCAAAATGCACCTAGTAGTTACTGTGCACATCCAAACAAGGGATGACATATTTGTCTCAACACAACCACAGACAGAAGGCCTCTGCAGTCTTTCTGTTGTGTGCATGTGTTTTTAAATGCTTGCCATGATAATATGGATTTGAAAGGAAAACACTGGAGCAAGCCAAAGAGACCTCAGTGCGAGCCCTTCATCCTAAGTAGTTCAGTTATTTGTGGCTCCTTTCATAACCTCCTGCCTGTAAGTTGTGTGCCCTTCTCAGAACCCCTTCTTTTCCTACCTTTAGCCCAGGATCTAGCTCTTATTCTCTGCTTGCATTGCCCCCAGTGTGCTGCTGTTATCAGAAGGGTCCCATTAGCAGGAAAGGGACCAAAGTACTGATAAAAGTAATACTAATTTTGCAAAACAATACCAGGACAGCTATGATAACAAATTGTCATTATTTTTGCTTCCTGCTGTTCTTACATCTTTTGGTAACATTAAAATTTAATGGTTACTTCATTCCTATAGATGCACTTGTTTTTCCAGCTGGCCTGCTGCAGTACATAAGGATATTGATGCAGCTTTCTGCTGTACAGAGACAGGTCTGGATGAGAAAAGAAGATTTGTAGTTGAAACTGCTGCTTGAAACTATTAACACAGAAAACTAATTTCTACTTAAAGATGCTTTAAATGAACACTTGAGGGAAAAAAAATATAACATCACAAACACCTTAAATTGGCCATCAGCTCAATGACAAAAACCAGTATGTTAAATTTAAGGATTTCTCCTAAGAGATTTCATGTGAGCTAAAAGTCTGCTTGGCTGAATAAAATTAGGAGACGCATTTTAGACCTCTCCAACATGAGAACCAACCAATATATAATGTTGAATGATTACTGGCAGTAATTGCATGCCTCATTAATTTGTAGACTCACACAAACCTCACCATGACCCTCACTGAAATAAGGTTCAGGCAGACAATTTTCATAGAGGCCTCCAGGGCCCCACAGCACGGCAGTGGAGCCTGCAGGTTCCTGTGTTGTGTCACCCACCTGTGCTTCCCACAGGACATTGCACCAACTGTGTCACGTATGGTTCACACCTGGTTCTTCTGGCTACCCACTACACTACAGGGCTCCTCAGATGGAATAAAAATTAGTTTCCATGACTGCGTTGTCAGAACAGCCTCCTGTGAAAAGCCAGGCTCAGAGTTTGGAAAGACTTCAAGGTTTGATTTGCAGAGATTGAGAGTTGTCTCATTTCCATCTAATTCACTAAGGGGCAGACAGCTAAAGGTTTTTCTCAGCCCTGAACAGAGCACGAGTACACTGGTCACAAAGTGCCAGGGATTGCTTTGCTGGAAAACAGCAGCACCTCAGTGTTCCACTGCCCCTCTGCTTGTGCTGTTTGCCAGCAGATGCTCTCCTAAACATGGACAGACAGGTTGAAACTCATGCTGAAGAATTACAGAAAGCAAACTGCCAGAGATGAATGAATGCACAAATCCAGTATGCAACCTCTTTGTACACAAAGAGCAGTGTAACCCATCTGCCAGGGGTTGCTTGTGAGAGTGAAAAGGGTTCAGCCATATGATGTGCCTTTAAACATTCCATCCCCAACAAGAATCCTTAAATTAGCCTGCCCTGAGATCCTCATCAGGCACCTCAGAGAGTAGATTACATTGGCTGGGCTGATCAAAACCTTGTCCAACTCTACCTTTAAAATGCACTCTGTTAGGTTCTGGGGCAAAGACTTCCGATTCATTCAAGAATTCATTCATTCAAGCAGAAGGAGTAAACCCCTTATTTAAAAGCAAACCAGGTGAACAAAAGAAACAAAATCTCCTATACTTGATTACCTTTACAAGCTGTTTTGGCTTTAAGATAGACCAAACAAACCAAACCCTAAGAGCTACCACGAGGCTTACCAGCATTGCAATTAAACTGTGAGTTGACAACATTTGGTTTTGTTAGCTGTGACATGGCTAAGTGAAGAAAAGATTTGTTTTATCTGCTCAGAAGGCCTTCCCCATTTACAAGGAAAATGTACAATGAATATACTGTCTTCTTGATTGTATTTCTATTTTCAAACTCTCAGCTAAGCTTCAATCAGTGGGCCCTACAATAATGTCTCTGGACCAGCTACCATCATGATTCACAGCTGTGAGAGCAATTCAATAAGCATCTCTTTTATCCAGTGCCACAGGGACATTTCACAACCCCTACAGTTCCAGAGGTGCCTGCACCAGGAGCCCTGCCATATAAAGTCTAAGGACATTCACAAGCTACATTTCACATCTGCAGCCATTTACCACCAGTGGTTAGTAACCCCTTGAAAATATTTTCACTGTTCTTCCAGATAGTTTTACTAGAGAGCTAATGAAAATGAGTTTGTTTGAGCAAGTATTCTGTGAAAGTGTCTTAGGTAATTGTTTTTTAGGCTGTGCTTATAATTTTCAGTTCTACAGGCTGCTTCACAGTGACCTACAAGCAGTGGCAGGTCTTAATCCTATTTCTGCTTGAATGAGCTCCTAAAAAGTGCAGTTTTTAGTGCCATCTAATGTCTGCCCAGACTGCATAACCTCCTGCTGGTACAGTGTATCAGGCTAATTCCATTTGAGCATGGATTCTCCTGAACCTGCTGACCCACAGGAGGACTCCTGGTTCATTACCGGTTGCCTGCTCCATTGCAGGAGCTTCCCAGATAAATCCTTCCCAGCTCAGCTCATCTCAGCATCACCCTGCAGCCTGAGGGTCCCACAAACGCCAGTGTCCCGTGTGACTGCTGGCAAGTGGTGGGAGGTAGAAGGTCAAAAGAACCAACTGTTTTCTCAGACACTGGGGCTGGCAGACAGCTCTGGATCCAGCAGCTGACACTTGCCATGGCACCGAGGAGCTTCCAAGAGAAGGGCTGGGAGAGGCTCAGCTCTAGGCTGAGTGGGTGTGTGTGACTGTTTTGGGGGTCCAGCTGGTAGTAGCAAACTAACTCTGCTGCCCTGTCCCAGGCCCTGGGGGAGGTCCTGCAGGAGAAGGTTGAGGGGTATTGCCATGGCTGTGCGGCACCTGTTCCTTGATGGCTTGTGGGTTACACAATCTGTGGGGCAACATTAAGGAGTGATCCTGGCCTCCTCTCACCAGCTAGATTTGGAGTGACAGGACAAAAGTCCACCTGGTATAGCCATTAAAGACCACAAATCCCTGGTCTTTGGCAAAAGGGGGACATGGACTCAGGTATCCCCATCCTGGCAAATGGCAGGGAAGGGTGATGTCTGTATCTTATATATGCTGAATTCAAACTGCCTGGAGGGGACTGCACAGGCACAGTAGTGTCCTTTCACTTGAGATTCCAAGTTCTTAGTTCAGCATTCCTTTCTACCATAATGGATTTGTACAGCACTTAACTGCATTCTAATTGACCAGAACTGCTAATTGTGTTATAAGTAAATTGCAGTCTAATTTTACATAGCTATAACTGATAGAACAAAAAGCCACAGAAATTAAACTTCATCAGAAGGACACTTCACTAAACACTGGTGTGAATATTAGACTGAACAAATGTGGCAACAGATCACTACCACAGCCAACACTATTTATAGAAATTAATATTTAGGGCCCAAGAGAATCTAAAATAGTTTTTTAATGTGTGTTTTTGCCACATCCACCACTCTAAAATAGAATTTGGATTTCAGTTAAATGGGCAAAAGTTGAGGCTGTCTGATGACACTCATTGCAGGTATGTTGACTGAATATTTACTGTTGGTTTACTGGTGGAGCTGAAGCCCATACTTCTAATGGCCATTTTTCTACCATCATATTTCTTCCCTCTTGCCAGATCAACTATTTTATTTAGTGTGTTGTAGAAAAGTCAGCTTATTGTGCAGATAAAAGTCCAAGGGTGTTCATTGTGAAGGCCTAGAACTAGGTCATTCAGTTCCCCTTCCAGATTTTATCTTCTCTCTCTTTTGCACTAATGAATCTGCAATGGAGGTGGCGTTTTACATTCTTTGGGCATTGAAATGAAATCTGCCAACACTTCAGCCCAAGTGAAAGTATGAGAAAAAGCTTTATTTAATACTGGAAAGAAAACATCTGGAGGTCCCTGTTTTCATGCCGGGTTCTTTTTAGAGATTTTGCTTTTCTAAAGCAATTGTTCACTCACATTTTTCCAATTTCAGGAGGGGAGCTGAAAATTATATCAACCTCTCTCAATGCATAACAGGGACCACATACTGCACCAACAGCATTAATATCAGGGAATACTCTGCCCTTTGTGTCCATCCCTTCTGCAATCTCCCCCATTAGTCAGTAAATCCAAAATCATCTGAGGGTGTAAACTTTTACACTCACCAATGCCTCATATTATTCTCTTTTTGGCACAGCAGTGGTGACAAGGCACTATGGCTTTTACCTGGAAATAACCCCATAATAGTAACTTCATCAGCTTCAGCCACTGCTGAGTTTATCCCATGGTAAAATGCCTCTGGTCTCCTCTAGGATTTTGCTTTTAAGGGCAGGGTTACCTCACAAGCACTTGTTTCCCCTGTGATTAAACATACCATTTTCAACAATGAAGCTAAAATCCCAGGTATGCAGTAACTCCCATGGCTAGGCATTCTCAGGAGAGCTAAAAAGTAGAGAAATGCTTTAATATTCAGACAGAGAAAACACTGAGAAGGAACCTGGTTGTGTTATTAGCTGTCAGACCTAAACAATATTTCTCTGAAAGCCTGGCTTGGCTATGGTAGGAGTGACTTCAGCCCAGGGGCTGAAGACTGAAAGCTACAGATCCATGCCATAACATATTTTCTTTTCTCACTAACCAGCCCATGAGGTTAATATGCAGAGAGCTACTACTCCTCCTACATGCAGATAATTTCTCAGTTCATTAAACATTATTGCATAACTACCAGTAGCTCTTCAATTACTCACCTCTGGCTTACAACTAAGTAAGAGTAGAAATAGACATTAAACATTTTATTCCAAGGAAATTTCATGCTCTGCAAGATTAGTTCAGTTATTTGTGGTTTTTTTTGGTGGGGGTGGACAGAGAGCCTAGGTTTGTCTAGAATAAAGTATTTTGTTAATGCTGAAGAGAGATGCATTTATTGACTCAGCAAGCATTCATTTTGTTTCCAGAATTTGTATCATGGACAGAGCTGACCAGCCCCTTCCCTCCCACCTCTTCCGTCACCTTGCTTGATGCTCTCCCTCCAGCAATATGAAAATGTCAACCCTGCACATTTTTTCCCAACTCCTTAGGAGAGGTCTCCTGCAGACACGTGGGGCTATCCCTTTTCCTGAATCCATAAGTCTGAATTTCAAATCTTGGCACAGCAGCAAGGAACTATCATGAGGTCACTTTTGCTCTCTGTCTTTCCCGCTGAAAAGGGGCTGAAGAGACAGGCTCAAGGTTCAGCAGGAAAAGTCCCCAATAACAGTGCTGGTTTTGGTAAGAAGAGAGGACATTGGCAACATGCTAGGGAGGGATGCTTGCTGCTGGTAAAGAAAGGAGCAAAATCTTGGAAATTTGATAAAATGCAAAGGTGCCTTTAAAATCACTCTAGGCCCTGCTTATCTGGGTTATTAAATGTGTCCAGTTTTACTTATAAAAGATTTTTTCTCTAAAATATGAACAATTTGTGATTTTCGGATCTAACCGCCAGCATAACTCCATTCCATGCCTTACAGAACAGTTACCAGTCCCATGAAACCTCAATTTGTCATCTAAACGACAGCCAGACCTAATTTATTTTCTTACAAAAGAGCTGATCAAGGAATCAATTTCCATCTGTGTCTCAATCATCAACATTTATTTAAAAGCAATGCCACAAGTCCTCTGAACAACCCCTCTATTATGCAATACAAGTCAGTTCAGTTCTTCAGTTGGGAGCAAACAGCTTTAGTGCTACCTTTTCCCCAGTTGTCACAATTGTTGTCTGACTGCCAATTTGGGGGCAGAAATAAAATTGATTTAGATCTGTGTTCCCAGCTGTGAATCCAAATCTGAAACCTTTACTGTCTATTTTGAATTCAAAAGAAATTACTGTAAAATGACTTATGAATGGTGTCTTCCAGAATTCAATGGATAGACTCCAAAAGACCAACCGGTTGAGCCTGATATCCATGTTTTCCAGTATTACAGCTTCTCCTAAAGACAGATTTCTTTTCAGGATGCCTGTTCACCAGGTCTACTGGTCTCAAAGTCAGCCGTGGGCTGGGTTCCATCGTGCAGCTCCTGACCTCAGGAATGCTGCAGAGCCGAGGTTACAGCTCTCTGGTCTCTGTGGTGGGAATCTCTGTAACAAAGTTGAAACCAGCCAGATCTTACCCAGCAGGTAAGAAAACCACACTTTCAGGGCATGACCAAGCTCACCACCATTGAAGTATCTTTCTGTCTTTAGCAAGGTGAGGGGAAGCCTACACAAAAATGTTATATTGATAAAGCAACTGACACTGAGCCTACACATTTAAAAGGGCACTACTTCAATTAAACTGATCCAATTCAATCTGTTTAAATGTAATTCCAAATGGTTTTCTGATATCTAGACTGATGGGATTGGTCTCTAAGTTTTATGAGGATTGTTGCTTGCAGCAGTTGCAATGCTCAAGTTATATTTACAGTTTTAATCTAGTCCAGGAATGAAATCATTAAGGATTATACTCTAATCCATCTGACCTGCAAATTATTTGGCTTGGGATTCTGTATCTTGTAATGAATATGTTCCAGAATTGAATAACACATCTGCATGTTCTTTCTTCCTAGGGAACCTCTCTGCTTTACAAACAAGCTGGTTCCACTCATTCAATTTCCTGAAAGGGAAGGCAGTGAGAGGATTAGGGAAACTTTGGGTCAAATAGAGAAATATATTTAGGTGCCTACAGTCCTACAAGAATTAATGGGCATTCAGGCACCTAAGAGACTCACTGGAGCCTGTTCTTAAGTAATATTGGTAGTTTCCAAAGGTGGTGCAGCAGCAGCTGGGCTGCATCCATGCCTGGATGCACCTGTGTGCACAGCCACCAGTGAAGTCAATGGGAGGGGACTGACTCCCGAATCAGGATTTTGTCTGTGCTTACTTTGTCATCTCTCAATTCACATTTGGAGGCAGCTGGGAATCATGTAAGGCCTACACCTTCAAACCTGGTGGTTCTGACATTCTGTTCCTACACCCAAAAAGGATGCTGACTGTTCAAGTCATTTGGAGAGAAGCAGGCACTATCTTGTAATGTCGCACAGTGTCTACTACCATGGGCTCCTGGTCTGAGGGCAACTCCTAGTATTGCAATTAGCATGTTTACCCTTAGTAGAAGCAACTCATAATTTAATTTCAATGGTATGATCATTAGTAGATCTTCCTCAGTCGCAAAATCATAGCCTGTTTCCTGGCATTGCTGATAGACCACCTTTTTTGTCTCTGAAGCAGCTCAGCCAGATTCTTCCCCACATGTAAATCTTTGTGGGGAACAGGTAAACCTAAAGCTTTCTCTTCATGTGTTTTCATACAGAAAATTAGAAAACCCCTACAGACTTCATCTGAGCTCTGCACAAGTGAGAGGAGCCTCAGCTGCTGATAGCTTTGTAGCACTTGGTTACATTTACGTGTCTGAGTTAGCCTGCCATGCCTATCCAGTAAGGTATGTGGACTGGACCACCATGGATCACATAAGGCCCTCTGACTCTTAAATCTCTACCACGTGTGATGTACTTCAATTAATGTATATGAAGGTTAAATACTGCTATGAAGCCACTCACCTGAAATGACCACTGCTCCTCAAGACCACGCTGAATGAAGCTGGGACCAGTTTCTCTTTCAGAGGTGTGAGCTCAGTGCCAGTTTTCTGCTTTTGCCTGCTTTGCTCTCCTTTTTCTCTATTCAAGTCATGGTCTTAGCACTTTGTTCTAGAGAGATCACTGCTCCTGCCCCAGGAACAATGAGGTGCTGCCTGCTGGCTGCAGCAGCTGTCATTATTTCACAGAACTAAGTGTCCATGGGATCACAGCATGCAGTAGGCTACAGTTGCCAGATCTGAGAGTTACAATGCAGAATGACCTGGCCTACTCTACAAGCCTCAAAAGAAAGAGGCAATAAGGCATCTCAAAGAGTCCCCTTACTTCAGGGCTAATATTTCCATCAGCAGCTAGAACTTTCCACATAGCTGTCCTTAACAGAACCAGTACACCACAATACCAGGGAAAAAAAATCACTCAGTACCTTCTTATGTTGCTGGAAATGCTATGTATGTATATTTATTTATTTCAGTGGAAGATTCCCCACAGAGTATCAGCAAGTCCTTCCATATGTGAGTTGAAGATGTTAGACTACATTTTGTATTAGAGCTTGTTCTGTACTACAGCTGCAAGGAAGGCAGCAGGGAGGCTGCTGGACCCGAGCTATTTATGCCTGCTACTTGTGGTTTGAGGTCTTACAAAGGTGAGATCAGGCAGGGCCTTGGGCAGGAACGAGCCCTTACAGCTGCATGGTAGGACATTACTCTCATGGGATGTGCCCTCAGTTCTGTGGGGATGGAACCAGCCAAGTTAGTCCGGCAGGTGCTGGTGAAAGGCCAATTTGTTTCCTTCCATCCCTGAGCCTGCTTTACACTCCTGTACACCTCTGCAAAGACACATCCCTTCTCTAATCAGAAAGAGAGACATTATTTTAGGAAAACAGGTTCCAATTACTGAGACATTTCTCTGGAGCTGTGTCTTGGCACTGACTGCAATCACACGCCCGTGAACCAGGTTCTCAGTCGATGCAAGTCAACTCCAATTATACATAACTGGCTCCAGAGTTTCAGAAACTCCAGTCTTGTGGGCACAGCATACTTTCTAATCACATAATATTGCAAGTCATTGTATTGTAGCTGATTCTTCGCTCCTAATAATAATAAGAATAATAAAAAAGGTTAAAGTACAAAAGGAAGGTTCAGTTTTACAAAGCTCCTTTTATCTACCTGAATCCTGCTAAGGTCAAGAGAAAGTCTGCTTCTGACTCATAACAACATTTGAATCAAGTGCTGAATACACTTCACACTGTACAATTTCAGCTCAGGAAGGAATTGACTTCCTTAAAGATCATGTGGTAACAACTTTTATCCTTTCTTAGCAAAAGTCCTAGGAGTATTCACCAAATCAGAGCATTTTCCTCTTCTATGAGAGTTTAATGAAAGTCAGTTATAGTTTTGATCCTATAGATGTTAAAAAACTGGTTTCAGCCTCCTTTCAAGAAAAACTTTCCACTAAAATTCAAATGGCTGAGAGCATTTGTGGAGCCCATATCTAATGGCCTGCTTCAAACTCTTAGAGCTGTGGGAAGGGAGCAGGTCCCCAGACATTCTCCATACTCAGATCCATCAAACACCCTTATGGGACCAGCCAACCTGGAGTGGCACTGGAGAAGGCCATCATGTACAAATTTTTGGATTACTGAAGGTTCTTCCTTTGAATTCTGCCATGTTTTTGAATGGCTTTGAATGGCTGGATCATCACAACTCTTTCCTGTACACGGCTGGGTCTGGCATGCAGTCAACTCTCACTGCCTCCATGCACACGAGCACTGAGCTCTTCTCCATCTCATTCCATCAGAACCAAGACCATCCCTTCTCTCAGCCTGCATAGAACTAAGTGGAGAAGGAGTGACTGTTTAAGCTCCAAAAGCAGATAATTTACTCATGT
>NW_005054361.1:1996510-2008914 GCF_000277835.1 Geospiza fortis
GAGATGCACTAAGGCAGGTCTGCCTGTTTCTGGGACACTTTGCCATGAGCTGACTTTCACCTGTTATGAAGCCATAGCTGTTGTTTCCTGCCTCTCCCAGTAGATTCCTTTCTTCTTTCTGAAGTGGTGCACTGGGACTCTTCCTCACACCTCTTGCACAGGGCTCTGTGGTGCTCCTGCACTGGGCTAGAAGTCATCCATGATGTGCAGCTGCTGTGGAAGGGATAGATCTAAGAACAGATTTCCAGATCCTCTACCTCTCAAGCAGAGGTAATTTGGGGAACAGTTGCACACGGGTCATGCCTGCAACCACCTGGGAATTCTACCAAATCTTTACGTCCACATTCCCCTATCTAAGCTCTACAGTAATTTCTCCTGGCTTCAGTGTCATTATTTTCAGCATATGCTGTGTTCCAGTGACATCTAGGGATAGAGAATGAAAATTGCAAGCTGGATGCTTACGTAGGCATTGTTTAAAACATATTTCAAACTGATAAGCCAAAAGGCTTAAGGAACAATTGTAATTAAGATCAGGTTAAAAGATGCCCCAAGGCCCATTCCTCGACTCATGTGCATTAGCATTAATTTCATAAAGTGCCTACAGAGACGTGGCAGTAATTGACATAACATTTTGCTCTTGTTCAAAGAATGCAAGCAAGATAAATGTACATCAGTACTAATGACAAAACACATGAAAGGAAAAATGTTATCAGGACAAAAACACGTTGAGGTCAAAAGATCAAACAAGTTGCTTTAGTAGCTGGATCCATTATTTACTCATTTCTACCACTACTAAATTACTCATTACATTTATGTATCAGTCCCCTGATCACAGGGGGTCGCCGTGCTTGGTGATTCACCTACACAGGACTAAGATATGGGCCCTGCTCTGGAGATCTTACCTGCAGGACAAGGCAGAACCAAAGGATGGAAGCAGTAGAGCAGAGGGAACGGTGGCTCAATCTACACTGCTTTGCAGCCTGGCTTTGTGTTAGACTTCAGTTCACAGTGTTCAACAGCTTATCTCTGTAGGATCAAAGCAGAAGCAGCAGCAAATCTTCCCACTGTGCCTTCATTTCTTTAGGGAGCACAGGCAGGTTTCCTCCAGAACATAACCAGGGACTGCCGAGCAAGATTAGACAAAACCCACCATGTGCCTGCATAATGCATCACACGAAAGATGCAGAAATGCATAAGCCTTCTATTTCAAAACAGACTTTGTGTGACTGTACAATCTACACCTGCTCTGGGCTTCCCCAGTAAATCTTGACTTCCTAAGTATTCACAGCCCTACAACATAAAGTATTCTGTTCTAATTCATGCCTGGACCTTTGCAGGACCTAAAAAAAACTACATCTCTTTGATTGCAGAAGGAAATGTAGAACATATCTGAAGAAGGCATCAAAAGAAGTGTTTATACGTGTATCAGAGGCCTGCATGTCCAAAACTAAATTTATATATTTAAATATGCTCACATGGACAAAAACGTGTGGAGATAATGGGGAGAGGCAAGGTGCTGATTTTCCAAGAACTTCTGGTCTGAGCAAATGAAGCTGTGCCACCTATGGTCCAAATTCAGTGAACAGAAAAAATTCAGCTCAAAAGTAGATGTCAAGTAAAATTTTGAACAATGAAAGTCAGTGGATGCTTTGCCAGTATCAGCAGTGCAAGACACAATCCTGAGAATATGGTCTATTGAATGCTATTAAATCCAAGGATATTTCTCTTGATTAGTGTATGTGAAGTATCTGGCAAAAAAAAATTCATCACTTTGCTTCCAGCAGCCACTTTGTCAGATCACAAAACCACTAGAGAAAGCACCAACCCTTTTGTTTCTGGTTTTGCCACTGCTGTTGTTTCTATCAGACAGCAGTGCTGCTCAGCAGCCAGAGCTGCTGGCCTGTCCTGGGGCAGTCACAGGCAACTGCCAATTTCCTCGTGTCCATCAGAGCAGCACCAGTTGCAGCAAGCTCTCCAGAAGATTCAGTGTGGGGACCTGGGAGAAAGCACTGCTTCAGGGCTGATTTAGGGAACTGAAATAAACGCAGCAGGAACTGTTCTGGGCAGGAAATGCCTCTTAGGAGAATGTAAGACAGGGATCAATTTTAAAAGCCTCATTGCAGAAACAACTAACTCACACACTTGGAAGATCCCTACATCGTCTCTTTATGCTCAGTTGTTTAAGCTAAGCTTTCCTTTAAAGCACTCCTAAGGCCTTCCTCCTAAAAACATACCACAATGTGAATATTAATAGCCTAAAATCAAATTGAGACAGTTAAGAAGATACTAGAAACTAATAGGAAACTAAAGATCACCTTCTGTGATTTAGGTGAATGTTGGCCTTGATAATTTGTGGTTTTATTCCTGTAATCTCCACAGCCAACAAATGGCAATTTTCCCTCAGAGGGTACTGCCCTGAGGTCAAGAATGCTGCTTTTATCAGACAGACAAAAAATAATTAAATGACTGGAGGGACACAGTAGTGTCCGTTTCTGTGTGGGCAGGCCACATCCCATGACCAGTGCTCTGGTACTTTGAATTTACCACCAGAGACCCAGCTGTGAATCAGTCTGAACCACTAGGAAAAGTAGCCAAGATTTGGAAATAGCACAGGTCCTTTTGCACAGTGTAAACACAAGGCAGCAGATGCTGCCACGTTCAGGCTTGGCTTCAGGTGGCAGCAGCTTGAAGGGCTCTGTGTTGCTCTGGTTGGAAGCAGGATGCAAACACCTCCTTCCCACAACCTCTCCAGAACAAATTTTTATCTTCCACAGAGTTACCAATGGATGATCTAGTTTCAGGGTGATTTAAATCAGTACTGGAACCGACTTCTACTACCAGGACAAATGAAACAATTTGACAAGAGATGCCTCTCCCCTCAGTGTCCCTATAAACAGCTTATTACAAATGGCAGAGATGGGTGAAGATTCCAGGTACTGCTACTTTCAAACTGAACAAAGTTCACAATATTTTTAATGAAGTAAGACCACTGTTGGACAATCAGAAAGTTTCTCCATGTCAATGCAACAATCTCACTGAAAGGCATTTAAGCACAGAAAATACTCTCTGCTCAATATTGCATGTAAGGAAGTCATATGGAATACTCACTCACATAATTTAACTGATGTGTGGATTAATTTATGGGTTTAATTTACTAAAGGAACCTGGACAGTGCTTTTGTTCTGTACCTTGAAATTCATCTCCAGCTGTGCACTCTGAGTTGCAGGTGAAGATCACAGACCGTGTCAGAGAGTGACATGTATCAGTCTGCAGGGCCATCTTTCCCCACTGTTACTGAGTACAGGTGTGCTCACATCGGTGTCTGTTCACTGGGTGCAGCCAGGAGCCATCCCATCACAGAAATTTCTCTGGTAGAGAGCAGCTAAAGGCTGCTTCCTCTATGACAGGGGCTGCCCTTCAATAGATCTTCCCAGCAGGAGCCTTGGGAATAGACCATTTTAACCCTTCTTACCCCAGAATTACTGTCCAATTACACATCAATGCACTTCTGTAATTTGCTGGGTCTACCTAAAAGTGCAACCCTTCATTTGTGGGAGAACCATTTAAACAGCCCCAGTACCACCCCTTCCCTGGGGTCAGCTGTGCTGTGATACCCAAGGCTTGTCTGAGTGTATGGCAGGAACGGAGCTGTGGCCCTGTCTGATGGTGAGAGGGACCACAAACACTGCTGACAGCTAAATCCTCTCAGTGAGGAGCAGGACCATTCCACTTGGAACCATATCTGCTGAATTCAGCTACTTGCAGAGCTGAGCCTGGATCATGTGTTGTGTGGGTTTTCAGATTTGGGGGGGGTGTTGATTTTTTTTCTTTTTTTGCATAATCACAGCAAAGATGGGCTGTAAATAAAAATAAAGAGAATAATAAAAATAACCCCATTTATTGTATACACAAGTCCTTTTAATCAGGCCCCAAATTAATTTCAGAAATGTGCTGTCAAATTTCACAGATGCAAGATATTCTAAAAGAGCTGAAACCGAACTTGAGCACATTTCTGGCTCTGTTCTAAAATACTGTGCATTTTGCTTATTCAAGAAATTAGACCAACCAGGGATCCTCTTCTACCCAAAGTTTTAGACCTCAAGCCAATCATCTTGTTTTAGAGCCAAAATATTCCAGGACAAGTCACAGTATTTTTAAGTTGGTTATTACAGATTATGTTAGAAATTTAAGGGAGGAAATGTAACATTTCTGTATGAAATCAGAGCTGATTTTGCAAGAGGATCACACACATCTCTATTAAATTATGTTTATCTTCCACCAAAAAAATATAATCCTCCTTAAAAACAGCATAAAATTCCATTTGTTTTAGAAAAGCATACATCAAATAACACTGGAACACTTTATTTTAAAAGACTTTGTTGTCTCAGCTCTGTAGCAATACTCCAATACAGGTTAAGACTTGTTCATTAAGAGATCAATGACAGGCATATAGCAAACTTTAAAAAAGGCAAGCCAAGTACAAATCCTCTTTTGAGATTATTTTTGTATTTTTAATCTAAATGGGAAACAGTAGGCATGAAACATCTATACAGCAAACATAAAATAACTACGCCATTTTTCCCTTAATGATCTCAAAAGCGTTTGATCTGGCAACTGGAAAACAACCTTCACGTTGCCATGCTCAGGGGACAGATTCCTGACTGAGTATGGATGCAGAAAGTCATAGTACTTAAATACACACAACCCTCTAAGCGCACTTCCATCTCCCCAGAGGCAGCAGCACATTAGAGAATGCTCAGTGACACTGATCAACACTGAACAGATACAAGGACAGTAACTCTTACTGTGTCTCAGAGTCAGCTGTAAAAAACACCCCCCCTGCTTTAAGAGGCTAAATATTGATCTTGTATACATTTTCACATAGTGTGAGGAACTACTGACCATTTAAAGATGTAACACATGGATCCTGTACGCTAGAGCCTTGCAGAAGGATTAAGGAATTGATTGCTGACTGGAACTCAAGGTACATTTGTCCTATATTGCAAAATTAGAGTGGTACAGCCTGTAAGAGTGCAGCACATCAGATAAAATTTAAAAAACCTACAAACAGGGTATGGCATTACAGCAGGGATATCTGATTACTGCCTGGCTGTAAATAACACATGCATCTTCAGGGCAACTACATACCAAGTATAAGCAGGATGGCAGTATAGGAAAAAATGAGGAGTTCTGCCTAATTGTTATTTCAAATATTTGAAACTTAAGCTTCAATGACTTTGCATTTTAGGGTTTTATAATGGCTTTAGATGTATTTAGAGCCTTAAATGTCAGATTTCCAAGGACATTTAACTAGGATTTTTAAAGATACAGAGAGAGTGAAACAACAGCGTTACAGAGGTCTTGCCGTCCAGGAATCTAAGTTAATGAAAACAAACTTCAGATAAAAACATATTTCGTAAGACAGCTTTTTTTACTAGTTCCCTTCTCCTCCTCCAAAGAAGCTCTCCAAAACAAAACATTACTCATTTAGGCTGTGCAAAAATGGAGTTCAGGAATAAAGGTTCAAACAAAGCCACTGAAGCAATGAATAGCATGCACACACAACCCTGGCCTTCCTCTTTTCAAAGGTTACTCACTCAAGAATTATCTGCCCATAGTTGTGCTCCTCATGCTCATCTCTGAGACACAGTCAGATTTAGAAGACCATAGGTGACAGTCAAGGGCCTGATAGCTCACACAGGGAGAGGAAGTAGGCATCTTATAGACTTTAAATTACTAAATCTCATATTCTACAAACAAGAACTGCCAGTGGCATTTGGGAAGCAAGGGTTGCATTGCTCGTAGTGCATTAAGTAGATGTAGACTCAGAACAGACAAATTAGTGAATTTATTTATGCAACACCTTACTCCAAGGTATCAGCTCAGAGTCAACTACAACAGCCTAATAAAACTATGCACAAGGCTGTGAATTCAAAATAAGTTTCTACATCCAGTAACACCTTGAAATTAAGCCTAAGTATCACTAAGAATGCAATCTTGATTGCTAGGTCTGAAGAATGCAGACTTCACAACATTCCAACAAAAAAACCTTCATTTTTTGCAGTCTGAACTTGGCCAGCCTCAAGTCCTACTAGTGGACTTCAAAAGAGTTTTCTATCATAAGCTCATTTTTACTACCTTGGCAATTCTGGGCCACTTCCTTCAACATTATTTAACCTATTTTCGAATAGATGAAAAGATTGAAACATGCCTTCATTCTGAAAACAGATTTCTGAGGCAGCATTTTAACAAGTTTTTTTCCCAAAGCCTTCATTTTCAGCATTTTAAAAACACAGATATGTATTCCAAGTAAGTTTAGCTTTGACAACGAAGTTTCAGAACAAGATGACAAAACATTATATTGTCAAAGCTTTTCAACTAGAACATACAAAGAGGTTTGGGCTTGTACCAAGGCTAATTACAGTCTTAGAAACACTGTTTCAGTTTAAAACACTCATGGACAAAAATTTCTGCTTTCCTTCTAGAAAGATCAAATGGTTTGTTGCCACAACAAATCTCACCTCTTTAAAACTTCAAATGTGTTACGTCTTATTCCATCTCCTTATAATTTTGCCCTTCAAAGGTCAAAACATGAGCATCTTCACCCAACCCACCTATCTACTGCAAGGTTCGTTCCATTAGAATGGATTTTTAAATGAGGAGGAAGAAAATCAAAGATTTTTCTTATTTATTCCAAGCAGAATGACTGGGGAGAAATGACTCAAGCTTAGGTAGTAAAAGTTAATGGAATGCCATCCGAAATGAAGACTGACTCAGTAACACGAGACCTGCGAGTCATTTGTTAATCTTCAATTCAAAGCCCACCAGAAGTACTTGTATAATACCAGTGAAACAGAAGATACTGCTTGTTTTTCCTCTTGAGCAGGAGAACAAGCTTTAAATGAGAACATCGGTTTTTCTGGCATGTGATAAAATGAAAATCACTAATTGCTATGTACCCCGAAAAGATTGATTACTTTAGCAGTTAAGAATCAATACTAGGTAAACTTGCACTAGAATGACTTTATTCTGCTCATCTACAAGATTTGCATAAGATTTATTTTTGGATTTCCATTTGGTATGTGGGTATTTTATGCTTTGCATGAGGCATTTCCTCCTCCTGAATGTATTGCACCTTAACAGTATACCATCTTCTGGAGCATCCTTTCTCTGGAACAGTTAAGATCTGTAACATCAGGCAGTATTTGTGGAGATTGAGAGACTAGATTTTTACAAGTGCAATTGTCTAGACCAGACGGAGAAAGAAATCATCATATAATGCTCCCCTAATTGTTGCTAGTGCCTTAAGGATTCATTTCTGAATTCAAAAATCTAAAAAAAGAAAAAAAAAGTTCAAATGAGTTAAAATTGAAACATTTCTGTTTAGAAAGGCAAATATGAATAGGAAATAAAGTACAGGTACATGTGATATTAAATAATACAGTCCTCCCTAATTCTTTACTACTTAGGTAGTGAACAATTATTTTATCAATTTAATTTTTTTTTTCTGGCTAAGTTATTAGTAAGTCTTAGCAGTAGAGATATGTCTCTTTCTTTCTTTCCAAAAAATACATGATATCACATCAAGTTTTTTTAAGCAGTTCCCACTATTGTTATGGTTTTGCAGCTCAGTGTGTTCTGAATTGTTTCAGAAAAAATTTCCATGTCTACCTCAAAAGGAAGACAACATCTGCTTGTTTCACCAATGAATTAATTTCATTTTTCACAAGACATATCCTACAAGCAGAATAGCAAATGACTACAGCTAACTAAAACTAGCTTACAAGCATGGTGAAACAAACCTATTGTAACCTCCAGTAAAGCTGAAAAAATTGCCTTCTAGAAAAGTAAACCAAATCAGCTTTCTGTAGTAATATCCAAACATGAATACAAAATTCCCCGTGTCAGCCACCAATCCTAGGAAAACTTTTCAAAGCAGGGAAAAGGTTAGTGCAGACCCTGTTCCCTTCCCTGCTCTTGGCAGCTAACACTACAAGCTCAGTCAAGCACTCTGCTTGCCAACTTTCAATGCACAGTCATGGCAGAAGCCAACACAATGTCTTTTCCCCCTGCTCAGCGACAGAGATACAATATCCCATCCACTTCCTTCAAATGTTTTGGGACTTTTGCCCAAATGTTTTGCCTTGAGGAGCTCAGCTTGCCTTACCCCTACTTTGCTTTGGACTAATACCTCATAGTCACTGCAATACATTTTAGAGAGGATCCAGTTAGACAGCAAACAATTGATGTCTAATTATGCTGCTACTAAGGTACACCTACACTACAGGCTTTAAAGCTCTAGTCTTACAGCTACAGGGTAAGATCACATCAAGCTCATCTACTGATTAATCATCTAGTACTTAATCATGTAGATTTTCCAATTTCTCCAAACAGCAGTGAGCTACACTTGCCACAAAGCAGTTCAGCCATTCTTCAGCAGGGCTGCAGTGCTAGTTCAAAACTTAGGCTAAAGCATTTCAAATATCCCAGAAATTATATGAATAAACTTTTATTTTTAAGCAACAACACACACTATTTGAATAAAACTCGCACATTTAAGTCAGGTGGAGAGTACTAAACTGAACAATCATCACTAATACATTTCCATTGGAAATGTGTTAAAGTTCACAAGGGTCTTCATTACCATCTTATTGAAGTTTTCTTATGTGTTTCTAGTCTACACACCACCTGTTTCATGAAGTCATGCAAATCAAATTGTAAATGTTCAGGTAATGGGGAAGTCCATTCACTGCAAAGATTCATTTTTCACAGAAGAGCCAGGATAGGTAAGACCAATACTGCAGGGTTCTTCATATGAGTACAGGTATATTAGAAACCATGAACTTTCAGTTGTTCTTCCTTGACAATGCCAATCTAAAGGAGAGAAACAATGCATTTTAGTAAAGATTACATATTGAGGCAATTACTGTGATAACTTGATATCGCTATCTTACACTTTCATTAAAGAAACTGCTATACAGTGTATACACTTAATGAAATATTTTTCTAGTTTACAGAATGTTTCTGGGCCAAGCAGAACAACTGACTAAACAAAAAGAAAATCTTATCAGACATCTAATTTGTTCTGTAGTCCTAGGACTTATCCTTCGACAGTGTAACAACTCTGCATTATCATTTACATCAGAGTAGGCCTCTTTCCTCTACAGTGTTTTCAGTCTCACAATTATGGTTTGCATGGAACACTTGATTTTACAAGCACAGAGCTCAAGTTGCACTGCCAGAGAACAAGTGGTGTGTTGTAACAGTGCAAAGGCACTCTACAGTGCTTTGATTCGTACCAGAGCTTACTTTCATACTGCAAGTGTCATTTTACTTTCTGGCTGAAAACACAAAAGAACTACAGTGGCCATCTTTGGCTGGGTAATTAGCATCAGTACCACCTGTCACCCTACTGCTTCCAGAGAGGTTTAGATATTTATCTGCAGTCCCTCACCTCCAAGAGAAATTGGCAAATGTTCTTCCTCTGGTCACCTTGCAGCTGGATAACTTCACCGTATTCAGGATGCTCAATCACAGTACCATTACAAGCAAATTTCTAAGAGAAAAACATCCACATTATAAGACATCTGATGTACATTGTGATTGTGCTTAGTCAGTCTTTTCAGAACTTCGTCTCAGAAGCTGCTTACTATTTTGATGCCAAGCCAGGCAAAGGTTAAATCAATTTTACTGGCTCTGAGAGCAAATGGAATATATCTGCTGACACATACATACACAAACTAAACTGCTGATGGTAAATTCAGGCAATGACAGGATTAGCTACTGTGCAGAAGGAAATGGCCAGCAGTCATTGCAAGAGTGAAAAACAAAGTCATAAGATACAGCCTTTCAACTCCACACTATTTTAAAATAAGTATTTTTATCCTGGCAAAACTAAAGGCCTCTATTTTGAGCAACGACCCAGCTGTCACAGAGGCAGGAATAAAAATCAGCTCCACTTTAAACTGATTTTATTCTTTATATCAACAAAGCCATAGATCTGTGAAATTTAAAAGAAACATTCAAAATATTTTTTTTTACTTCTTCTTAAGATAGAAATGTTTAACCTTTTAGCAAAATCAGTATCACTGGACACTGATAGGTGTTTTGAGAAAGGGAAAGGACTCGAATATGAAAGTGGCATGCACTGGAAAGAATGAAGTGAAATAAATATTTTGTTACTTAGTATTAAAAGCTATCTTATGCCTTTACATATAACCATTATCAAATCAAATCAGCAACTTTACCTTTTTGAAAGCTTTCACAAGTTTCTTCTTGTCATAATCATCTGCAATGCCCTGAACAGTTGTCAGTGTCTTTCTTCCGTTCCGTTGCTGGATCCTTATATGAATGTAATCCTCAGTCCCCGCCGGGAGTAAGTCGTCGCCCTTTGTTGCATCAGCAAAGGGGTCTGCAGGGGGAAAAAGATTTGTGTAATTCCCACAAAGGAAAACACCCAAGTTCAAAACTAAGGAGGAAGATTCTCACTTCACAGAAAATTATTATTGTACTCACGGTATCTTCTTGATGTTTAATCCCTGTTTAAAAACACACTGTTAAAACCAAAGTGCTTTTTCTACAGCTGTATGAAGTGTCATTACAGTACACACTCAGGACAGCCCTCTCAACTACCATGCAGTTTCTTCCCTGCCTTCCCAGGTATGAATGATTTTCTGCTACAGGATCAGTTTGCTTCACTGTTTCTTGCAAACTGTAAATCCTGAACCTGAAAACATGGTTCTGAGAGAACATCAAATGCACATAAGTTTTAGACAGCCACATATATTTAAAGTGAAATAAAGCAACTGTCTCTCTTATCAGATCAACTGATAGGAACAGAGAAATAGAAAAGCTCTAGAACAGACACTTCCTTACAGGTCCAGAACAGAAAACTGTGGTAACTACCACACTTCCAGCATGTTAAGGCATGGATGTAACTCTTGGTTACTAATACAAATAAAAGACAGATACACTCTAACAGATGTCAGAGGCTTCCTGTAACCAGAACTCCTCCAGTCAGCAGCTTTAGTCAAGAAAAGTAACAAAATTAATTTAGGCTTGGACTAAAGAAAGGTCAGCTCTCAAATTCTTCCAAGCTCAGGATTTATCGAACACAGACAAAACAGAAAAGCATTTAGAAAGAAGGGGGCTTCTGGGTGAACATGTCTTATACTCTGTACTTCACAAAAACATATTTAACACTCAATCAAGAAATTTTACAGCTCTACAAATGTCCTAATCAGTAGCTCCAAATAAACCTTAAAGCATGAAGTATTTTATTACTTTCCAAGAATAATCACAAGTAATTTTTTGTACTAATCAGAATGATATTTAAGAGCCCATGTAGGTTCAATAGCCATGCAAACTACAATTTCCCAACTTCCATTCAAAACTCAGCTCTAAAAACACTGGTCAAGTTCTGCCGTCCACTAGAAAGAAATGCCCCAAATTGGTAAAACTTCAGCAGAAACACAAAAAGTAGTTCAGCAGCAGATCCTTGTAGAAACAAGAATGACATGAGCATTAAAGGCACTGAAAGCGTAATGAGGATTCAAGCACCACAGGAAACAAGTACAGCATTGGGAACCTTGACTAGATCAACTTCTACTATGGAATTTGTTAATCCATGCTGAATTTTACTATCTCCCACAGCTTGTGGCTCAAACACTAACAGAAAATCTTAGTCAAAGAAAAAGTGAAAGAAAAAGAGGACTTGGGCATGAGGATCACTTGGCAGAGTTTAGGACTCTTAGGTTGCAGATAAGCCAAGATAGCCTGGCAGAGTTTAGGGCTCTAGGCTGGAAATAAGCCAGCACTGTAGGTGTCAACACTGGATCCCTTCAAACAAATCCTCTGGGCAGCACCTTCCTTAAGCACAGGTGAGCTCCCAAATCATGACTGAATGTAACCTTCTCACATGGCTTATACGTGCAGAAGATCAGAGTCTAAACTGTGACCGAAAGCCTGAGACTATCGTAAAAAGTGCTAACTTGCTCACTTCTGCTGCTTATAGATAAGGCAGGAGGAGAACGCTGGCTCGGCACGGTTAAACTTCCCTGCTGACAGGAGAGAAACGATCTGCCATCTGCGTAGCTCACTCTATAGAAACAATAACCTTTGCAGGGCTTGTATAGCGTATCGGGACATTGCTGGGGATAAGATGCGGCAGCAAACGAACTGTAACTGATGAAATTATTTCCTCAGCAGAGGATACGAGCCCTTGATAAGGGGTGTCAGAGCTGAGAACATGGCAGCACCTCCTTCGGGAGCAGCGAGGGGCTGAGCCTCCCTCCCGGGGTCCCCTCGCCGCACACACTGAGCACGTCCCGAGGCCGGCGACGCGGGAGGACAAGGACGAGCCGCCGGCGCTGCCTCACGGAGCTCCGCGGCGGCCCCGCTCCATG
>NW_005054361.1:2008986-2085529 GCF_000277835.1 Geospiza fortis
GCCGCAGTGCCACGCGGGGGCGGGGAGCGGCAGGGAGCGAGGGAGGGGTAACAAAAGCGGAGGGACGCGGGGAGCGAACCCGAGCCGGAGGGCGAGAGCGAAAAGAAGGAGTAAGAAGAGGAAGCGCAAAGGGAAATAAAACGTGGAGGGAGGGACGGACCCCCGCCCCTCGCCCGCACCGCCCCTCAGCACCGCCAACGGGCACCGCCCGCCGCGCTCCGCACAAAATGGCGTCCCGCACGTGACGGCCCCTCAGCCGCCCGGTGCGCGGAATCACGGACTCGGTTCGTTCGGAAAAGACCTCTGAGGTCACCGAGTCCAACCTATGACCGAGCATCAGCATGGCAGCCAGACCGTGTCACTCAGTGCCACATCCAGACAGTGACTCCACCAGCTCCCTGGGCAGCCCATTCCAATGTATAATCACCGTTTCTGTGAAGAAATTCCTTCTGATGTCCAGCCTGAACCTCCCCTGCTGCAGGCTGAGACTACATCCTCTTGTCCTGTAGCTGGTTCCCTGGGAGAAGAGACTGAGCCCTGCCTGGCTACACCCTCCTTTCAGGCAGCTGTAGGGAGCGATAAGGTCACCCCTGAGCCTCCTCTTCCCTGGCTAAACACCCCCAGCTCCCTCAGCTGCTCCTCATATGATTTGTGCGCAAAACCTTTCACCAGCTTCGTTGCCCTTCTCTGGACCTGCTCCAACACCCCAATGTCCTTTCTTGTAACAATGTTCTTCTCCTCAGTGGATTCCCAACAGCAGTGCTGGCGTGTTGATGGAGCCCTGTGTTCTCCATGCTGCTGGCCTCAGGGACCCCTGTGTCCCAGCAAGGGTGACCCCCATGGAGGCCCTTCCATACTCACATACCATTGGCTTGGGTACTTTTCCAGCTGATCTGTAACTGGGAGAGCGCTTCGCCCTTCCCCATTAAAATATGTTGAAAACCCCACTCCCTCAGGCCCCCCCTCACTGGACAAAATGCTGCTTTACATGCTGAATGTGGTGAGGGAGGCAGTCAGCACCCCACAAACTGCCTGTGTCTCCACTTTGGGCACGACTTGGAGACACAAGTTCCACCTCAGCATGAGGAAGAACTTCTTTACATTGAGGTAGGCAGAGCGCTGGAACAGGCTGACTAGGGCGATCGCAGAGTCTCCACCTCTGGAGACATTCCAAACCCCGATGGACATGTTCTTATGTCATCTGCTTGAGGTCAGAATGCCTTGGCAGGGGGTTGGACCAGGTGATCTTGAGAGTCCAGTCCAACCTTAACTATCCTGTGATTCTGAGAACTTTGCACCCTTTCAGGTGGATGCAGCTGCTGTTCCGCAGTCCCTAGGGGCCACCATGGATGGCTGGCATGTGGCTTCACAGAACTCCTGTGTGATGGCCACTCACTGTCCATCCCTGTTTTGGGAGGATGTCAGCAATGTAGGAGCTGCAATGGGAAAAGTTTGCCTTTAAAATGATGTGCAGGTGTTACAAAGCTTGCTGGTCCTTGTGAGGCGATTAATGGCTTTGCAGATGTACAATAAGATAATTCCACTGGCAGAAGTGGCAGAACCTGTATTTATTTTTTTCCATTTTTGACTTTTATGCTAAACTTCAGTCCTCTTATATCAACGGGATAGTTCTTTTCTGTGATCCAAGGTCTGGATCAGCACTGCAGTAGTTTTATGAATGCTAGTGTGCAATGAGTTTCTAGTCCTGGCACTTTGCAAGGAAGCTTTTCTTTCTCCCATGGGGAAAGCAAGCCCACTGGCCATGGCACAAAACCTCTGCTTACCTTTTGCTACCATCATTGATTAAACCTTTCACTGCACTATGGGCTGTAGTGGGGGTTTGTTTAACTCATTCCCCAGCAGCTGCAAAAGGCACTATTGGGGCAGTAATGGGAGGATGGGGCAAGAGCTTGATGCCACAATTTGGACAATGTCTGTGGATTAAGAATGCAGAGCTAAACACTGAGAAACCTTCTGGGAAGGTTGAGGAGGCTCAGGACACCCATCCTCAGGAACATGACCCCAGGATATATAAGAAAACTTATATTACTACTAATGTGAAGGAATTTTGGCTCTGATATATTTTTGTTAATCCTACATCTCTCTGCAAGATTTTGTTGTATCTTTTGCTCTCCCATCATAATCCTATGAAACTTTTTCCCAGTGGCAAAGCAGGTCCATCACCCTTTTTTCTCCCAGCCAGTGTTTTTTGTTACTTTGGCTGCACCAGTACCAGTGTCAGTGGGACACTGGGATAAGCCAGATCAGCAAGAAGATTTGAATTAAAAAAATAAACTCAAATGTTAAAGCCTCAGATCCACTCCACTTGCATAATCCTGCCACAGTTGTGCTGAGAGAACCAAGGAGGACAAGGCTGGCCATGGATGAGAAGAACAGCGAAACTTCAGACACAAACCCCAAGTCTGAGTCTGCAGGTTTATATACCAGTCATTGTGTCAGTTCTTCTGCTTACTCTGAATCTTCATGCATTTAAAATAGTTTTACACTTCTAATTCTCACTGCATGGCTAATCCAGTCACTAGGCATCTGTAGAATTCATCCTGCAGTTTACAGACAAATGAGATTGGGTGTCTGGGAAGCAACAAAGCTCCTTTTATAAGCCAAGAAGAGATGTGACTTTGTTATCCTTAAATTGAAACAACAATGAATAGTTCTGGCAACTGTAGAGGGAATGCAAACAACCCCCAACTGCACAGCCTGGCCTGCACTGTGCAGCAATTAAAATAAAGGTGGTGGCCAAGGCAATCATTGTTCTCTTGGCAGCCTTCCACAATGTCCGTGTGAATTGGCGGGGCCTCTGTGGGGCTGTGTCAACGCAAAGAACTCTCCCTTTGCTGTCCTCCTCAGAGGGAGCTGCTGGTCTCGTTGTCACATCCATCACTAAGGTCTGACACAAATCCTGTCTGTGCCAGCACATTGCACCAAAATTTGGTGTCTGTGTGCAGAGGCAGGTGGCATCCTGCTGGAGATGTGCTGCTCCTGCTATTGCCCCTCAGCAGGACAGTTGCCCTGAGGTCCTTTGACCTGAGTCCTTCCCATTGCTCTTGAGCAGTTGGTTGTGGCAATAGACTGAGAAAGTCCTGGTTGCGAGGGGCTTCCAGTCACACCAGACTGAAGAAAGGTGGGCAAAGCAGACATGGACCTGCAGCAACCAAAAGAGGTAGAAGCAATTAAAACAGGTTTAAAACCTAAGTAAAGATAAAAGGTGTTGCTTAATTGTTAAATTTCAGATTTCAAAACCCGTTCAATTTCAGATCGTCCTAGAGCTGAGGCTGGAGTTAATCTCATTCACTAATATTAGACATCAGGGTTTAAGCAATATTTTAGGAATGAGACTCTTGTCTTTCCATGACTAATGTATAACCTGCCAACTACAGTGCCAGAAAAGAACTTCATCTCTAATTAACTTGATCACGGCTTCAAGCTATTTAAATGTAATAGTTGCAAGACCTGGTTATGAATAGCAATTAGAGATCCCCTTGCTTGCCTTTTACTGTATTTCAGTTCATCTGTCAAGCTGTATTGTGAATCATTACAGGTTATTTATGACTGGATAAGCCTCAGGGATTAAAACCAGGGGCTTACGGACATACAGATGATAAATATGACATACTAAAGCCATAAAGTACACTTTTGTAAAAAATATCACTCTAGTGCAGAACCTTACCTCCACTGGGTATTCTCAGAAGCACTTGAGGTGCTCTTCAGCAGCAATGGGTAGCCCAGACCAGTGGGAGAAACTTTGATCTTCCAGAGGATTGCTGTGTTGGAAAAATAGGCTGGAAATGGCATGAGAAAGCCTTGCATCAGGCAAAAAAAGTCAGCCATGCAGTAGAGCTAAATCTGTGCTTTAGTTTAAGACTCTGTATGGCATCTGTCTTTAGTTGTGTGCATGTAAAAGGCCACCCTTGTCTGCACCCGCCCCTCTGTAATAACCAGAATTGAACAAAATTGTTTTTCACTTCCTACAGACACAGTTCTAATATATACTGCTAGTATTTTCAGGTGCAGCACACCAATATTTTGAGTTTTACACCTTAGGAGCTTTTACAAAGCCAAAATAGAATTTAATTAGGGCTTGCTCTGGTAGGTAGATGTCCTGTACCTGGCCCTGCAGCCTGCCTTACCAGAAATGTCAGACTTGCATGCTGACCTGTCCTCTGCAATGGCCTGGAAACCCAATTACTGCTTGAAGCACATACTGTTCAAAGAGCAGTTTGAGTTGCCTGATAAAGCAACTGTGCATGAAATGTGCAAATAGCACGTAGCAGCACTAATTTCCATCGTGCATGCCAGCAGTGCAACTGCTCTATGCACAAATGCTGCTCTACTCCAGTGCCAGAAGCTGGCATATGCTGGCCTAATGTTGGTGTTCTGAAAATAATGTCAAAGTGCTGGATCCCTGAGAGATATGCAAAAATATTTCCAACCTTGATTCTTCTTCTTGAACTTTAATCTTCCCTGCTCTCACTACATAACTCTACTTACAATATCCCGCTCCATTTGGAATCTGCACATCCCAAACCTCTATGCAGAAGGCTGCCCAGTAGCTTTCTATCAGGGAAGAAGAATAGCAAAAGCGCCAGAAGAAATCCTCCCTCTTCCATCAACAGAATAGTTTTGAAAGTGGCTGTAACCATGCCAAGCTTGACTTGTATTTTTCCATCCAAGCTCCAACTCCAGTGCAAAGCCTCCACAGTGAGCTAAGGAAGGGCTTGTGGCTGAAGTTCTGAGCTACAGCCTATGCTTGTGCTGCCCAGGTGCTAACAAGTTCTCCCATTAAGCATGTGCTACCTAGGCTAATTGGAAATTGTGCTGATGATAAACACCTGGATATCCAGCCTAGCTCAAGAGAGCCAGAGTTACATATAGTTTGGCTGAGCTTGTGTACGTGGTCAGATTTCAAGATACACATGTTTTCATTTGAAATGTGGGGGGTTCATTCCCTGCTCAATAATGATTGCAAAGAAGATGATAAGTTTGGCATTAACCACTAGATGGTCCTCTTTCTCAAATTAAAAAAAGTAGCTCCAAAATAAAGCCAGTCCTGGCTTTTCTCTGAACCTGAATGTTAGTAGAGAACAGTTTCTTTGTAAAGGTAAATGTTATTAGCTATTATTCATGTAGTTGACTGAACTGACATGGTTTTCTGAATAGGTTTGAATACAACTTTTCATTTAGTGCAACTGGACCTCCACCCCACTACAGAAGACTGGGCAGAATCATAGGTCAGGCAGTAGTTCAAGGCATTTGCAAACTTCACAGGCTGGTATGTGAAACAATAAGAGTGGTGAGCTGGGGGACAAAAAAGTTGCTGTTTCTCCATCCAACTGCATCAAATGTCTTTGCTTTTGTGTTTTTTCACCTTCTGTTTATAGAAGGCTCTGCCAGCAAAAGAATTACAGAAAAAAGGAGACTTGGATTAGTTATTTGAGAAAACGAAATGGGAGGATTTGTCACCAAAACTGTAGTTCACTGTTTGTTTCTGGTCTGGTATTGTCTTGTCAAAGAATATTTCTCTGCATCGGTCTACCTGGACCCTCTTGGGTCACTCTAGCTTCCAGGCAATACCTTCCTATCATCTCCATTCATCCCCCTCAGCATTCCCTGCCCAGAAGCCTGACCTCTCCTTACCTTGGGAAGTTGCTTTCCTCCTCACAGCCCTTCACACCTGTGAATCTACTACTGCCTTTTGATTTAGTTGCATCCTGGTGCATCCCTGGTCAGCCTTCCCACTGAGACACTCCAGCTATCAGCTGGCTCAGCCCTGTCCTGTTCCTGCTCGTAACTTATGCAGGAATTTTATGTGCAGGAGTCTTTAATTGTGTGTGAGGCAGGACTTGAGTTGTTCTCCAGGATCTTCTACAAAGAAGACAGAATGTGCCCAGCCTCTCCCTCAGAAGCAGGAAAAGAATGGAAGTTTTAACACACAAAACCTCTGCACCTTCACTACAGACCAAGCTGTCCTCTAGATAATCTTTCTGGTTTGGTCTTTCACAACCCTGGTTCCCCTGACAGCTCTTTCCTAGTTCCTACCAAGTCTGAGTGGCTTTCACATTGCTCTGCTGCATGAGCTGACTTGCTTTTTTCAGCCAAAGCATCAGGCCTGCTCTGGATGGGGTAACAAAATAAAATAAAATTACAACTGCCTGAAAAGATCCTGAGAAGCCAGGATGATTTCTGTGAAAGCTTGTGGGTACTGTACCTAGCACTGTGATGGTTCACTTGTGGTCTGGTGGATAGAAATGATGATGCCCAGTGAATGAGAATGAAGTAAAGTTTACTTCGGTAAGAGAAATGCCTGATGAGGCTCATTTAAACAGGCTGTCACATAATTTATTAGTCTTAATTGCTGAGAACATTTTACAGTACCCTTTCATGAAGTCAGAATGATTAAAAGTGAAAATGAAAATACTGGAATGAAAGAGAAAATGAAAGCTCTTGAAAGTGGCAAGTAGTGTGTCCAGAACAGATGCACAGCCATGATCCTTCTTGTAGCAGAGAATGAGCTGTGAAATCCTTGGCACAGAATTTTGTGGATGTTGAGAATTTACATGGGTTCAGGAAGCAACAGTGAAAGAGAAGAAACCTGTCAAGGGCTACGTACCACAAATAAACATTTGCTTTGGGAAGTTTCTGGACCACAGGGCTTGAGGGTCTGTGAGAAGAGTATAGTGAGGAATGTAAAAATAAGCTACTCTGTTTTTAGACTTTTCCACAAATGCCCTTTGTTGTCCACTTGTCAAAACCAAGATACTGCACTGGATCAGCTTCAGGCCAGAATGAAGGTAGATGATCATATTAAAGCATTTTAAATGCTGGCTCTCCCAATAATGATTTTTTTTGGTATTTTTGTATGGTGTGTTATTTTGCAAGCAATCTTTACCAATAGGCAAACATTCTTAATATGAAGACATTGCATAATTTTGTTTTATATGGCAACTTCCATGCAGGTGACAATCAGTGAAAATTATCTGTGCTGTGGAAAGGCTCATATTGCAGTGTCAGCAGGACTAGAAAAAGTACATGGGATGAAAAAAAACTTTTGCTTCTATTTTAAGATGACAGGATCACTAGCAAAACAACAAAGCAAGAAAGGCCCATGTCCTGTATATCCTGGAGAAAAGAAGCCTTTACTCCAGCAATTGCCCACTAGAGATCATGAGAAGATACATTTTCTGATCAAAATGAATGTGAAAAGCAGTAAGGGAAAAGATATACAATGAGAAGCCATGAAGAGTTTTAATTAAGATACCCTCTGCATACGTGCACACAGAATTAGCATGGCAGAAGCACAGCCACTGCCTGGTTCTTGGACGCTGATTGATTTTTAGGTAGGGAGTGTTTGCAAGGTTCAAAGGGAACACGCTAAAAGGAGATTTCTGAGAAAAACATGTATATCTATTATTGATTGTAATAGCTGTAGGAAGACCTTTTGTGCTACCATGGACTTGAAGTGCTCTTCATATTTTGAAGTTATGATCCTGAGTAGTCTGAATAAACTCTTGAAAACTTGGATGAGGAAGACAATTCTTTTAGCTGCTGTTGGGTGGAAATTGGAGAATGGAAGAGTATTTCTCAGGTTTCTTTACAGTTTTCGTTCATACATGTACTCATAAACCAAACTATTATACAGGAATGAAAAATCCCTGCAGTTAGTGACTGTACTCTCCCAGTGGTACTTGGTGCTTGGATGGTGAGTAAGGGCAGGGCCAGGCAGCATTTCACCATGCTTCCTCATAGAAGTACCTTACAAATTACCCATAGCAAATAAAATAATTTCATTTATTTTGAGAGGTGCCTACAGTAAAATAGCATTATTTGTGCTTTGACGTTTTCCCAACTTGAAGTGTCTTTATAGGAAAAAGCTCAACATATTTGCTACTGAACTTCATCGTAATGGGATTGCAGGATTTCCTATGCGGTCTCAGTTTACAGATGGGGTCAGGCCTCAGAGCCCCCTTTCAAAGCATCGCCTTAAAATTGTTCCTTTGGGTATCTCACCAGGAGCAGATCATGAACATGGGTCTGTGAAGAGAGGGCCTGTGGCTTCCAGTCAGCCCAGTTACGCTTCACATCTCAGCCTCTCTGCAGGATGGTGCCCAAGGAGTGCAGCACTTGCCAGTTCAGCTGCTCTCCCCTGCAAACCTCCAGAGTAAACAAGGGCTTAGCTTCCAGAGCAGCAAGATCCCTAACAGCAAGGCCGCCGTGACACATTAGTCAAGAGACAGGGTTAAAAATAACCACTCAGAAGAGACACCTATTGTGGAAATCCAATATTGTTTGAGATGCTGGCCTCATGCACATGAAATTTTCTCTGCCACAAAACTAGTAAGGGCCTGCTTAAGCACTGAATCACTACTTATTTAATCAGTTAATTGTGTGCTGTGTTGCAGTGTGACTTAAACCATATGCATGGGTGGGTTGATCCCAGTTGTGGGTTGGGGATGAACGAAACAAGAGCTGTCATCAAGATCCTAAGCAAAAAGCAAGGATGGGACAACAGAAGAGGAACAAGGGCTGGGAAAGGAGTGTGTGGACTGACCATCCCAGCTTGCTGGCTCTGATAGCTCCCCACTGTCCATCTGTTCTTTCTCCCCACAACTCATCATCAGCCACGAGTGTTTCCCCCTGCAGACATGCTTTTCAGACAGAGCATCTCAGCTGGGCAGCACGGAGAGCTTGGCTCTCCTTTGCAGATGCAGCTGCTCCCCTCTGTCTATGCCCCCCCCATAGGGACATGGCAGCAGCCCCCTTCCCTCTGCTGTCTTCCTGGTGGGCCTGGGGGCTCAGTCCTGTGTAATAGAGCCTCCATTCTCCCTACCCCTCCTTTTGTAAATTTAAATCCTGCTCGCCAGTACTGCTGACGTCCTGCTGGCCCACCTCTTGACTCCCCCTCCCTGCTTCAAGTCCACTTCCCTCCACTATAAAAGGCACATGCCCCCATCAGCTACCCTGCTTCTGCTTGGAGCAGCGACTACCTGAGCAGCAGCTTCGGTGCACACAGGTGAGTGAGTGCCTTCCCCTGTCTGCTTCAGCGCTTGTCCAAGCTCTTCTTTCTTGCTGAATTTCCTTTTTTTCCCTTTGGGCTTTAGCTTACCTGGGTTAACATACACAGCTGTGCTCAGTAACTTTTGCCCAGTTTTTGTTAGCGCAGCGGCCCGTGCCGAGGCAGGGTGGCTGACCCCGCGGGCAGGCTGTGCCCTGCAGGGAGAGCGCGGGCGGCACGCACAGCACAGCCCTGCATCTCCCGGCCCATCGGCCCTGAACCAGCCCGCTCCCGGGCCTGCGCTCACGCGGGGTCTGATCCCTCGGGCTGCTTCCGACAGGAAAGCTTTCCACATATGCATCGGAGGGGGTGTACACAGCCGCTGATCTCAAGAAAGATGCTGGTTTAGGGTGCGAGGAGTTAATAGCATCTTGTCTTCAGAGGACAGCCGTGGTAGGGGTATACCTGATGGATCTGAAGCAGAGCTTGAGTTTGGTATGATAAGAACCCTGTGTGCCCAGAGGGAGAGCCAGGCTAATCTCCAACTCCTTGTGAAGCAGACCCATGGCAAGCTGTGATACTGCTGCTTCACTGTAGCTTCATTTATGGCTTTAATTTCCCCCTCTGATGTCGATGAAAGTTGCCAGACTTCTGTCACAGATGTTGCTCAGCCAAAGTTTAGAGACTCTGCTTGGGCACCAAGCAGAAGTGGCAAGTTGATCAAATTACTGTGACACTGAATTTTGCTGAACTTCCGGAGCAAAATTATCCCTGAAACTTTTAATTGTGTCAAGTTTGGTTGCAGTTTTTAAATTTTTATGATTATTTAATAGTTGAAAATGGAGGCACACAGCTTGACTGTGTGAGGTCTTGTTCTTTTTCAATTTTCCTTTTGGACAAAAGCTGCAGGTCTGGACCTGAGAAGATCACAGACCATCTCAGCCACACGATTCTTGAAAAGTCTGTGCATAGGTAACCAGGCTTTTTGCTTAGTGACAAGATGGAGCTGGGTGTTAGGAATGCTCAGGGTCAAGTCTGTGGCAGTACCTCATCCTCTGTTTCTTCCCATATAAACAGTGGTGGGACAATTTAGTGTAGGAAAAATTAGGGAAGATTAGAGATGCTGAGTGCCCTGATTATTTAGGGTGGCATGTTACTTACTGAGGAGCAGTGGGAATGACGTGCTTCACAGAAACACTAGCCAGGAGAAGGGTATGAACAAAAAGTTCAATATATATCAGTGCTTTACAAAGTGGCTGCAGTGGCACAGGACCAGCTGGTGGGCATTGAAGCACAGCAGTGCTTAGGAAAAAGTGTGTGCTAAAAGCTTTTCCCTGTATTTTTGTCTTTCATCAACAATGAGCTTAAGGCAAGCTCTTCTTTCTGTAACTCAAAAAAACCCAAGACACAAAACCAGGGAGCAAGTAACTGGGAAAACCTGTCAGCAGCCCTGTAAACACACCACAGAGATGCCTCAAAACACCTTCTTTTTGTCTCACTGAACCCAAGTTCTTGCTAAAAATGGAGCAACAGGAGAGGTACCCCAGCTGAAACTGAAGGCAGAATTCACCCCATGTGGGTGAATTCTACATGCTAAGATAATTTAGTCCTGATTGTCATGAGATTGTTTCAAGTCAGAAAAAAGTTAATTTGTAGTTCTGAAATAATGATTTAAAATCACTTTCCTCTAAGCTGCCTGGTAAGCCACTTGTCAGTGTGGGAAAAACTCCTTGAGAAACCTTCACTGAATACTAGGGGTGAAGGAGCTTTTGATTGCATTTTAGTGAAAGACACAACCAACTTCGTGATGTGTTTTTGCTGTGTTGCCTGTTTGGTGTATTTGGGAGCATCTTGCAAAGCAGGCTAAGATTTTGGCAGCAACTCGGGAAAAAATCCACCTATACACAAAAAGAAGCCACTGTGCAGGCACAGCTGAGAGGTTTTCCTACAGCCTCTGTACCTGTATTTCTACATCACTTACATGATGCTTAAGCAAATAGGCTCCTGCTCTATAGGCAGAGACTCCAGGATGTCAAATGCAGAGGCAGACCTTGCATGTCACAAGACAGTCTGTCCTGGCGTGACAGCTGGGAGAGCTGCCACGAGGAAGCTTGTACAAAATGCAAGAGAAGTGCTAACCAGAGCCTGGCTCCCTCCCCTTCCTGGATGCAACTTTCCCAGGTCAGCACCTTCTGTTCTGCTCAGCCCATCCTATGGAAGCTTGGAGGGATTTCTGATTCTGTTGCATCTGGGTGCATTTACAGGACTGGGACATCTACCAGTGGAAACTGTAACTGGAAATTGTAATTTTGCATGCTGGCAAAAAAGGGTGTAATGGCACAAGAAGAGCATTGCCATTCATACTGAAATACATTTAGTTGTAAAAAGAGTGTGTAGAACACAATGTTGGACACGTTTTACAAGTAAGGAAAAGATGCTGGTGGTAGTGGCTAAAACACGCTTTGGTGACCAACACCTGTGGTCATAGAAAGAGCCATACAGAATCAGCAGTGAACTCAGGGCCCGGACTCAAGTGTCCTGTGAGAGCTTTCACTGCTGGAGAGAAAAACTCTCCAGTTCTTACCTCAGTAGATGGCCCATTTCATAGCCTTTGCCTTCAAACAGAAATGCCCAGGACATCTCCAGCATGAGTGTTCTGCGAAACTTAGAGCCATGAAATGGCTCTGATGGATGGGAACATACTGTTAAAGTTGACACATTCCTTCACCTTGAGAGCTTTAACTGATATGTGTTCCCCATGTTCACTCTTCTCTTTACAGCCTTCCCACCACTGCTCCATCATGTGGCATCCAATCTCCTGGACACCACGTGCCCAGTGGTCACCAAACCACTTAAAGCTAGTCACTGTCTATGTCCTGATGCTCTTGGTGTCGCTCAGCTTTGCCTCGGGACAGAGCAGGCCATTTAAACACCAGATAGACAACAGAAGTAAGTATGAGTCTCACCTGACATGGTGACCCCACAGTCTGTGCTGCACTGAGGGATCAGGGCTAGGCTGTCAGGCAAAGTTCTACAGCAAATCATGCAGGTGTTTCTGTGGTTTCACCTTGGAGTGAGGCCCTGTGCTTCCATTTGCACTTGTCAGTGCATATACAGAACCTCATGTCCTTCTCACAGCCCTTAATTAGCCAAGGCAAATAGCCTTATTTTTGATAAATATCAGAGAAGACACTGATGTGCAAAGGATAGACAAGAAAATGTAAAGTGGTATACATGAAATATTTAAGCACCAAATTTTCAGCTGTGCTCTGTAGACCTACACAACTACTTCTATATAATAAAAAGAAAGCAATGGCCCAGAAGCTTAAAGTCACTTTACAGACATCTTCAGTTCTGTCTGGGACTGTGAATTTTCTGAAAGTCCAAATACAAGTGGTTGAAGTATCTCCATTCAGAGATGCTGTGAAGAACTGAGAGTATCCAGGTCAGGGATGGTGCCATGTATCCCAAGTTTAAACTAGCACAGAATCCAAAAGATCTTTGAGAAAATCACCAAGAAGTCTCATCTTCCCCCAAGGAGTATAGGCTGATAATGGAAGGTGGAGTGGGAGAGAGGAGTTGTGGAGAGTAAGCTGTGTGGGCTCAGTGCCACACCTCTCCCCATTAAAGAAAATAGAGATGTTGGGAACCTCAGGCTTTAGGTACACAGATGAAGTTTCTTGGGTTTTGTTGAGTAGGAAGGCTAACAAAAGAAGGTTAAACATTGTGCTGAAAGACTTAAAAGATGTATTTACAGAGAAATTTAAAGGCAAGGTGAATTTTTTTCCTTTATTCAAGCATCAAAATGCACAGGGGAAATTCCTCCTGCCTTGACTGAGACTTTCATGCGATGAGGATGATCTATAATGCACTTAAATTGTAATTTATTCCTATTCCTGACAGTTGTCTGTCTCTGGAATGATTTGGGATTTCCTTAGGGTGGCATCACCTCCAGTGTGTTTTAGAATTTCCCTATTGCTATATCTTTTAATATATAGTCTTTAATACTTTTGAAATACTGTTTTTAATATAGTCTTTTAATAGAACTATAAACCTTTGCAGACCTGCCCCAAAACTGCACTAGACCATAAAAATCAGAACTTTAAAAGAAAAAAAATTTAGTCATCCATGAAAACAACTTCCTAAGTGAACAAGAATTAACTTTTCATGTTTGCCTCTCATGTAGGAACCTCCTCTGCAATCCAGTGGATTTGTTAGCCTGTAGAAATAGTGTATCTGGTACCTACTGCAGAAAATTTGGATGGGCCCTTTGGCTCATGTTAGAAATGTAGGTTGTAGCCCAGATGGATAAAATTAATTTTGCCATGGAATCCTCTTCCTTTGGGCTCTACACATGGAAAGTAACTCTCAAAGGCACCAGTAAGCTGTGTGTCTGGCTGTGGCCTTTCCCTTCTATTTTTTCTTCTGGGCTCCACATAAGCTGTCTAACGTCCTCAAGATGGTCAGAAAACACTGCCTCCGAGTGAGTGGTACATCCTCACGGAATGCTTTGAATTCCAGGTCCTGAGATTGACCCTTTTTGGTATGTGGGCCGTGGTGTTCGCCCCATTGGTCGCTTTGGGAAGAGGCAGCTGAGAAGCAGCCGTGGCAGCCTGAGGCCTGTGAGCGGACACCTGGATTTCATCTTGAATGCTTTGTGGGAACAAAAATCATTGGACACAGAGGACAGTGACTGGTGATCTCTGTTCCCCGCGGTGGCAACCCAACCTCTGTTCTTTGAATTGTGTCCTCCCCTGCACCACAGACCTACAGTTCTGCTTCTGCCTAATAATCCCACGCTGCTCTTCCTTCTGCTCCTTGTGCAAGTACCTTCAAAAAGAAATATGTTCAAGTTGCAGGTAAAAGACAATGCATGGACACCAGCACTGAGTGCCACCACTGCTTATAAAAATGTTTCTTCATTGTGCATCCCCAGCAATCTCCCGATCCTGTTCACTGCTAGGTTTATGCAAAACCCACACAGCTTTTGGGCTGGGATTTAAACTCTGCAGTGTTAAATGTATCATGAAACCCTCCTGTCACATTTCAAAGTCAATGGCTGTTGATATATAAAAATAAAAAGCAATGGTTGGAAGAAAGAAAAAAGGCTCTTACCAATTTTTAATGTACCTGCATTAATAGCATGAAATGCTGGTTCTCTGTGTGTAGCTTTTATAGAGATTGTTAACATCCACTCTTAAGAATGCCTCGCTGAAGTACCCACTGGCCCTCCACAATTCTTCCTGTACTGCTGGAGAGATATATTAATGAACAAAGAGGAGCTCCTATTGAAGATAAGTATTTTCTCCCTGCTGAAGAAAAAAAAATTGGCTAATTGAACTCCTTGGAGTAGTTTTGTGCCTTCTGCATATAATCATAAACTATAATCCAAAAGGAGCAAGGGCCTGAATGAACTGATTCCCTTTAAAACAATGTAATTATTTCCAAGTACATTGTCTGAGTCAGTTAAAGTCACTCTTTGAGGATCACAAGCCATGTACTATCTACTCCATTAGTCCACATCAATAAGGCTGGAGATGCAGCTCAATATCCCTATTTACTCATGTTAATATACCTTTGCTATATTACTTTTATAAGAAGTGTTACTTACAATGTGTTTCATCTTGATTAATAACTATTGGCAGGAATCATACAGTTTTATCTATGGCTCATATACAAAAAAGATAGTTTACAATTTAGGTAATAGCTGATCCAGGCTATGAATCATTCTGCAAAGGATAAAGTTGAATGGACTTCCACTTCTAATTGTGCTTTGTGAGAATTACTACTAAAACTTCATGATGGCTGAATTAACCATAGCAGACATTTTTTAACCCTTCTTTCTCTTTTTGCAAATGGCCTGTCAGGAAAGGATGCGTTTTTGTTATAATAAGGGAGTTACTTCCATTTATAATACAACAAAGCTGCTGACCCAAAGTGTTACTTAAAACACACTAATTCTACTGAATGCTTTCAGTGTGGAGAAGATATGCTGATAAATATTTTGATCCACATTCATTGCAAGGAACTTTGGAAGTGTGAGACCAAGATTATCGGTAGGGTTCTTACTCAGTTTTTGTAGCAATCCCAGAGAGAGATCAAGAAATTCTGCCTGAGAAACTGCTTGAGATGGTATTTCAGCCAACAGACTTCATGGTTTGATGAAGACTCACCAGCACATGTTCCTAGCAGGATTCCTCCCACCCCAGCCATAAAGGAGGAGGAGGAGGAGGAGGAGGTGTGAATACAGTGTGTGCCCTTGCTCTCGGCAAACCCCCGCAGATGCCCATATCCTGGCTGTGACAGTGTCATGTGTGTGACTGTGGGTTCTGCGTGCTTCCAGGCCAAAGTGCACATAAATCCAAACAACAGAGAAGAAATTTTTGTTTTTCTTTATGAATCAAGTCGTTGAAAAGGCATTCTTTTCATAAATCGCTTTTACTCTTTTATAATTTCTCTTGACAATAATTCTTGGTGAGTATGCAGATAACAACAACAAGGCAAGCTTAATATTCACTCAGACTTAATCAAATAGGTCATATAGTCTTCATTTTACCCATTAAAATATTTTCATTTATAAAAATTAATCTAAATATAAATATTAACACTAAAGATTGAAATCACCTGATGACAAAATAATTCTTTGTGTGCTATAACATATGCTTTTATGATTTTTTTAAAACAGTAAATTATATCTTTGCACGTATTTGGCACGATAAACATTTGTAAAAATTCAAATGCTTAGAGCAGGTGGGATTTTTTTTTTACTTTTTTTTTTTTGCAATGCCTACACAGTACACATTTGTCTGTCAAAGAAGACTGAATATTTTAACATTGTAACACGATAATAGTTGCTTTTCATGCCTCTTAAGGAAAACAACCTACTCCAAACTTTGTTGGCTTGTTTAAATCACACTAACAGAACAAAAGCCAGAGAGTTATTCTATTAAAATTAGTCATTTCTGTATTGATATTACATACACAATATTAGTTATTATTTATTAGACGAATATGCAGACCAACCACCATTAATGACATTTCATAACACGCATACCTGCATAAACCAGAACCTGGGAATGTATTGTATACATACACAAGAACAGTCAATGGAGGAGGAGACTGAAAAACAAAAAAATTACTAGGCATCCTACTCTGTTTAATTTCCTTTACTGGATTGCATATATAAATAAAATCTATTTGTTTTATATATATATTTATATATTAAACAGAGTGGGCCAAATTCTTCCCTCACATCTGTGCAAACCAATTTCAGAGAACTAGTATTGTGTGAGAGTAAAAGAAGGCCTAATTTCACCCAGAATGAAGACATTGGGTCAGATCTTGGGCAGATGAAAATTCCTTGAAGGAATGGAGTCACACTTATGTATTTTAAGTGGGAAGATGGTTGTATTTATTCCAAGGGTTCCTCACATGCAGCTGGACATCAGACTACTGACAAGCTAGATGTCAAATGTGGATGGCAGATTTGCAACTGGCACCGCATTTCCAATCAACCCATCCAGCCATTCCTTGTCTTCCCCACTTACCCCCCCTAAATCCAGCCTAGTCAGGAAATTTGTCCAGTTTTGCTGGTATTTGCCCAGCCACAGATATTTCATGGCCTGGTGTCCCAGGGAACTGCTTTCCTGCTGCATGGCAGGTAGCATGTGGTGCTCTGCTCGTGGGTGTTCACTGGGAGCCCAGGGAAATGAAGGAACTCTCCTCCTTCCTGGCACCCACAGCTCCCGGGAGAGCTCATCACTCCTTAATGCTGAGGGGAACTTGCCAGCTCATGCTTTCCTTCATAGCACATTTCACATCAACCCCATCTGCACTTGGGTACCTGCTCTGCAACTGGTGTGGAAGGTAAGGGATTCACTGGCTTATCACCTCCTCTGACTACCTTCTTTGTATTCTTCAGAGCAAAAAACCGCACAAATTGGCAATGTTCTCCCACAAAAGGGTGAGAGGGACACCCTGTAAGCAGCATCCTCCCTCCTGGGCATCTGCCAAAGGGCCTTCTAGTTTGACTCACCTGTTAAGGGTCTCAAGAAATGAAAGAAAGAATATTACTATTCACAATCCAATTCAGAGTGGTCCAGTAACAGTGGGGTCCATTGGCACCAGCAAAAGGCCCCAGCTACTCTCTGGTGGCTCCTGACTAATATAGGAACTGATGTCTGGGCTACATTTGCCTCCTTCTCAGAAACACCAGTAAACATCAGAAATAAATCTCTCGCAAGCTGCAGCCACTCCTCAACCACCAGTCAGCCAGCAGAGATCCCCAACACTTTCACCTCTTTTTTCCAATCTTAAAGGTTTGGACACAATTTATTCTGAACTGCAGCACGGTTGGCCACCACCAAGTGGACAATGCTGCCAAGAACAAGACATATGAAGGTGTTGGTTTCTTTAACAGTGTTCATATGTTTCCAGACACTGGGATCCCAACTCAGCAGACATCTGCTCCGCATGTGTGGCCACCAGTTCCTGGTTCAGCATGACACCCCTGCTGCCTAGAGCAATATCCCTAGCTCTGGAGCTGGAACATTCAATCTGCAAGATGTACTCTCAGAGAACAGAGAAGTCTTCCTCCTCCTACCAACCCTCCCAAGACTTCCACTGACTCCCTGGGAGCAGAGCGAGGTACACAAATTCTCCTCTCCCTCCATGCAGCTGAAAAGCAGCACACACTGCACAGAGTTGTTCTTATTGCTCGACAAGACAGATGCCCATGTGAATAGTAAGAGGCCAGCAAATATGGATCACAGGTCTGCTTTGGCAGATTAATTGGCCTATAATTATGACTGATTGAGTGTACAAAAACATACTGCAGTTGAAAGACTACATACTTTAGTACAATCAATAGGGAGAAAAGTGCATCTTAAAATGTGGAGCCTTGCTTTTGAAACATAGCATCCTGTCTAGAGTCCTCTGAGAACTTTAAGGCAGAGTTTCCTGTAGCGGACCACAATGCTGAAGACTTGGACAGCTTTCTCAGTGAGGTATCCAAATGAAGCCCTATAACTGAGGCTCTGTGGGTTCTTGAGGGTCCATTTTCAGCTGGACATACACAATGGCTGTTAAGAAAAGGCACTCTAGTGTACAGCCTTAGGCAGTGTGTTATTGGCAGTAGGGAAGAGTAAGTTTAGTACATCACAGCAGATCCTATAGCAGGCTCCTAGAACAGAGAGGGACAGGAAAGAAAAAAACATGAGTGAAGAACTGAACAAACCTGCTGAAGAACACAGCTGGGTCCTTTCCCTTCTCACCTGCCCACGTATTTCCCACATGTCCAGTGGCAGACTGCTTTGGGACAGTCAGCTTTTTCCCTTATCCCTCTATGGCTCCTGCAGAAGAAATGACTGACAGCTGTCCTGGGTGTCCTGAGTGAAGCCTCTTTGTTCAAACCCTGCAGAGCCAATGTGTGACCTGTCTACCCGTTAAATTCCACTTACATAACCTTTGAACACTGCTCAGCAATTAGTGAAATTCAAGGTGACTCTCACCTGCCAAGTTACAATGCACAGCTGGTTCTGTGAGGGTCTGGTTTAGCAGTCTGAAATGCAGGGCATAACTAATTTGTTTACTCTTTAAAAAATATGGGTAGCACATTCCTGGAGACCTGGCAGCCAGGCTACATAATCACAAGCTGACATTCAGGAGCTGCTGTTCTATAGTATATAGTCAGACATCTTCCAGGACACTAGTCATATTTGTTCAAGAGTTGCCTCAGAAGTCTCTACTACTTTTTTCCTCAAACTATCAAGAGAAGATTTCTGAAGATACTGAAATACAGCTGCCTACACAGATACTGTTATGTCTCTATTTGACTGATCTTAAGAGAGTTTTAAAAACATTTGTTTACCATTAAGTCCTTGGCAGTGCTTTTCCTTTCTTTCGTTCTTTGTGTTAGAGATCCTTGAAGCATGAAGTTTCTGTTAAACGTTCTGACAGTGGTAACTGGAGAGCCATCTATTTTTTCACCTGGGAAAAATACAAAAGGGGAGATTTTTCACATAAGAGATTGAAGCAGATATAAAAATACTTCTGAAGAGTCACAGCTTCTAGAGAGACAAAACTTCCCCTAAGATGTATGAGAAAAGTTGGATTTAATTTAAATTAAAACCAGCAGGCTGTGGTACTCAGATAAATTAAAGTTTGAGGCCATGTCAATCAGTGAAATTACAAAAGAATAGTGCAGTGAACAAAACCCTAGAATTTTCAGAGATAATGCACTGCAGAGTTAAAAAAAAAACTAACAAAAATCCACAAAAAATCATGAAAGAAAAAAGTCACTTGATTTTATAAAGACATTTCACAGCCATTCTGTGACATACCAGGAATATTGCTGAGCCATTTCATACAGACTGAAATCAGCAAATACAGACTTTAAGGAAGTGGTGGGTTGTGGAGGGAGGCAGCCACACTGTGTGGAGCCCAGCCATGCTGCAGCAACAGCACCCCTCTTGCAGGACAAGTATTCAGCATTCCTCATTTGCTTTTTCCAGCCTTCTGCCTCTGCTCTTGTTTACTTGTCACTGTCACAACTTTCACTGAAGAGAAAGTGGTGATGCTTTTAAATGTGACAAAGGGGTACTTTATATCATGCAAGTACATGGAAAATGAGGAGGATGGGACAGTCTATTAAGCTTTCTCTGTTCATTTCATAACTTAAACTTTTCCCTACTTTGCTGACATGTACATTCTATTGAATCTTACAAAAAGAGTCCCGCTCATTTACAGAACACTTGAGGCGCACCTTTTACTGGTGGAGCTGGAAGTTTTCTCCTCTGCTGTCTTGATGTGTCTATTGTATGCATCTGTAAACAACATACATGCATTACTCAATTCCATTATAGAGAAAGAGGCAAGATTTCCCCAATGTATTTTTTGAATACTACATAATGTTCTGGCACCTGGTTTGTTTGCTTTTGATCCCGTTTCCTTGTCAGGCGAACACAGGGAGCCACGTTCAAGCCTGCAACAGTGAGAGCTGATATTCTGCTCTCAATATCTGAAATCTTCAAAGAAAATAAAAGAGAGAGACAGACAGATGGGGAGGGGGGAAAAGAATTTTAAAATTACTGTGGATGCCACTACTGAAATATAACCCTCCCCCAGTAAAATCCTCTTTAATAAGAAAATATAAACAGATGGCTAACTTCTTCAGCAATTCTGACACTTTCCTGCATTCTTTAGTCCTGACATTAAAAGGGACTTAATTTGTTAGTAAAGACGGAGTAGAAGAACAATCCAACCTACCTTGTGACTCCAAGGAAGAGGCATTTTACTCCTTTTGAGGGAAAAAAGAAAGGAGGAGAGAAAACCTGCATCTGCTATCTCCCGATTACCTTTAGCTGCATAATCCCAAATTCATTCAAGATGTGTTTTTAAAGGGCTACATTCAAACAATGACTTTGTGGGACACATTTCCTAACTCAAAATTAATTTCATACACGTGCAAAGTACATCCTCTGTCACAAAATCTAAACATTTGATCTTAAATATTTATAGTTCAAATGTATATGCATATTAAATACAAGCATGCATAAATGCAGGCATACACTATATAAAAAGACTGAATGGAAAACAAATTGCCAGGGAAAAATAGTCTGATATTGAGAGTAGTGGAGACAAGTATTGACAAAAGAGAAAGAGGAGTCAGAGAAGTCAGACATATAACCCAACAGCTGATTCACAATGACATCTGAAGCCACAGTTGGCTTCACTCTGCAGAAGATCTTCCATTGGCCTTCTTTCATAGCTTAGGCCTCTCCTCCTCCCTCTCATCCCCATTAACAGATTTACCCTAAAATAATGACCAAAGCCAACAAAACACCACTGCCAGTTTGCTAAGCAGTACAGCAATGCACTTCTGACATCAGAGACATGTCAGGCTCTCAGATCTTTGCTCAGTCCTGAGTTGAGCATGCTTCCACTGAGTAAAACCACCAGGTACTTCCCATTAAACCCTGAGAGAGTCAGGTCAGGGCATCTTGCTGGGTACAGACTGGGCAGTGAGCTGCAAACAGCATCAGCCCTTTGAGGTCTGGCAGCATTATGCAGCTTTTAGCACCAGATTGCAACATGTTCTGAGCCCCAGCCTTTCTGTAGCCTGCTAGAACGGTGCTAGATCACTGTGCACAAGAGTTCTTGCCTTTGGCCGGGATGTGTGCTGCTTAGCACCTAAATCCCATGGCAGGCATGCAAGCCCTGGGCTCTGTCCTTGGCTCAGCCTGTGGCTCCCGTTGGCCTTTGCTGGTAGAAAGCTGCCAACAGTGGCATCTTTTGGAAAGTGCTGATTAGACAAACTGCCTCAGACTCTATTTGCTGTCTGACTGGGGCCACGCACATGACACAGTGCACCATGGGAGCTGCCTGGCAGCAAGGAGCAGTCCAGCATTAGTACTGCAGTAAGAGGCACTACAGTGCCAAGTCCAAACCAAGCTGAGGGAAGAAATAAAAAGATACAGTACATCTGGCTGGGCTGAGTTACACAGCTCAGTTATGCTCTGCTCAGCTTGAGATGCAGTCAGCATCCTTGGATCACCAGACTACTGCAGTACAAAAGAATACTCAAAGTGCGTACACTGAGGTGGGTGCTAGGCAAGGCAGTGTGAAACCTGCAGGTGGAGAGGAGCTGCTGTCCTCACCTGAAGCTCTGCATGATGAACCTGGGCAGCTGCTGTGGCCACCTGATCCTCCAGATCAGCCAGCTCGGCCTCCTCAGTAACGCTGTTGATCTTGCGTGCGGCATCCTCCAGGTTGTTCAGCTGCCCCTCCAGCCCATACACCGTGCTGGCGGTCAGGTACACCTGCAGGGCCAAGGTGGGGACAGGTGTCAGTGATTCCTGGTTTGTGGGCATGCAGGTTTGAGCAGACTGCATTTTCCATCATGCCTGCAAGCCTCCCTGTTTGCTAGCTCACAACAGGGAGATTTACCTGGCAGAGGAAAGTTATGGGGAAATAATCTGAAAAACACACATCCACAAAGAGAAGGGATGAATGAGGTGGCTGCATTACAGATTTCATAGGTGGTGCAGTGGTGTTCCAAACCACATTTGTTCCAGATTGATTAGTGAAGAAAAAAGTTGAAAAGTTTGCTTTTTTATTATTGACATTCAATCACATAATACCCTAAGTCTACAAAGGGAAGTCAAGAGATCACACCTCATATAAAGCTGTGTTTCTTTAACCCACTTGATGCCTTCTGGCAGTAAAAACTGCATGAATAACTGTTCAGCAGCAAATGGTTATTAACTTCCTATGGAGTAAATGTGCTTATATGTATGACGATTTTCCATCCCATCCTGCTCTCACCCAAACAGGCAGCAGGCAAAACCTTCCCACCTCCTGGGCCTTTGAGTGAATCTGTGCAGGATCAACAGGCTTATTTGGGCCACATAAGAGAGAATTACTGACTTCTTAATTCAGAGTTCTTCCCTAAAAATGAAAAACTCTTACTATTTTGGTATCTATAACTACAGCTAAAGGTTTCATTTCCCATTCAGCCCTTCAGAGCAGTAATTAGTCATACACTGTGTTTTATTGTTTCTTTTATTTCACAAACCCCCTAAGGTACATGGAAGTCACTGGTGTATAGAAGAGGGTAATTTTCAAGCATTAGCTTTTGACATCTGTGCTTAAAATTGTGTAGAACCACATGAAAATACTGCACTTTCTGCCCATTTACTCCTTAGCCAAAAGACTTGTTTCCATGAGGCTGGTAACAGCAAGTGGAAATGAAATATATATTCTGATTTCCCCCATTGCAATAGCAGTAAAGACCAGGTTGTTACAAACCTAGCATGAATTAAATAGGGCTGTGGCTGACTTCAGGGTACAAAGGGCAAGCAAATAGGATCTAAACAGATCCTTGAGCCAATACCTTCATTTCATACATCTTCTACTCCAGTCATTATACAATTCCTGGATCGTTCAGTCCTTTGACATAAGAGCTATTCAAATAATTTATGGCAATGCTGTGACTTTATGGATCAAAATGGTGGAGAATGACCAGATTGAAGTTTGTTTACTTTTTATTCCTTTTCTATTTAATTATTGTTTCTTAATTGCTTGAAATTGTTTTATTTTTTCTTTGTGTCAGTTGTAGATAGGGCTTTTTCATGCATGTGACTTTGCTAAGAAACAAAATCACTACGTGTGTACAAACTGCATCTTGTAAGAACACTTTCTAACTGCAGGCATGAAATCTTTGAAGAGAAGAAGAAAAGAAGTAAGTGATTTGATGTAAATTTTTGCTGAAGTACCTGGGGACACAGGTGGTCCATAAAGTTAATGTGATGATTTAAATAGAAATGCTTCTGTTTTTGTGGGGTTTAATTATTCTTACTGTTAATTTAAATGATACATCTTTTAAGTATGACATACTGCAGCCAGTTTAGAATAAAACATGATTTTTTTAAATTTTCCTGTCACATCTAAAAGCTTAAAGAAAGAGGAAATAGAACATTTTGAACAGCAGTATCTTTAGAAAGTTAAAGAAAAGATGCATTTTAAGTGCTATGGCAAAAATCTGTGAACAGTAAGATGTCATTTTCAAGAAGGGGAAGAAAATCTAAAGAAAATGGGAGTGATAGAAAAACGTGGGAAAGAAAGGTCATCAGTGTTTCTGTAACTCAGTCAGCCCCTACATTTGTGAAATGTTAATGAACATTTTCCAGCTGCAGCTAAAGAATATATTTTTCTAAAGAATGTTCCCTTTACCTGGACAATTGTTACACTTCCAAACAGCAACAGTGTCCTTGCAGGTCTACCCTAAATGATGCCCTTATCCATACATTCATATTTAGATTGTGGAGACTTATTTTACTGTCATTTAGGTATACAAAACTTCCACAAAACCCCAACCTTTTGCTGGTTGGGGCCCTACATTCTTCACACAGATGGCCCTACAGGCTAGAGAGAGCAAAAATGAACAAAGTGTTTATAAACACCCAGATCCTCTTGCAGAAATTGCTGCAAAGAGGATGTGGTTCATATAGACATGGCCTCAGCTGCAATGGGAGAAGTTATGGTTTCCTGGATTTCTAAAGGCTCTTTACCATGGAGTGTAATGGTGAAATCTTCAAACTGTGATGTTTTTGCCATCTAATTCATGTCCTGTGTGGGACAGAAAAAGATGTTCTGTGGGGACACAGCAAGGCTGTGCTGGATACCTTGTGAATTCTGCAGGGAACTGGGAGAAGCTAAACCAGAGATGCTGCAGCGATGGCAAAGCCAAAGCAAGAAATGCTCTGCCTCTGTGTCCAGTGTCTGCTCAGTGAGAAATGCTTGGCCCAAATGAATGATTTGAGGCAACAGCACCACAGATACCAAAGCTCCACATTGCTGGGAGGGATTATCAAAGTGCAATTGGGAAAAAAAACAAAACATGCACCTTAGATAGTGTACAACACATAAAAAACATGTGGGACCAGATTTCCCCAAATTGCTCTTTGTCCTGAAGATTTTCTTAGTTCTTCTGAAGATGTGGTCCAACATGCACTTGGATTTTTATTCCATATTCACTCCCCTACCAGATGAATGCTGTGGTGTTTGGACCTTTAGGATACTTTACTATTTCATGAGAGAGAGTCCAGTGCCAGGACTGGCTTTTAGTGCCATAGAGTATCTTCCACCCAGTTCTTAGTCTGGGGCTGCTGTGGAAATGTGTTTCTGTGGAGGAAACTGATTTTATCCTCTAAGAGGAAATTCTGTCTGAAAATTTTCTGGGGCTAAAGAAAGCCAGGATTCGTTTTCTTGAATTGATCAGGATGATATAATGGGACAGTGCAGATTCTTATGAGATCTTTAAGAGCTCCTAATGCAGGGAGAGAGCACTGAAATGTGGGAAGAAGAGAAAGTTGAAAGTGCACTGACTCCATTAAAAGAATTCACAAAAATTTCCATTGAGTAGTGACTTCCTTCTATGATTCAGCGTTGTACTTTCCCCTGCAGATGACAGGTATCCATGAAAAAGGATGGATGATTTGGATGTTGCCAAACAAATGTTTGTTTAATTCAGATTCTCCAGCCTGCTCTTTCTAACAGTGCAGGAGGCAGCTCCAGCTTGCTGGGTGCTCAGCATGGTGCGCTGGAGATGTAGGGAGAGGAAGAGCTTCTCCACTTCTCTGTGCGACTGGGAACATGCTTTTTCCACCTGTCCTTGGAGTGATGAGGTTGTGCTGAGACTGGGAGATGTGTAGTTTCAGCAGGTGTGGCATAGCCACACTGCCATAGAGGTGTGGAGGGCATAAATAAGCTTTTGAGATGGAGCTTCTAAACCCCAAAGCACCCAGTTCCTCCTCCCCTCTATATTTAAAGTACATATTTAAACACTGCCCCCCCTCACTGATACAGTTAAGCACTGTTTAAACGCCATTTTTTTCTATTTGTGTATTTGTTTAAAGATGCCAAATTAATTTTGAACATCCACTGATGCTGCCCCATGTGCTTTCCCTTTCCAGTTGGTGCACACAAACAGGTGCACCTACACACACACATGACTTTTTCACATACTGACTCATCTCCTTACATTTTCTTCCAGCGTGGTGAGCTGCTCATCGAGTCTGACAGGATCTGTGCCCAGCGGGAGGGCTCCTCTCCCTCTGTCCTGAACGTCGTCTGGGAAGTCGCAGGGATCGGTGGATTCTGCTATCAGCTCTTCAGTGGCATTGATAACTTTCAGGACTTCTGTAGATATGTTGCAGAGAGAGACAGCAGAGTACTTCTATTTTGTTACAAGAACAGACAGAGAAAACAACAGCATTAAATTAGCGTAGAGGGGTAAGATATAAATCACCTTCTACTAGCCACAGCTTTAGCCATGCTAAAACCATATCCATGGCTCTCTGCTGCAAACAGACACAAGAACCATGTAATGGAATTGGAATTTTTTTGCCTTTTCCTCCTTCCCTTTCTCACATACCCACACTGCTACAGCATGCAAAATAACATACACATGCAATTCTTCTACAACAGAATTCTACTGGAGGGATGGTCCAAATCTTATCCCAATTAGCACACAACATCCAGCTTTAAACTCTATGTGAGCTACATAAAGCTGGTTTTGCAGAAGTGTTTTAAACATGTTTAAAACACAATTATCCTTTCTGGATACTGGCAAAGAGATATGAAATCATCTATGTCTGTATCCACAACAGCCATTTCATTGTGGATGCAAACATGGAAAAGCAATTTCCAGCAGCCCTGTAAGGATAGCATTTTACTAAAATGCTCACTATGAACTAAATGATCATCCCAAATAAACAAAGATTGAGCTATAAGTGTGCAAACACTTGTATCCTTTTATTTTTTAAAATGTCAATTTACCTCTTTTTTTAATATGGAATAAATTATATCAGATACCAAGGAAAAGCATAGAGTTTTATAGATTTTTTTAAAAACAACTGAAAACCTTTTAATCAGCGGTCCTTACTTGCAATTTCTAATTAACTGTCCTGATTTTTATGATTCTCACATAGCTTTAAGCTTCAGGACCTTCCTCTGATGAAGGAAAAAAATTTCACCAGATGTACCTTCAAGCACCAAGCTCAACATCCAAACTATACAGTTTGGAGACTGAGCCAAAGCTTGTTGAAGACAATAAAAATACTGTCACTGAATAATATATGTGCAATACCTTTACCGTTGCTTTGCCTAAAAGCAAGTTTGGAAAAATTTAAACCAAAATTTAATTAATTCCCCAAACCTGCAAATATTTATGCATGTGAATTAGGGGCTCACCTGTCTTTAAATTTTCTCACAAACAAAGTATCTGCAGATCAGTACTGAGGACATGGACAGTCTTTGGATTCTATACAGTAAATTCTATGGTACTGGAGAGTATAACTCATTAAAAATGTCTATAGGCAGGATACAGGAGAAATAATGTTCTTTTGATTCCCACAATTTCTGATGGGGTAAATTGGAAACCTACTTTCATTGTTTCTTTCCTTTAATCAGTTGTCCATTCTTTTGTTAGGTAAGACTTCTATTGAAAAGCTACATTTTTAGCAGTACATGCTCAATTGCTGTATATCAATACATTAAGGCATCTTTAGCACTATTACTCATCTGAATGACAAGAAATAATTCGAATGAGAGATTAAAGAGAAGAAGAACAAAGCAAGTGCAGTCTGCTACAGCACTCGATCTTTAGCTTGTTAAGACAGCCAACACAGCCCCAAACCAGCAGGCCTGGGACTCTTACTGAGAACAAATACTTGAACCCCATGAAAAGCCTACTGGTTTTTCTCCATTTATTTTCACAAGTGCCAATTAGGGTAAAATCAGATCAATAATTTTATAGGAAAGAAGAGAAGAATCAATGCTACTTTCTTGTATTATTTACTTCCACAAGTACCTAGTTCTTATATTCTGTGAGTAGTGAACAAAATGATGAAGTCCAGACACTATATCTTCATCATATTCAGTGATGTATGTTTTCCATTTCAAGAACTGTAGCCTCACTTTTGTGTTCATTATTTCTTAAATTTTTTATTATCCTTTGTAGTTAATGATAAACTTCAAAAAAAGATTAAATTAAATTAGAAAAATTATTTTATACCACAATATGATAATCCATATTGACATTTTTCACAGACCAATTCCTATAAAATATTTTTTCTGTTTTCCAGGTAAAGTTGTCTGTGATAGATACCTTTATGAAATCAAGATTTTGAGTGAAAAATACCCTAGCTTCTTAATAGCTAATGGATAGGGGAAAATAAATTCAACAGGAAAGAATAAAATAGAGCAGAATAGAGTAGAATAGAATAGAATAGAATAGAATAGAATAGAATAGAATAGAATAGAATAGAATAGAATAACTTTTCTTTTGGAAGGTGATGAATGCTCACTTAGTCCAGTTACCTGACTAGTTCAGGGCTGTCTGAAAGTTAAAGCATGTTGTTAAAGGACATTGTCCAAATGCTTTTTATACACTGACAGGGTTGGGCACTAACCAACTCTCTAGGAAGCCAATGTTTGAGCAACCTCACAGTGAAGAAATGCTTCCTAATGTCCACTCTAAACCTCCACAGGTGCAGAAATGTGATTTGTAAAAAGCTGGATACTCAGTTAATGATTTTCTGTATGTTTTACCCTCCTTTTGAGCAACTATCAAAAGCTGTTAAAACAGCTCATGTTCCAAAATGGTCAGTTTGCAAATACAGTAAGGTACTCTAGATATAATTATTTAACATGCGTAATGGGAAAACCCCAAAATAAATTTAAAAAAACAATAGTAAAAAAATAAAATGTATTGCAGAGTTTTAGTACTTCACAAACCTCTCCCTTCCCTGACCACCCATGTCAAACTCAGCATTTACAGGACCATATAAAAATCACCTGAAATTCACAGACACAGACACATCAAGATCATCCAGGTAGGTGGATTTCAAATTGCTCCAAACACCTCTTGGTTATCTGATTTATCTTGCCCTTGCAGGAAAGGTCATTGCTTACACCTCTAAGTGACTCACAGGGACAGGTGTCATGCCATGACACAGAATGTTGTCTTGTCAAGCAAGTCAGAGAACTAATATGGATGTGGTAGATGTAGAAAGCAATCTCTGGTACAAATATCCAGCACAGGAAAGCTAAGTGCAACCATTCTTCTTGAAACTCTAGGATGAATTTGGATTTCAACTGTGCTACCCTACTTCCGAATTAACACCACCACTCCCAAGTCAAATTCATGCAGCAGACCAAGTATGAATGTTTCTACTAGTTATAAGAATCTTTTTTTTCTTGAATTTGAGACTAAGCATCTAATGGAATGAGGAAAACATGCATTTATCTTTTTTATGATAATTAATACCCATGGTCACCAAATGTTAAGAACACAGTCAAAAGAACATTCTTGATTTCTCTGAGTTCTTTGTGGTTGAGTCTTAAAACCAATGAAATGCTAAAAATGTGCGTGTATGCAAGCATACATACATGCTTGCACTGAACATAACAAATATCTTGTAAAACTTCATTACTGTCATTTCTGTTTGTCAGATGGAAAGGATTCCTGTTATGTTTCAGTAGTCTAAAGATAAAGTGATCTTGCTGACTGTTAGCCACTTCTCTTTCCTTCTGTTGTCTCTCTTTCCTTTCCTTTCCTTTCCCTGTTGATGCTGACAATATTTCCTGTGTTGTTGAACTCAAGCATCCTATGCTGGAAAGTGCTTTATAGACCAGTATTTGCAGTCTTGCACTAGTAACAGAAGGAAAACAGGATGAAAAAACTGGAGCAATATTAAGTACCCAAACTGCTAAGAGTAGGTGAGCTTTAAGTGTATGCATCTCAGCAGCCTGTGACATTTTCACATCTTTTCCTTTGCATGAACATTATGACTTTTATTTTTGATGCTCTTAAAATAGTTCAGTTCTCTATCACTAGCACTATTTTTTTCTGCCCATTGTACTCAGCCATTATTGTTTTCTTTTCTCCTGCCACTACGATGCCATCATTAGGCTCTTTTAAAGACCATGGAAGGGGGTGACCTGCAATTCAACAGAGAACAGTGACATCAACAGCTAGATCAAGAAGTAGAGCAAGAACACCTTTCCATCACTAGCAGTCGTGGCAGTATTGACCACATCCTTGATGACTTGTGGTGCAATCATTTTCAGCTCCAGTGTCAAGGCGTTATATCATGCACTGAGTCACAGTCGATATCCCTCTTTTTATAGGGATTTATAGGGAGTTAAGGGGAGCTGGGGAGAAGATAAGTTTTGCTTTGCCACTGATTAACTCATCCTTTCAGGGTAACCTGACTGAATTCAAGCTGGGTGAAAACAAAATCAAACCTCAAACCTGTCTCCTTCATCTCCCCACCCTATGGGAGTTCATTGTAGAGTTTTGAGAAGGCCCTGAAAAGCCCAGTGAAAGTCCTTCACAGGCTAGCAAAATCTGGGACACAAGTCACAGTGTGGGAAGAAAAGAACCATCAATGCCCAACTATCTGTGGCAGTTGTCAACCCTGACCTTCAAAAGATCTTTGGCCCAAAAGTGAACCCTAACCACTCATTACCATGAAAATTGTGGGGAAAAAAAAGGCTAAATTTTGCCTGGCTGTTTGATGGCAGACAAGTATACCATGGTGATATGTGATATCAAAGAATTACTCTTCTCTTTAAGACTATCTGCCTTCACCTTTATCATCAATATCTTCATTTATGGGCATTCCTTTAGAAAAAGAAAGCAAAATTATCTTACAGGCTGAGAGCTATTATTCTACTGATAGTCTCCAAAGTATAACACAGAGAAATAAAGTCTCTCTTTTTGACTGTGCTAGGTAATGCTGAATATTACATTTTACTAATTCAATCCACTGTCCTAATATAGTTACAGATGTTATGCTTATTAATATTTAATGCCTTATTTCTAGAGACAAGTTGCCTCTAATCATGAGAATGGAAGTGATTTTCCAAGAGGTGAAATATTATAGGCTAAGTTGGAAATTGAAATATTTCCATCTAAAAATCCACACAGGATTCTGATATACAATGGACACATACCGATGACATTACACAACTGGAAAAACACTTTTTCTTTAATGTTACCATTGATATTTTTACTAAATAAAATCAAGATAATTAAAAGATGATTAAAACTCATAGGACAAAATTAAGAGCAAGGAAAAAAGAAAAAATTGAGACAAGTGTTTTGTTAAATTAAGCATCAACTTCTAACACAAAAAAAGTTATTCTTATTTTATAACTGAGAGAATGATGTATGACATACTAAAAATAGCAGGTATTTTGAAATATTAAGATAAGCATATATTTGCTCAGGGAATATAATGAAAATATTTTTTAATATGTGATCCTCATAAGCTGAGATTTAAATAGCACAGAATATAAAAGCCTCTTTCTGCCTAAAAGAATCATAAGCAACAGTCACTAGCAGCAAAGTGAGAAAATATCTACTTACTGTACAAACTGTACAATGAATTAAGGGTTTTAATTATTTTTTTAATTGAGAACTTAGAAAGATTTTTGAAGACCACTATGGTCATAAAACTTCCTTCCAAATTTTTTAATATAGGTGAATACATGAGAATAGAAAGTTCATACACCTTATCTTTGTCTTGTGTTCTTCTTTACTGACAAAACCAAATTTTCATCACAAGGCCAAACAAGGGAGCCAGTCTGCTCCACATGTTAACTGTGATTATAAAATAATTTTCTGCAATGATTATTGATTGTGGCCAAAAGGTATGATTTTTCAGACCTGATATTTCCAAGAAAACATTTTGGGTTTAAGAATGTTGATTGGCAAATGTGGAAACCCTCAATATCACGTTAATGCATCTCTTACTACATAAGAGATGTAAGAAGACACAAATAAAACAAAGCTTTCTCACCTGCTGCAATACAGTGGATAAAAACTGCAGCTTTAAATGAAGATCAAAAGCCTTTTGTTTTTCCTAGATAGTGGGAAAGCAGTTAAATAAAAAGGCAGAAAAGTTATATTAACAGCTACAGAGGTTAACAACTATATAGGTTCAGACTTACAGGGAAGTTTAGGATAAACAGCAAGGATAAAGAAACGACCAAGATTAAAATAGCATAAAACTTCAATTTTACATTTATTACTAAAATATTTAAAATAAAGCAATGCCTAATTTAATCTTATTTATGAGATTTAGACTAACAGACTTCATTGAGACAGAAATTGCAAATCACACACAATTGTGTATAAAATGAATCAGAGGGAAAATACTATTTCTGCCATCACAAAAAGTATCACTAGGAATGGAAAAACACTTTTGCAGCAGTGTTAAGAAGAAGAAGAAAAGCCAGCTATCTTCACTTTTGGAGTGTACATGGTAGCACTTTGGACAGTAGTTATGAAAGAGTCTGTACCTCACTTATGCCACAGTCAGATGCTCATGTGAGAGAAACACCTGGGCTAAGGTAAGCAAGATGTCTTGTGCCAAATCACTTCCTACTCTTTGCTGCTGTCCCTCTCCTCGCCTCACTGTCCCAAGTAAACAAGTAAAACCCTGCATAGTACAAACCTCCAGTGACCAGCCAGTAGGCGTACAGTAATCTCCCTAATTTCCTTAGGCCTGTTAAACTGAACTGACTGGTTTTGCCTTAAAGTAATGACAAAGCCACAGCTGCCCTGCTAGCTGTGCTGTGACAGAAGTATCTTCCAGCTGAGGAGCAGCATTTCCTTGAAACTCTTCCAGCTAGATCTGAAAGACCTCAGTTTTCACTTCCAAGTCTTGGGGCAGCTTACAAAAGAAAACAAAATAGTAGTAAAAAATAGTCTATTTTCCCACCATTTTATTCCAGCAGCTTCCACTAATGTTCACTGATTTTCTGCAACTGTATGTGTAGAATGGCTTGGACATTTTCTCCCTAAGTAAATAAATCTTTGGCAAGGAGAGAACTGAAGGAGATTCTCCTTGCATGTACACTACAAGAGCTGGCTTGGGGGTGCATGCACGCAGGTGTCAGAACTGAGACTATGAGAAAAAAGCTGTTTATAAAGATACTGCATTCCCCATGTGAAGGCAGCTGCAGTGCCAACTCTTCTGCCCTTCACCAGTAGATCCAACAGGGCTTTGATTCAGTTGCTTAAACACAGGTAGACAAAGTACAATTTGAAAATTTGAAACAGCTTTAAATGTGCAAAGATTTTGAAACAACACTGTCTGATATGACATGGACCTGGTAGATTCACATTTCTTCTGGACTAGCAGCTTAAGGCCCTGTGGGACACTCTAAGATATCTCAGATGGTCTATCTACATCCATATTCACACAATTGTACTGAGCCCAGGAAGTGTCAGAATTGGAGGTACACAAACAACACTGCTCACTTTGAAAACTTTAAAAAAATAAATGTTCATGGTCTTGATGCTTGAAATAGAAGACTCAGATTTTGACAAAATAAACTTAGGATCAGCTTGATATTTCATACTAAAGACTGAATAATAATAGCAAATATAAAGGATACACACCTTGAATGGGGATTTTGTCCAGCAAACCATTTAAACCTCAGTTTAAAGCTGAACATATACTTGACTGCTTTGTTAAATTGACAACTTAAAACTTTGGATCCATTAGTTCAATGTAAAGATTATTGTTTCATACTGCTTTTCACCTTCCCTAACCAAAATTTTTTTCTCTGCTGTCATTCAAAATCCTGTCCATAGATGATCTGCAGTTCATAAACCTTAAAGATCACTTTTTATAATGCTGCCCACATTCAGTTTTCAATCCTGGACTTTGGGAGACTGCCTGGATAATTAACATAATTTTAAAAGCAATGATCTATGAAAACACAAGAATTAATCTGAGCATCTTGCACACAATACTGTGAAACAACAGACACACAAATACCTTCCAAGCTGTTAACACAGGAAGATATCATTGTACTGCCCTGTTCAGCATTACTACCATAATAGCAGCAATTTAGTAAGCTACTGTACTTACGCTGTTGTGTTTCCTGGCCAAAGTGATCCATTGGTTCTCCTTTAGAACTTTTACTCAGAGACTTCTAAAGCTTTTAGGCATATGAAGCTGGATGGCAGTTTCCTATAAACCCCTTCCTGAACCAACAAACCAGCCAAAATACCCAGGAATTCAGGCAGTTGCAAGATAATGATCACAAAAACTACAACATCATCTTCTGTGAGGACAGTACCTGCACCAGCACAAATGCCTAAAGAAGCCCAGCCATCAGGAGACACAGGCTTACTGTTGGTATTCCAGCACTGCTATGTCAGCCTCCCAGACATCCCTGCCGTGATGCTTCAACAGGTCTGTGGTATACAGGAGGGATTCACTGGCATGTGCATGTCCCAATGACATTCTCCAGCTCCATCAAGGCTGTGAGCAGAGGTCTCTCCAGCGACCGTGGCCAGTGAGCCCCATGCTTGCCTGACCTCCCTTACTGAGCCCTGGCCACCCTCTCCAAGGCCGGCACCGGGCACAGCCACCAGCACACACACCAGGGAGCTGGCTCTCTCTTCTGCAGGAACATGCACCCACTTGCACAGCCACTGGCTATTCTTCTTGCTAAAAAGACAGAGGCCAGGGAGATTTTCTAACAAATCTCAATCTCATTATGCCAGTAGTTGAGGACTGCTAATTTACCTGGTGAAAAAAGCAAGATGCACTCTTGAAACAAAGGAAATAGGCCTCTGGCAAAAAACAACATGAAAGTGTTATTCATAGTTCATGCTTTCCCCAAAATAAAGCTTTTTAAAACCTAAGAAGAATAAAATGTTTCCAGAGGATGGAAGCATAAATATTTAATGAAAAGATGACTTATGCTGTTATTCATACTGTCAAGAGACTCGGGAGGTTTCACTTAGGATCCCACTGGGCTACTTAACAAACTCACTTAGAGGCTGTCATTCAGAGAAGAGCTATTGTGTCATGTAGTAATGGCAACAGACAACAGCAGGATTTAAACAAAGTTACTAAGCCTTGGTTGTAAAATTCTCTGAGCAGAAGTAAATGCATAAAGGGATTTAAAGAAATTCCTTAAGCACACAGCACATTGCATCAAGTTTATGCAAAGAGGAGAGAAACTCCACATTACTACGGAAGTTTAACTCGCTTGCTCATTGCCATATCTTAAAGTTGTAGTGCTAAGTAGAAGGTGACCAAAAAACCCCCACAAGTAAGGTTTTAACAACTATTTCAATTTTCATGCTCTGTGGGCAATTTGAAAAAATGGCAGGGGCTAATCTGTTTTTTAACATAATCTCCATAGTTTATAATAAAGTGGTCACAGGGATAGACTGCATTCAAATTGCAGCCTGCCAAAATAGCCTTCTAGAATGTAATTCTGGGATATACCATGAAATGAAGACCCAGTCAATCTATCTTCATAAAAGTATTAAGAGAAGGAGAATGGATGGAGGAGACTGCAAACTAAATACATCCCATTTATCATGCTTGCCACTCTCAGGATCAGTGCCATTAAGATACTTCAAAGGGAATTTACATTTTGCTTTTTTTTCTTTAGGCATTCATTTAGGGTTTGGTGGAATAAAGCAAAAAAACCCTAACCAATTAATTAAAAAAAAAAAAAAGAGCAAGACAGAAAGAATTGTGCAAAATTGTTGCGCTAGTAAAAGATGTTTCACTAAGACAACAGTTGCACAATTTGAATTTTGGTTTGTTCACACCTGAAGTTTAGAGGCGCTGAAGGCCAACTCTGCCCTAAACACAGCTTTTGGTGAAAACCATGGCCTTTCACTGCACAACTAAGACAAGTGGACTTTTCAGGGCTCTGAATACCCCAGAAAGACCATTAATTACTTCTGTAGCTTGAGAAGCACAAAATGTTTTCCATAAAAACAAGTCTGCTGCAGGATTATGTTTGTTTTAAAATGAGAGCTGTGAATCTCCACAAGACCATTTTAGGCAATCACAAACTAAGGGATAATGAAAATGAAGGTGCTGAAAATCTAAGAAGATTTAAGTCTAAGTCCCAAAATCAACTTGTGTTAATACCAACCTAAATCCTCAGGTATCCCAGATGAACTAAATAATTAACTCAAAGGTCATTATATTCAAATTGGCATCTTAAAGGCAGACATACAATTCAAAACCTCAGTCTGATGTGAGAACTGAGAATCCATAAATGCCAAACAACTTCAGCTAACTCTCCATGAAGGATACGACTTTTACCACTGCTTTAGATCATCATATACTAAATACCCTTTCAAAAGCATCAGCTCAATGTCTGATTACATGAGATTCTCAGTTTCTATTAAAACAGCAGTCCTGGTTTTTAAAGGTGCAGACAGGTGAAGGTCAGATAAGCACCAGTAACTTAATTTCCAGTGATTCGAAAATACATGTTTTTAAGTCTTATCATATGGTCAGGTGTACAAGAACTAAAAATTCCCAGCAATTTAAAGCTGCTGAAGTGCTCCAGAATAAGCTTATGAGAACAGAAGATGAAAGACCAAGAAAGACAAGCAGCATGGCTAAAATAAAAGCAAGATGGCTAAAGTATAGTATTTATGTTCAGGAACAAAAAGCAGAATCTAGGCACTCCAGCTCTCATTTTAATGGTGCAGTGTTGGGGAAGATGAAACAGGAAACCCTTATAAATATGATTGCCTGGCAAAAGATTTTGAGTATATGGAAACTATAAGCGAGATTGAAATGAAAGCAAGCTTTGAGATACCAAGCCTTAGTCACTGAACAACTGGAAAACAATAGTATGGCCACTGAAGGTAATCCCCTTTTGATTAGACAATACCCTCTGCTTGCAGACAGGTCAGAGCAGACCCTACTAGCTTGGCAGAAGTGGTCCAAAGAGTAGTTTTTAGGGTTTAAGATGTAACACAGTATAGTAATGTAAAGATTCTTATAGGCTGCATGTAAATGCTATAGAATTTGTATCGTGCACTAGACTGGTTAGTGAAAATTAGAATATTCAGCACAGAAGAAAATTTATTGTATTGTAACGGGAACTTCATCCTCTCTTACTCTTCTCCCATCCTCTTTTCATTTTGCTCTTATTCTCTGCTCTCTCTCTCTTTGGGGCTCCTCTTTGGGGCCTGCTCTGAGCTGCAGCTGGCAGTTCCAAGCAGGGCCCCTGCACCCAGGCCCTTTGCAATAAACCCCAAGTTCCAAGACCTGACTTCAGAGATCTCTCGTGTCCGTCCCGACCGTCCTACCCACCGTCGCTCCTACAATGCAGAACTAATGGTTCTGTATATTTAATTTGAAACCTGATGCCCAGCTCAGGAGGCTGTCTCTGACCAATAGTGGTGAGTGCTAGACTGAAAGATCTGTAAATCCCTAAAACTCTGCATTCTCCAACAATCAGGCTTTTTAAAGAGACAGCATCTTGGGACTTCTGGCTTTGAAAGCATCTAAAATCACTGGTTGCCTGAAAATAGGTTTTCTCTGCTGGTCTTTCACATGAGATCTGCTCATCCTAGAGTTATTGCATCTTTTATGCAATAAAAGTTTGGATATGCCTGTATTTTAGACTGCCACAGCCCCAGCTGGTATTATACACTGTCATCTTCAGTATTTCCTGGTAAGATGTTGGCCAGCCAACTTTCCAGAGAGAAGGCACAAGCCAGAAGATTTAAAAGTACCTTTAAGGACAACCAAAAGACTTGTCAAGAATAAGAATGAAAGCAGTGTGCTTGTTTCTCTACACTTGGAGAAGGTTTCCCTGCCAATTTCACTGAATTCCAGACCACGAAGAGTACTGGAGTATTCTGGTTTCTTTATTATAGACAAAAAGAATATATACTATGACCATTAATGAAGAGAACTTTTTTATCCAAATCAAATAAAGGATTAGGAACTCCAAGCATTCCATTTTTTGCTGAACATGGTAAGCCCTTCTTTTTTAAAATTTAAGAAAATTTTATTGAGGAAAAAGATATTAATCTTTGTTGTATTTAAAATAACTGACATACAAATTTGAAAGAAATAGCAAAATTAGGAGAGGAAAAAAACCACCAATTTTACTCTATAGATGCATGCAGATGAGTAAGTACACCAAAAACATACATTCATCATTTTCTGTGCTCAGTTCTCTATACAGGAGCATTTCAGAAAGCCCTCTTTACAGCCTTTGATTCTGGATTTCATTTGCAAAATGTTATAACCCCAGCTAGCCCATATATGCTGTTGAATAATATGATATTGCTGTTTTGTCTTGGCAAAACAAATAAAAACAAATGCTGCTAACAAGCTCTGACAATAAATCCTTTATGTGCTTTCTTTGGAAAGGTTGTGTGTACATCATGGAGGTATTTGCACACGTGATAACAAAGGTATTTACACTCCTGTGTAGTCCATGGCTAAATAACTCAGAATCAAAGAGTCACATGCTCCTTACATTTGGAATGTAAGGGGATCACCCAATCCAACTCTTCTGCTCAAAGCACATGCCCAGGGCTGTTGTCCACTCAGATTTTGATTATATCCAATGACACAGACTTTACAATCTTTCTGGGAAACCTATTCCAGTATTTAAACAGCAACACAGTGAAAAAGCTTTTCATTTGGATGGGATTTTTTGTATTTCAGTTTGTGCCCACTGCTTCCATTCCTATGAGAGGAAAGAGTTCCATTTCCACTTTATTTCCCACAACAAACACTCCCCACTCTCCCCTCTCAGATATTTAAATACATTGAAGAGATTCTCCCAAACCTTCCCTTCTTTTCTTGGATAGACAATTCCAGCTCTCTCAGCCTCTCCTCATATGACAGATGCCCCAGTTTTTTAATCATCTCTGTGGCCCTTCACAGGACTCATTTCAGTGTGTCCATGTGCACCTTCTACTGGGGAGCCCAAAACAGGACACAGCACTCCAGAAATGGTCTCACCAATACTGAACGGAGGTGCATAAGCTAATCACTTCCCATGTGCAGGACTTGCATTTCCCTTGGCATTTGACTGCTAAAAGTCTTGTTAAAGCCAAAATAAACAATATTCATAGCTCTGAATGTCTCAGATTGCCATGATCTTCTAAAGATGAACCTCACAATTACATGAGCCAGTTCCCTCAGGTCTTGGAAGTGCATCCCCATCAGACACCATGCACATGTGCAGATCCCAGTGTTTGAAATGTTTGCTAACCTGATCCTCCTCTACCAAGGATAAACCTTCACTGCTCCAGGCTTTCCCATAGGTCTCAGGGGCCTGGGATTCTTGAGGGAAAATCTTACCCAGAAAACTGAGGTGAAAACAATGTTGTGTAATAGCCTTTTCCACGTTCTGTGTCACCAGATCACTGCAGTAGTGGGCCCAGCTTTCCCTCATCTGCCTTTTGCTGCTGATGGACCTGTAGAACACTTTTTTTCCCTTTGTGTCTCTGGAAACATTCAGGTCCAGATGGGCACTGGCTTTTATGATACCATTCCTGCATTCTTGGACAGCACCTCTATGGTCTGCCTGGATTACTTGATCCTGTTTTCACCTCCCAGTGTATTAGTTCTTTATATAATTTGAACAAAACACCTTTCAAACTACGACAAATAGATTTCCTTTAGACAGTTGTCCACTCCTTGTCAAAGCTGAGCTGCTGTGCACACAACACCCCAAAAGGCAAGTCAAGATATGCAGCAAACTAGAATAAGCCTAAGTGATCTAAGGAAAAAGAGTGCTTGACTGGCAAGAGGCAGCACTGGGCTCCTCTAGCACCAAATTCAAGCAAACCACATGATCTGAAGAGAAATTCAGAGGTAGAAAGGGAAGAGAGGGGTGGTAAATCCTGTGAGTGACACTGAAATCTGGTATGTCATTGTAAGGGTGAAATGGCACAAATGAAGGATCTCAGGCACTATCAGAACTGACACCAAATTTCTGTTTCATTAGGAAATGTTACTACTCTCAGAAGCCTATTAGCTGACAGGGCAACAGGGTTGGAAAGCTTTAAAGAAACACTAAATATTTCTATAGAGATGCAAAAGAAGAATCTATGCCATCAACATGAACTACGTAATACTACAAAGAGAGGAGTTAACTGAAAGGATGGGGAAAAACCACTTAAACTGTCTGGTTAGCAAGGACAAAAAAAAGAAAAACTGGATATGCTTTTTAAAATTTTTTAAAGTGTAAGTCGATTTTCAGTCAGTATAAGTTGACATAATTCCATTAATATCAGCCAGTTAACAGTTTAGTTGCACAGGCTAAGTTCCCTGCTTGGAACTGATGCTGTAGACTTTCTGTTCCTCACAGAGAGGAAAACACCCATTAACTTTTATCTGTACAAGAGGTTCAGGCTCAGACCAGTATAAAGGACTTCAGAGGTTTTTTTAATCAACTGTGTTCAGTTTTCTAGCCCGAATTTTTTCTTTTGGCATTCTAACTCTTAGAGTACTATTCCTACTCCTTTCTAATTACCACTTACCTTCTTTAACTCTTCCTGGATACTTCTGCCATTTTCCTCTGAGGACAAACTCTCCTTCTGGTTTTCCAGATCTATTCCAGGTTCTGACTCTTGTTCATCACCAGATGATGTTTCCTTGTCACTCATTTTAGCAGCAAGCTGAAATAACCTGGATTTAAGCTCATTCTCCATAAGTTCAGGCTTGACATCATGGTGCTGATCCTCATTGCTTACATCTGTTTCTGATAAATCATCAAAATCCTACAAAGGTATTAGAAAAAACAAATAAATTCCTGTGTAGGCATAGAAAGAAAAGGTTCTAGCTATATTTTTCTAGCTTTCTAGAAAATAGAGGCATGATCACTCTGCAGAGAAGCTAGAAAGAAAGCACACTAAGTGTTCTGACAAAAAAGAAATGCCAGTAAACCAACACTTGCTGGATTATATTCATCATTCCTTCTTACTTTCATGTTATCTAAAAAGGAGCTATGAAAATCACTATGTATCTGTGTGCAACTGATAATACATGCCAGTATTTCCCATTTCCAGCACCGCCATCCCTTGCAGGCACAGTGCAGATAAAAGTGTGGTGTGGGAATGAAATAATCTGTAACCTGGCAGTTGTGTTCAGCTTTCAGCTGAAAGCTGTGCTTTCATTCCCTGACTGCTTGGTCTTGAGCATTATCCATGTTATTCTTAAAGACTGCTGGAAACAAGTTTTGAAAAACTCCTCTTTTGTTACATGATAAATTGTCAGCTTTCCCAGAGGAATTATTTGCATAGGTAGATCCTCTACAGAGATGATTTTTTTTCCAAATGCCAACCTCTGTGGAACAAGTTCAGTCTTCAGGAGCACCTTCTGTTCTGAGTCTTGGATCCTTAAAGATGGGAAACACTTAAAGGGTCAGTTTAATACAGTGGGTGCTACAGACTCAGCCACAAGTCCCCTTGGAAGCTGAAGAGAAGAAAAGCAAAATCTTTGCCCAGCATTTAATAAGGTGGAAAGGGGGATAGTTTTGTCAGCCCTTGCTGACAAATTCTGAGAATATCTCATAGTTGCTCTAAAAACTAATCCCCAGGTATGTATCAATTCATTTTCTGGATCTGTGCTGTCTGATTAGGACCCATTTTGCCCTGATTTGCACTACAGTCCCTGGAGAGAGACAGGCACCTCCCAGAGCAACGTGTTCCACCTATAGCATTTGCTGCCTTCTGCAAGTGTTCTCTCCCTAATGACTGCTGAGAGAAAGTTTTGAATCATTAGCTTGTTTGGTGCTTAGCCAAGTCCATGAAATAAGATGGTGTTAGGTAGGTTTAAAAGCGACAGATATTTTGAAATGGAACATAATTGTGCAAAACTAACCAGAAGGTGGCTAGGAAGAATTCAGCCTGGGACCAGAGTGGTAGGCACATCTCAGCAGGCCTAGGAGGATGATTTGGAGCAATTCTCAGAGAGGAAATTATTCCTATCTGCCTTAGGTTCTCATACTGTGACAAGACCAGACATGGCTGGAGAGACTAAAATCTGTGCTCTGTCTTCCATTCATTTGGAAATACATAAACAGGAGCAGCTGTAGCAGCACTGTTCAGGGATGAACCAATTACCTCCAGTTCTCACAGGAAATGTTAACTGTGCTCACTCCCTCACAAACCCTACCCACCAAACTGCTTTTAATGGATTGACACATCGTGTTCATAATGTCAGTTCTCATCTTTCATACAGTAAACTATACTGGAGTGTTCAGCACTTTCACAGTGTTCTGGACAATTTTTGTCAGCGGTTATTTGCAATTCAATCAATTACACAACTAAATTATTCCACAACTAATAGTTCACCTTCAGGATGCAGAAGGCCCTTTTAGAAAATCAGGATTTGAAGGAACAACAGAAATTTGAGAGCTACAATAGAAGGGGAACCATGGGTTTATGCTGAAACTCTATTCCCAAACAATCAGCTTCTGCAAAATAATTTTTCTACTAAAAAGCTGTTCCATGATCAAAACCAAGATTTCAAACCAGTGTATTTTCACTTCAGTTTTATAATAGGACATGCTCTTACATACATGCAAAAGACTGGTGTATTTCACCTCTTAAATTAAAAATCTCTATCATAACAATGTTTCCTCAAATTGCAAGAGAAGTTTTCTCCAGACGTTTCTTGCACATCACTCCACAACTCATTACAAATATCAGTATTACACCCCGACCAACAATCTGCCAAATGACCAATACTAACAAGTCACTAAATTACTATTAAAAGAATCCCTGAAATCTGTTGCTGAATCCATCAGTCCATCAATTTGTACCCAGGAAAGAAACAATCATAATTTATGTGATCTACAGGATAGAAAGCCCAGCTAAACTGTATGCTTGTATTTTATGAGACTACAGTTTAGTGAAGATACAGCTCATTAAACCTGAGCTATTTACAGCTAGGTATCTAGTCTAAGCTAATTAGTGGAACCCCTCTTTACTTGAATTCCCTCAATTTATTTAATTGGTACCCCCCCAAATTGGTACTGCTCTCATCTACCAAAACCTGGTTTACGATTACAGTTCTGCACTAGGGGTGTGGGCTTACTCTAGCGGTGTTGAAGATTGAACACAGTTTACCTTGAGATCAAATCTGCAAGGAAAAGAAGAAAATCTCATTCTTTGCAGACATTTGAGCAGATCAAGCTTGTAAAGACAAGAAATTGGTATCCTTGTTTAAATGAGCTTACAGATATGTATCTAAAATCTAGTGGAGCAGTGAGGGAGGCCAGCAGTCCAGAGTGGTGGATTTTCCCACACTTCCTCCTCACTGCTGTACTGACAGACTTCACTGTGCAGAGGACATGCATCAGTCCTCTGGGGGCTTCTTAAATAGACCTGCTTAGCTTTAACTGCTTAGCAGCTTTATTGGAGTAGCAGTGCACAGATACACCCATGGGAAGCACCACTAGTTAATCTAAAGAATCTGTATTGACAACAGCAGTATGGCAACTCCTCTCAATCCCAAAAAATACCAGGCTTCATAGAATCACACATAGCAGCAACTTCAAGATCTTTTTGCTAGGTCTGCCAGCACAGATGAAAGTAATGAGATGCCCTGGCAACTCCAGGGTCTCATTGTGCATTAGCTAAATCTGCGTTTTGAATACATATTGTTTCTTGAGAGTATTGACTGTATTACAGCTGGGCTCAGGTATGTCTATAACCCCTTTTTTAGCTTTCCAGCCTCCTTTAAATGAGTGGGTGGATAATCTATATTGGCTAGAGCTGTTAATTCCTGGGTACATGCAGAGATAATGGTACCTTACACTGCTGCACTTTGTGGTTTCTGTTAATAGAAGGCTGCTTGACTTGTGTGTTGGGCTTTTCAGATAGTGGCAGAAAATTATTTGGGAGAAGATTATACCTCTTTCATGGACTGACAAGTTAAAAAATTTATTAGCAGCCAATAAAACAATAAAATACATAAATTGAAAGGTACTACTATTAATATTGAATAGATGCTGCATTAATTTTTGTTATTCTTTACCATTCATATTTTCACTCCTTCTGGTAAGTTTAATGACATTTTTGTGCCATTACACAAATCATTGTGTAAATTCCCATTTGCATCTATCAGCAATACATAATGCTGATAACTGCAAACAAGAATAAAGGGCTACCATTTTATCCAAAAACTGAGTTTCTGTGAGGGCCTGGCAGACTGACACAGCCATGAACCCAGTTGCACAAAAAGAAAATCAAGTGTTTCTATGCAAGTGTAAGTCTTTTAGGAGACAATAAAAGCAACAAATACACCTTTACTCATAAACAGTGTCCAAATCCTTGCATACAAATCACTGATAATTCAATGTAATCAGAGTGGATGGACACAAAATACAAAAAAAGATGCTCCAGAACAAAATCTATGTTCAACTATAAATTCCCATGAGAAAGTTCCCTTCATATAGGAAAGCAAAAATTGGAAACGAAAATTTTTAGGAGAATATACAATTTGTGAGGTTTGCAGGCAGTTTCTCATGAAGACCCAGAGTGATTTCAGGGAGCTGTTTTCAAAGAATACATCCCAAGCGCCATCCCGTGGGAACAGGCAGCCTGACAGTGCTCACCCCTTACCCGCCTGCAGGGCTGTAATTAACAGGTGGGGGCTCCTGATCAAAGAAGCAAACTCACAATGAGGGCATTTCTTTCACTTGAAGCAATTAAGACACTCCAGTTTGCATCAAAAACATAAGAACTTCAGTTACATTAAGCAAGTCATATCCTTCTCTCAAAAAGATAATGAGAGTCAATATATCAATATTAATATTACTAATAGTATCAACTATTACTACAATTAGTAATAATAAAAGCAAATAATGACTGGTGGCTTAAGTGCCCATTTTTTGTAAAAAGTTACCATTTGAAAAATAATCAGTAAAAGCAAGGTTGCACTTTCCAGTTCAGTTCCCAAAGAAATATGTCTTTTGTGGTATATAAGCAATCAGATATTATTTATAGCAGGACTCTGGTTTTATCAGGACAGTTTTCATATCTTGCTTCATGACTGTGTTTATGGTATCTCTACAGACAGCTCAGTAAAGGAGCTTGTTCTTTTACTTATCATTACGCAAAAAATTCCACAGATACAGCACATCTTGGTATCTGTTCTCAGGTTTCCCCTTCTAAGGCACTGAAGACTTAGAACAAAAAATTCTCTCCCAGTCACAAAGTCAGCATTCCACTGTTGTGTCTAAAATATATTTTTTAAAAAATGCCACAGCATTATCCTACTCTAGGAACTGGATCCTGATTAAAAAATACCTGATTTTAAATTTAAATTCAGTTATGAGTTATGAACTGACTAGGGTTTTTCCAGAAACTGTAAGCAGGTTCCATAACTGCTTACAACTCTCTAGACTTAGAACAAAGAAGAAAAAGGGCTTGTTTTCATCTCACTGAGAAACCTGGAGAGTAAAAAACAAGAAAGCAACTTTCACTATTTGAAAATTAAAAATGAAACCCCAACTTTTAGACCGATAAACTGAAATCCTGTTCTACAATGCTGATGAAAACATAATGGTCCACAAATTATCATCTTACTATTACAATGCTGTAATATAAGATTATATTCCAATGCAGTGAAGTATTGAAAAAGTGTTCCTTTACTGCAATTGACATATAATCAGTTATTCACTGTCTAATATCTTGGTTCAAGAAGAGTTTGTGTGGTCTCTGCAAACTCTGCATAATCTCATAATGTGAAAAGCTATGCCTGGTTTAAGACGCTGCAGTCAATCTTTCTTAAGTCTATGCTGACTGCAGTTCCTCACACCAACACTGTTATTTTGTAAAACTGTTTATATGTAGGGCTCTCCCTGCTGCAGCCTCAAATCAATCATTTTACCAAGATCAATACATTATTCTGGGGAATATATGAAACTCTGACATCCCTTTAATCTCATTTACCTGAGCACTGTAAATGATGTCTGGCTAATTCATTTTCATACATTAAATCCGGTTCCTCAGACACATGACAATTTTACTTGCTTCCTAGAATTGTTCAACCATGCAACATTTTTGCTCTAAATTGTGGTAGGCAGTCCTCTCCTAGTGGCAGCAGTGCTTGTTTGCCAGAGGCTGGAGTAAAAGTTCTGCAAATGTGAGCACCAGCTGTCAAATCAGCCACCTTTGTGTGTGTGTGTCCAAACACAAACTAAACACACGCAAACCCACCCATACATAAACTTCCTAGTGAGAATTTCATTGCTTTGGAAACAGTGGCATGATCTGGAGGCACTGTGCCTCTGCTTGCTCCACTGAGGCTGAGGAAGCAGGGGAGAAGGAACAGCCTCTTTTAGCTTGAAGGATAAAATGAAGGGGAGAGTGGGTTAGAATCCTGAATCTTGCACTTTCAGCACATCAGAGAGGTTATAAGAGACAAAGCAACTCACAAAAGACTTGGGAAAGAAGAATATAATTTTCCACTAATTTTGCACTTTGAAGCACGCAGTAAGATGCTAAAGGATGCCAACACAGATATTTGGGAAGCACCCTGCCTTTCTGACCTCACATGGACGAGCATGGTGGGGGGTTTAGATTGGATATTATGAAAAATTTTTTTGCAGAAAGGATTATCCAGCACTGGAACAGGCAGCCCAGGGAAATCGTTGATTCACCATCCCTGGAGGTATTTAAAAGACATGTAGTCATGGCACTTAGGGACAACATTTAGTGGTCGACCCTGCAGTGCAGGGCTAACATCTGGACTTGATGATCTTAAAAGTGTTTCCAATCTAAATGAGTCTATGATTCTATAAAGTCTCCAGGACTTTTTCTGTGAGCTCTGATCTTCCATGCTCTGTGTACTGTCTATTGTGACTAGGAAGCCACAATATGAACACAGACACACAGAGGTCACGAAAGAAAGAAAACAAAGCCATAAAGCTAAATGCAGAAATCTGTGTACAAGATACAATCTTTGTGCAGTCCCTGTAATGCCTTGTAATTCTGCCTGATGTTACAGGAAGTCAATAATGGCCACTGATGTGTCATCAGATCACATTATATTACATCATACTTCCCTTTGAGAACTGTTGATTTTAAATATATGAGGACACGAGTATAGATGAATCAGTACAGAACACCCCGAACACCCACACTCTGTCCTAAAAGCAGATGGAATGGGTCCAGAATTAATGACATCCAGCATTAAAGCCTGGCTGAAATCCTAGAATCCTAATATTGACTTACAATTAGCTGTACTGATGTTTTTCTATAGGAAATACAGGCTAGTAGCACAAGGAGAGAAAAACTGTTCCAGGCATCCTAAATTTGGTCAGATAGCTTTAAGACTGAATCAGGCTACTCGGAATCAAAGGCACAGGGAGAAGCCAGCTCTCAGTTCCTTGCTTCAGGCTTATTATTACTCTGCTGCAGCAATGATGCAGCTTCAGGATTTAAGAGGGGTAGGATGTGGGAAATGGAACTGGACAAGGAGTCAATATTCTCCTGAGCTTGTGTGCTTGCACTGCTAACAAAATTCTGGGGAACAAATGGATCCCTTAATATCAGTCCCAGGTCTGGACAAACTCCAAATAGAGGAGACTTGGCTTTCTGGTTATCCACCTGTAATTATTCACCTTTCTGGTTAACACCTGTAATTTAAATCAAATGTTTCCTGTCTTCAAGCTGTATGAACAATTTTTTGGAGTTTGAGATAGCACAGTCTGAGGTTTTTGCTTGTTTCTTTGGGTTTTGTTTGTTTTCTTAATAAACTGACAAATTATTTAAATGGAAGTAGTTTGCAAACACTCACCCTAAGACATCAGAACTCAAGATGACCAATTAAAAACAGACATCACTTGGACTGGATTTCACAAAAACCCTTTTTGAATTTCTGCTGCTCATTAGCTTTATTCCTTACCAGATTATTTGTAGACACTGCAGAGCAGATTCCTAGGCATATGAGTTATTTCTTATACCAAGAAAACAGAAGCTAAAAAAACCCCAGCACAACAAAACAAGTGATTAATTAACATTTCTCAGCTGTTGACAAATCCTGAGGGATTTTTTCTTAAGAGCACTGTATTTTACAACATTAACAAAGTCTGTGATTGGATGAAAGTGGCCTATTTGAGAAAAAGGTAAAGCCTGTCTAACACCCTGCTTTCTCTTCCTCTTAGGAGACATAAGGAAGATAAAGCTTGCAAGAACACTCCACCTCCCACTCATGATTCACATGATATTGCCAGCATGGCTTAATTAGTTTTGCCCAGCTCTTTTTGAAAATGCATTTGGTAAGCTCAAACACAATTACCTGACTTAAATTCATCTTGTTGGCTTTTGCCTGATTCTTTTCTTCACATAAGTCTTCAGAGATGGCTTTGTTCTTCTTCCACCTTCTTGATTTCTTTTCTAAATCATAATGGACTCCTTCAGTCTCACTGCTGTCTGAATACTCCAAGCTAGTTGCCTGTGGATTGAAATTTACATCTAGTTCTCCATGGAAGTGCTTCTTTTCCATTCTGGGCATATCACTTTGAGTTCTGCCTTGCAACCAGAGAAGTTTGCTAGGTCCTTTAGCTTCCTGGGAAGAGTTTACTGAAGATGTTTCCGAATCAGAGAACAGTGTCTCAGTGTTGGTGTATAACCCAGAGGAGGGGGAGGTCACTGCCTGGTACTGATCATTGCCATAAACCCACTCGGTGCCATACTGGGAATTGGAGTAATAGAAGTCGTCTGGCAATTGCCGGGGTCTCCGCCGCAGCTTGTTCAAGGCCACGTTCCAGTCATAGTCATCCTCGCTGTCCGAGCCCATCTCGTCGTAGGCAGACACAATGCTGGACTCGTTCTCCAAAGCTTTGAACACCTGACTCTTTGGTTTGGCCAGCATTCGAGGACGAGGCAGGGTGACGTTCTGCAAAGCCACCCAGTTTCCATCGGTGCTTTGGAAAACAGAAGGCGGACCTATGGAAAGGAAACAAGAACAGCTGTGATCACACTGTGAGTGGCTGCTTTTACTTGCCACAGATTGAAAGTTTCAACAAAACCAACAAATTCAAGTGTTGCTGCCACGTGAACTCTTCCATGTTGAGAGCCAAGCTGCCCTACTACTTAGAAGCCACAACTTTAAGTCATGGTGATGACTAAAATGGGACAGTACTTGAACCAAAGTTTTTTTCTAAAAGAATGATTAGGAAAGACTGATGGAACATAAGCCCACAGGCATGCATAAATCCTGAGTTTTGCAAATGTCTTTCATTCTGGTGTGCAATTCTGGTCCCCCACATTGAAAAGGAAAGATAGAAAAAGAATCAGAGAAGAGCAGCAGAGGTTGTACCAGGTTCTGAAATGGCGTCCATTCAAGGAATAATTAAGTAAGCAAGAGCTCTGCCGTCTGGAGGACAGAAGACTGAGAGAACACATGCTAAAAGAGATGGGGGAATCTCTTCCAACCTAACTACTAGAGGGCATGAAGTGAAGCTAGAGAAATCAAGGTTTTAAATCAACAAAAGAAAGTAGTGTGATGCAATGGATACCAGACCTATGGAGCTTCTTGCCTAAGGTTGTTCTGGATGCTTGAAATTATCTGTGATAAAACAGAAAGGGCTGTGAACATGGAGGAGAAATCCACTAAAATTTACTGAATACAGAAATAGCTGAGATAGTAATTAAATTGACAGTTCTAGAGGTTCAGAGCCTACTCAGAGGCAGTATGAAAAATACTTGCTTTGTCCTAATCTCTCCTAGACTCTTGCTTTTGGCTGCTATTGTTGTACCCAAGACTAAATACCAAATGTGCTGATTCTGACACAAGCACTGCTGCTCTTGTATCCTTCCACATTTTCAGAGTATATTTTACAACCCCAACACAAAAACCAAAAAAGCACAAAGTGCTCTTTAACTCTCATATCTTTGAGAATTGTATTTCTTCTAAATTTAGATTTCATTTCCAATCAAAATTGAAAATTCCCCTCGTGGGAAGTATGGATGTTTGATGACTCTGCCTTCTGCAGCACTTGAAAAATTTATAATGCCATGGATTTACACAGTAATCCAGCCTCCTGAATGAACTTTTCAGACTTAAGGATTCCTCCCATGGATTCAAATTTGTTATTTTCAGAAACCTACAGTAATACTTAATACAAGCCATTAGTTTTCTCATAATGTAAGCTGAACATCACTATTTTCAAATGGACACAGTCATATCTGGGTCTGTTGTAGAATATAATTAGGCATTCTGCATTAGATAGTTACAAATACTAGGATGAAAAGAAGATTACTTTTTCCCTGGAACTGTTCATAAAGAACATTAGTATGCAGTAAGCTGTGCTTAGTTTAAAAAAACAAAGTCTGAGGTGGACTTTCACCACCAAAGTCCACAAAAAACAAAACAAAAATTAAATGGCAATTACACTTAAGAGCTATGAGAGTTTTATGACAATTTTTGCACTTCTTACTCATTTGAATCCTTTTGGCTTGTTTTCACTTCTTAAGTCAATTCAGAAAACCTGAGAAAATACAATTCTTACTCCTGCTTAAAAGGAAATCAAAATAATACTAGTTTTCTTATAGCAGTGACCAAGCAAGGATATAGCTGAAGTCAGGTGTGTAAGGACAACTAACATTTCTTTATAGTAACCCCTGATTTTGGAGAAAAAAAAAACCAAACAAGCTATCAAGCACAAGAAACTTCTGCTTGTTTACTTTTCTTAACTTTACTAACTAATCTAAGTATAGGGTTCTCCTGAGAGAAAGAACTTCCCTTAAAACATTGTTCTTTCAAACAAAGCCAACAGCTCTGCAGGATATAAATCTCCAACACAAACTGAATTCAGCTGCACCACATTACACAAATGTAATGGGGAGCCACAAACTTTTTTCTCCCCCAAACCATATCCCCTTATTCTATTTAACAACACCACGTGAGAATCAGTCTACCAACCTCAATTAACTGAAGAAAAGACAGGATACTAGTTGATTACATCTTAGAGGACAAACAGGGTAGAAAGCAACTGAGACCTCTATATTCAGAAAGCTGACTCAGCTTTATCCCACTTTTATCCTACAATGTCAAGTGCTCCCTTCCTGATTTTCCAAAACGAAGTAACGTACTTGAAAGAATGTTTTTTTCACACAATTCTTTGTGCATAAGTTATAATTCATCCATGTGAAAAGGTAAAAAAGATTTAAGAAGTTTCATTGTAAGACTTTTGATAAAGGCTCTTGAGTCACCATTTAAAACAACATGAACTGTAACCAAAATGAATTGTGAACTACTTTTTGGCTACATGCCTAAAAAGCCCATTGATGTTACCACACCAAACTCTTCATTGAGATTTCTCTTGTTTTCTGTATCATAATACAAAGCTGCTTAATACTGCATAGATGAGACCATTTTTTACAGATATTAGCACAGTCAGCTATTTACTATTAGCTCAATAGGCACTACCCTTTCATCACAAATGTGGTTTTTAGATGAAAGAAGCAGCACAAATCCTCTGCGTAGAGCACCCAAAAAAAAAAAAACTGGGTCAATTTGTCGTTCTGCTGTGGTTAAGCAATAAGCAATTGTTAAATACTAAATTGCTCAACAGTTGAATGCAATGGGATTCAAGTGGGTGCTTAAATTTTAGGAGCAAATTAACTGCTTTACTGAAAATAGGCCTTCCACTAAAATGCCCAGGAGAAAACCACTTCTGACAGTGGGCTGATTAAGAAATTCACAGAGTAATGCATACTGGGTTAAGTTAGATTTTAGTGCTACTTTAATATTAATTTCTTTCACGGGGGAGGAGAAGTACTGAAATTGTCTAAATTTCAGTCTCCCCAGTTATCAACTGGCATTACAGATAAACAAATTGAACAAATGGCAGCTCTGGTCCCTGGTCACCACCAAACCCAAACACACACTGTAACTGCTTCTGCTTGCCAGTGCCTGGTGAGGCAGCTGTTGGAGCTACAGCAGCAGTGAACTCACCCCACAAAAGAAGTTTTCTGCTTGTGCAGCTTCATGAACCAGTGTGCTACAGGGGTCAGATGGGTTCTACAGCTGCTACAAGAGAAGAAGCAAGAACAGGCAGATTCTGCCATGGGATGACAACCCTTGGAGACAGGGAATGCTGCTGCAATGAGTTCAGCTCTTCCCCTTTGTGCAGCTGTAGGGGTAAAAACTAACCAATACTATGGTGAGGAAGTTGCCTGGTGCTACACTCTTGTGGCCTTGCAAATGCTTCAGCCAGAACAAGAGAGGCAATGGAAATGGGAACACCTCAAGAGCAGGAGCCACAACTGCAGAAGCACAGAAAGGGTTAGGTTGGAAGGGACCACAGTGGCTCAGCTGGTCCAACCAACCTGCACATGGCACAGGATTGCATCCAGGTTCTTGAATATCTTCAGTGAAGGGGACTCCACAGCATCTCTGGGCAACCTGTTCCAGCGCTTGGTCACCTGCATAGTGAAAAGTTCTTTCTCATATCCAGGTGGAACTTTCTGTGCATCAGTTTCTGCCAGTTGTTTCTTGTCCTATTGCTTGGCACCACTGAGCAGAGCCTGGATCCATCCTCTGACACCCTCCCTTCAGATACTTATACACATTGGTATCTTCTACAGTTACAACCTGTCTTTATGTCATCTAGAAGTAAGCGGGAAATTGCACTCTATCCCAGGGTGCTGATTCAGGCAGGAATGAAGCTGACTTGAAAAGCTGCTCACCATCCATCATCCATATTTACATCCATACCTAATGCATGATGACAGCAGTCAGATCCAGGGAAGCTGCTGATCTGTGGAGTTCCTACACATACAGCTTCCTCAGACAAGTCTGGAAGCACCAGTGAGTAGGGCTGCACAGAACACCGCATTTGTAAATTCATCAGAGTTGAAAATAAAGTTGTAAGGAGGAATTCTAAATGTGAATTATTTTAATGACTGGCTCACCACAAAACCTCACGACCCCTGTGTCATGGAAGGGATACAATGGGCTGCAAACTCCTTCAACTGGAGGACAGGTTACCAATGACAAAGAAAGGCCCTTGAGCTCTTGTGTCTTAGAAGCCCTGAAATGTGTCCAAACCAGTTGTCTAAATTTTGCAGCAGTCCAAAATCAACTTCACAAAGACCCAAATTCTGAATACTTTTTTTAAAAAGAAAGTTAAGATAAGCAATGACATAGCCCAATGAAATTGTGACATGGCAACATCAAATATACATTTTACATGTGACCTCTGAAAGCACAAAGGTCAGCAGAAATGCCCTAAAGAAGGTCCTTGCTTTAAGTTGTATTTATTCCACACGTGAGTGAGAACCAAAAAAAGAATCTTATTCGTACTAGAAATATTTACTTGTTTCATTTAGCCTGTCTACACTCTTCCAGCTGGGTAAAGCAGAGTGCTTGCGTTCCTTCTGCTTCCTGGACTGTCCCTTTTGCTGCCTCCCAAGAGCCTCGGCCACAGATGATGCGGGGTCTTGTCCTTTACTGGCCATATCTTCACTAGCCAGGGAGAATGCAGACTGAGACCTCTGTGGGATTAAAAATCAGAGAGTGAAATTTAAAAACAGAAGAAGTTAATTGTTCAACTCTTTACCATAATTAGTATTCAGTTACCCATGGAAGTGTGGGGTCTGCTAACATCACAAATGGAATTTAATGTATTCAAAAGAATTCAGCATTAAACTGCTTATTTGTGTGCATTTCTGATGCTATGCAAAGAGGCAGGAAATTGTTTCTACTACCATGACCAGATGGAGAGAAATAATTAAGGTGAAGTTGTTGGGAATGTGCTTGGTGAGGACTGATATCGAACTGCTTTGACTCAAGTTAGCCAGAAAGGGATGCCATTGTGGTGAGACATGATCATCTATTGTTGGCTCAACAGGCCATCTGGTGTAACAATTTGCAGAAGTTAAAAATTGAAAAAAAACCAAACAAACAGTCTGTTCCCCAGAAACAGATACGTAACTCAACTGATTTTAATGCAGAATTGTGTTTGCTAGGACATACATACATAACACCCAATATGCTGAGCAGTTTTATTCTGTCTTACTAATGAACTCAACTTAGCCTACAATTGCACATCTGTTTAGTTCTAGGAGGGTCACATTTCAAGGCATAATAAGATAAAATACTGTTGTAATTGTTAATCAGCCTGACTGCTACTGAGGGGGAAGGGACATGCCTTTGGTTCCACATAAATAGATCAGACATTTTAGTTTTGACCTAGGCACAGAGAAGTCAGACAATTACAGAAGACACATTTAAATTTGTCCTGTTTTGAAAAGCTTTGAGTCCTGTCAGTCTCCTGCTGATTTCAGCAGAACTCACACTTGCATATCAAATCATAGATGTACTTGTAGAAACAAGGCTTTAGAGCTTGAGTCAAGTTGCCTTCCCAGCAGAGTCAGTAGAAGACCATATATGCCAGGTTTTCAAGTGCCTCAGCTGCTTTCACAGGCCAAGTTGGCACTCTCAAATCTTTGTACATTTTTAGTGATGTTCAAATTACAAATAATTAACTTAATCTGTGACTCTCAAAAGGGCAAGTCTTTGCCTGTATCAGAGGTCTGCTTTGCACTGGTGCAGGTGAGGTAAAGGAGAACTTGCCTTTCAGCTATTTTCAAGTCCCTTGAATTCCCAGGACAGCATAAGCATTGCTGGGAGTCCTGCTGGCTCGAAAGCCACACTTACAACACTTTCTAGCTGCACCTCCTCTCATGTGAAATGCTCCTCTGTGGGACCCATGTACCATGCCAGAAGATTTAATTAACTGCAAATCTTCATGTATCCTTGGCTCAGCAGTAAAAGGAAACTCAATTATGCATAAGGGCTAAGTTTGTCTTCTGAATTGAGGAAGCAAAGCCAAAATTACTGCACTAGATATTTTTTATATTTTTTATAACTACAACTTTGTTAATCTTGTCCACACAAAGACACAGGTCCTAATATGATGCATTGGAGTATTTCCTTTCAAATTTAGTGATATAAAATATTCACAACAAGTTTGAAGTAATTTTGCTATAGGGAATCTTTCAGATGCATCACTTTTCCATATTCAAGTGTGTATTTAGTCTGTTCCAAACCTTAAACTAGATCTTTCACTGATCAAGATCATCTGAATCCTTCTCAACCATGAAAAAGTAATAAAATAAAATAAAATAAAATAAAATAATGCAATGCATACAGGTATATAAATTGTTTCACTATAGGGAATTTTCTCATGGACTTTGATTTCATCCTGCAGTGTATGTGGACAATATAAACAATTCTGCCACAAATTTGCCACCTGAACTCTGCTGAGTGTTAACTGTGCTGTGGTTCACTTCATTCATTGTAAAGCTAGAACTACCAAACTTGCCATGCTTTCAATAAATTAGTTCTGGTGTCTGCTGCATCTTTTGAAATCTTTGTGTTAAAGTTGTTATATACTGGAAGCAGCAAGCTGCTGTGGCTGTCCATGAATGTTCTCTCAGGGCACATTCTTCTTCCATGTACATATAGCAAACATGAGAGATAAGCGATGCTGAAGACCCAGAAGAAGGAATACCCTACAGTTCAATCAGTAGCATCTATTTTCCTTTATTACTCAAAGAACTGGATCTTTAAGAAGAAGAATACCAGGAAGAACTTTAGTCTGTAAAACGATAACTGAGACTCCAATAATGAGAGCCATCTTCATGTTTGACAACTTTCCTGTTTTGTTTAAATGGCAGCTCCTTGTGTGCCTTCTCACTGTTTCATAAACATCTCAGCAAAGTGATGTCATCACAGTGATGGCAGCATCTGCTCTTTGCTCTCAACTCACCTAAGACCTGCCAGCAGCTTAACCCTGACAAGGCAGAACTTGGCAGAGGCTTCAAAATCTCCTGAAGGAGCTGGGCACTCCTGCCCCAAGGCTGAAGCTTTGGCAGCAAAGCTGTGGCTAGCAGTGCCTGAGCAATTTAAAGCCAGCTCAGGTGCATCCACACTATAGGGCAGATAAGCCTTCAGAGGGACAGGAGAGACACAACAGCTTGAAGGATTTAAAAAGAAGATGAACAGTCGGAAGGATGAAAGGAACTGAAAAACAAGGAAGCACAGAAAAGAAAGTGGACACAGTCTCATGTTGTGTAGTAGCTGAGAATCTGAAATAAGCTCAACCAAACAAGCTTATCCAGCAAAAAGCTGATTTTTTAAAGTCGTGTGCTAAAACTTTTGAGTCAGATCAAAGGGAGGCTGCTCTCCACAGTTTGCAAGGTCTCTGTGGAGCAGGAAATTGGTATTAGGCAGGAAACACTGCTAAGAAATTTTCCCAGGAAATCCAGTTGAAATACAGCAAGGGGTAAGGCTTTTGGTGCCTCCAAAGCTTAGCTTGAGGCCATCCTCATTATTTTTTACATTTTGTGTGAATTTTTGATAAAAACTGTCTTAGACTGCTCTGCTAGATGTACTACCTCTTCTCACTGAGGATGGTTCAATGTCACAGAAGACTCAAGGAGAGAAAAGTAATGGCATGATAAAATAGCTTGGCTGCACCCCTACATTTAGACCCTGAAAAAGGGAGGCACTGGAACTTGCACTCTTCACTGCTACATTTGCAGGTCTCTGTAGTTCTTGTATCTGGAAAGATTGAAATTATCAAGGAGTACCAATGTTCTAATGAGCTCCAATTCCAAAGAAGAATACATAAAAGTAGAGGATTAGGTTATTTCTTGTTCTGAAATTTAGTTTCAGGTAGGGCTGGAGGGAGAGATAATAGAATTGTTTTACTCAGACAAGCAGGGGTGGAAAGAAAGCATAAACATTCATCCCTGAGCAGTTCAAATCACTGGTAGCACTGATAATGACCCAAAAAAGGAGTGCCAATAGCCAGGCTTGATGTAGGAACAGGACAGAAGCACATCCTGGCATGAGAACAAACCAGTCTAAATTGACTGTATTTTTCAGAGCACAAAAGTAAATGTTTGTGTACAAGTTAATCTCCAATCAATTAGCAGCCCGAGTCATGACTCTATCTGAAATGCAAACAACCTCAAGACCTCCTTTTGTTGTTTTTGCAAATCAAGAGCAAACTAGAAAAATAGTTATTTGGTGTGAGGCAACACAGCAAAAGCCCTCATCCTGGCTGGCACACTTGCATCAACTTAAACTCAGCCAGCACCACTAACTCCCCAGCCCTACAGCTGCAGCATGGGCTATGTCCTCCTTCCCTGTGGGCTGACTTCAGAGCTGCACTGACCTGTGCAGGCAGCAGCAGCACACATTACTGTGCTGCATCAGTGCCTCTCTTCCTCACAGAGGTAACAGCCATCTGTAGAGCCATAGGGGATGTCTTTTCCTTGGGGACATTTGTATAGGAAGCAAAACACTGAAAATAAGGGAACAGGGCTTGAGAAGCCTGCCTGGGGGCTGATGCTCCATGTGGTTTCCCTGTGAATGGATGCACGGAGGTACTGGAGGTAAGGCTGGCTACCCTGATAGGCTCTTGGATCGGTTTGCTTTGGAACAAGGGATTTTTACTGACCAAATGAAGGAACCATGTCCCTCAAGCTTTATCAACTGCCTACATGCTTAGACTGCATCAAGATCTCAGGGCAGAAGAACCGAAAGTGACCAGAAAAAGAAAAATACAGGAGTCTAGATACAATTTTCAAAATAAGGCAGCAATGTAGGAACTTTGGTTTTGATTTATAAAGACATGAGATGTCAAGAAAGGAGCTAAAGATACTTGGTCAGGAGTTCTGCTTCCTCAGCAAACAAAAACCCCAACCCATCCACCAAGTGCTATTTTAGATGTATTTGTGTGTTATAAATGACAAGGCTGCCCTGTAAGTTTGCAGTTGGACACTGCTGGTTTCTGCAGCAAATTGGTGCATCAGCAGATGGCACTGCAGCCCCGCAGATCATCTGATCATTTGCTGTGCTCTGCACACATCCCACAGAGGCAGGAGCTGCATGCTGGAGTGCTGGGCAGCGCAGCACAGCTCACAAAATACAGCTGGGGTACTTACATGCATTTCTAGACACTTGAGTTAGATGAGTTCCCCGCCAAATCCTGCCTAGTGGCACCTCCTGTGACATATTTGTTTCAATTACAGACACACCTTTTGGTTTTTTTTTTAATTCCTCTTCATGGATTTCTATTGCATAGTTTATAATGTCTGGATGGAGAGTACTCAGCCTTCATTTTTCACTGAACTAGAACTAAAAGGAATCATCTTATTCATTGATGGCCTTCAATAAACTTTTTTTTAAAAAGACAAAGTGGTTTGTGAAGATTAAAGAAGGAAGGAGTGAATAAAAATAATCCTATCATCTTCCATTACTTAATAAATACAAATATTCCATTTTCTATCAGTAACAATTTACGAGCGCACTCTTCTGAACACAGAATAAATAAAAGCAAAAGAAGTAACCAAAAGCAAGAACAACTTTATAAACCATTATAAAGAATACTGAGTCTAATGTTGATAATCTATAGATTCTTTACCTTGAACAACTGCCTTATATGTATGCATATTGTTTAGAGAGACAACATGAAGATTTTGCAATAAAAGATGAAAAAGTTTGGGTTTTCACCAAAAGATGAAAAAGAATTCCTCTTTCTCCTAAAGAAAAGCCAAAATGGTAATTCAAAATAGGTCACAAAAGCACCTGATGGGACTTTAGAATTGGATCATGCATGTTTTGCCCCCACTTCCCTCCTATTTCACCCTGCTTCCACCCTTACATTATGCTTCAGTCTGGTGTAACTAGTGAAACAGTAATTTATTCTGCAATTATTTGCAATAGATCAAGGACTGTTCCAGGTCCAGGAGGGACTGGGAACCCCAGGTGCCACAGGGCAGCTGCAGGGTCACCACAGTAGGAGCCCTTGCAGGCACAGGGACCTCAACACTCATGCTGAGGGAGGTACCTCTGGATTTGGGCAGTAGAATCCTGTGCTGGGCAAGCTCTGACCTAAGTGGCAGCTGCTAAGTTGGGCTTTGAGGACTACCCTGTTTATTCAGGGAATCAACCTAGAACTGACACATAAACTCAGATGACTTAAATGCAGCCTTATCGATCCACCTCCTTCCTTGCAAATTCTGCAGCGATGCCTGCCAGTGGTGCAGCAAATCCCCTTCTCAGCTGTGCTCTGTGAATATAATCAATGCACAGACAGAACCAGTTGGTCAGGTAGCAAGTACAGTAGCAATCCCTAAGCATTAACAGCTTATGCATCCTTTGGTAAGAAAACTCCCACACCAGGAAGGAGACAGTATGAGCTTGCAAATGATGCCACTCTGCCACAGCCTATTTATCCTAGAAGTGATTTTTGCTCTGCTCAAATGTATGCAGTTCAGACATCTAGCAGTGGGAGTGAAATACCAAGGGTTTTGAGCATCTGTTCCTTAGTTAATCTTGTATGTGGAAAAGGATCTGTTAACAACCTTCTAAAAAAGGGCAAGAACAGGCAGATTTTCACACTCAATTGAAAGAAAACTCCCTCCTAACCACCCCTTGTGGATATCCCAGCCATCGGGGCAAAGCCTTGAACAGCAGGCTGGGAGAAAGCAAAGATGACTGGTCCCTCTCCTGCAAAAGGCTTAGAACATATGTCCTTCAAGGGTCTGCCCAAGCTGGTTTTTTGTTCACTACTGACAGACATACATCTCCTGGCTGCAATTTATTGTTTCCATCATTCCACTGGCCTCTTAGACATCTGATTCCCTTAAAAGCACAGTTCCTTTAAAAAGACTACAAAAATAATGATTAGTTTATCAGGAATGGGTCTGTCAGCAGGATGAATGCACAGCTGTGTAGTAATATGTAGAGCCACATTTGTGTGCACATTTATTTTGGGTCAGTTCAGATTAGCTGACCTTGATTAACCAAATGGAGAGGAGGGCTGTAAGGGAGAGAGACAAGAGGTTATTCCTCAACAAACCCACTGCTGGTGGGCATGGCAGTAGCTCTACACCATCACCTACAGTGTAAAAAAAAAGGAAAAAAAGCTGGCCCCACATGTGAAAGTGCTACTGCTTTGTTTGCAAGGAATTTGTAAGCTAGTAAGAATGGATATTTCATATTGATCTCAGAATATGAGTATAAACACCCTTTCATTGTACTTCTGAGGTTAACAATTTAGGGGAAGTGCTAGGAGCATAAAATATCATAGTTCGATGGATATAATGAATTTATGTGAGCAAGTCTATAGAAGTTTGCGGAACAGAGGCTACATATACCAATGCAACTGTAATCCATGTGATGTCTTTACAAGGTACCCTTATTCATTTAGCCATTACTGCTCCTCACATGTTCACCCAGAGCCCATTCTTTTTCCTTCCTCCCACACTTTGAATGTTGTATGCCATGTCCTGAAAAAACCTAAACAAATGAAACTAAGAACAAACAGGGAAGACACTTCCCAGTTTGAAGACACTAAGAGCTCAGTTAGCATCCAGTGGTGACAGTATTGCCATTTTACTTGCAGAAGAGAAACAGGAACAGCAAAAGCCAGATCCCTGCTTCTGGTGTAGGACAGGAGGATTTTGCTTTGCTACTAGCATACCTCTCTGGAAGAGTGCTTGTATATAAGAGGTTAGGGGAGGAGGTGAGTTGGTGCCCATGTTTCAGGTCTAACTGCAGCCTTACACATAAACACACCGCTTTTTCAAGTGAATACTCTTCACTAAACACATTATTCTTTTTTCATCAGTCTCTAGGTGTCTCAGTTCCCTGCACAACCTTTCATGTCCTGTTCTGACCCTCATCTACAAAGCTGTGCTCAGCACAGCACTCGCTCATCAGAGAGAATCACTGTATGTCCTACTCAAACACCAGAGGAAGCCTTAAAGTGTTATGTGTTTATTTACTTCTTCCTCTGGCAATATACACCCTGATTTAATCTAAAAATAAAGTAAGGTTTGTCAGGCAGCCCAGCTCTGAGCATCACAGGTTTTAAGTTAGACCTGAAAATTCTGCGAAACCCAGGAATGTATTATGATAGCATCTTTAAACCAAAATGAAGCTGAAAGAACAACATATGAGCTTAATTATTTGGAAAATTACATTATACAATTACCACCCTTCTCTGTCCTTTCTCCTATTCCCTTTCACGCCTTAAAACCTATCTTGGTTGGCTGACAGTAAGCACAATGCAGCTGAATGCAGGTCTGCACAGGCTCGATCATGTACCTGGCATCCAAAACTGTCTTGGAAGTTTGTCAAGTGCATGGATAGTACTGTGAAACCAGAAGTCAGTAATCTTATGCTAGAGATACATCTCAAGAAGAATTACAAACTGAAGCTACAAACAACTTTAAAGGGACAATCCTGTAGTGTTTAGCCTTGCACTGATTATGTAGCAACCTGAGCCATAAAATCTGGCACTAGTTGCTGAGTCATAATCACAGACTAGTTGTATCCTATCCTTCTGCAGCATTGGAAGGAGGGAAATCAACCAGATTACCATGGACAGAGCCTTCTTAATCTGAAATCCAGATTGTTTTTCTAGTGAGATTATAATGTCACAGTGTCACCTGTGGAGTCAGCAGATGCCAGTATCATCTGAAACCTGGAAAGTATTTAGAGAAAGTTTGATCTTCAAATAATAAATATTAATGAAAAAGACACCTTATTTTTAGAACACCAAATGCTTTTCCATCTCAAAATTCACTGTTCTTTCCCATTCTGTGCAGAGAAGATGGTGCTGCAGTTGGCTTCTTTCAAAGGAAACAATACAGCAAATAACCCATTGGGATCCAGCTGATGGACTTCTGGGTAAATGAACACCTGCCTCACTGGAAGTAGGTCCCAGCAATACACACCATGTGACCTTCTGATGCCAGCTCCTGTATAAAAGTTAAAAGCTCCATCTTCTCTCTGACATGACACATTTATTTATTAGATATAAATATGATGCTTCTGATGCAGTCATTGACAAGTAGGAACTGATGTCAGCTGGTACCTACAGTGCTATGCCTCACACATCTGAAATCCCTCTCCCACTATGCTGCATGACTGCTAAACAGAATTCCTTCTCAAAAATGTTTCCTTCAAGCACTTTTGTTTGAGACAAATCTTAAAAGGTACAGAGCACCTACAAAACCTCCAGGGATTTCCAAAGCAGTGCTAAACCTCAAGCTTGTGGAACCTTCCTTTTCTTTAAAACAAATCAAATGGAGGAAAAAAAAAGGAAGAAAAAATGAACAACTTGCAGTACACTGTGGACCTTAAAATTAGCTTAACCAGTATACTTCTGCTTCCCCTGAGATACATCATAATGTGTATTTAATGAAATCCTCCTTTTCCCTATATCCCTAGCTGTTTTATATACTATAAATTATGGATGAGCTTCTGTTTACATATGCAATCTTTTTGCTGTAAAATAAAGACCACTAATACAGCACTTAAAACACACCAGGGTGCCTTCACTCCATCAATGTTTAAATGGGATACAATTTGCCAACTGGTCGTTTGCTCTCTGGCTGGCAGTGATGTATGGCAGGCAAACTGGACTGAGAGAACAGAGAAGCATCCACCCATTGCTCTGCACTCCTCCTGTCCCAACACTGTACAGCCTTTGCTTATTGGTAATGAGAAACAGATGGTGCCATCCATCTCTTTTTATGAGATGAGGAAATAAAATATTCAGCCCTGTTTCACTATTTTTAGCCTGGGCGAAGTTTCTCAGAGAAATCTAAGATGGAAAAAAAAGAAGAAGAGAATGTCTATAGCTACCAGCACACCACAGCACTGCAGTTAAACAATCAATACTATAGTTTGGAAGGGGGAAGTGAGGAACTTTAACTTGTTTAATCACTTTTTCAAAGCAAGTGGTTTTGGATGAGCACGGAAGTAATGCAGGGCTTCCAGAGACCACTGGAAGTTTCTGGCTGATATGGATGAGCTGTACACAAATAGATGTGATAAAAAGAAAAATTTTCTGGCAGGTGAAACCACAAGGTGATATCTGTGTTTATTACAGCACCCCCTGACTCTGTAAGAAGTGACTTTGGTAATAAAAAGCAATGCAACAATAAACATGGGTTTCTAAACACCAGTGTTACAGCATGCAATTGTCGTGTATTTTATATTATTATTTTCATTGTGCTAGCAAAAGCACATATATTATCTTCTGCACAGAAGACAAAAAAAAATTCCTCTAAGGTAAATTTTCAGTTTTAAATGATGAAATTTTGACTGCCTTAAGATTTGCTATCCTTACCTCCCTTTCCCCTGCATGCCTGTCTTTCTGTTAATCATATTTCTTCTTTACTTTGATTTAATCTATCCTGCCTTTGCTAATTTGTTAGCCTGTATAGCCAAGAAATACTTGAACATAGGAAGTTCTAGTTAAATAACCTTTACTGGGAAACAGGTTAACATACCTAACTCTGTCACAGTAATAGTCTCCTTGGATAGCTTTGATAGAAGAAAAATGAAAACTTGTTTTTCTTCTTCCTTCCCTTTGGATTGTTGTGGCTACTGTGTCTGTCCACAAAAACCTAGGTTACACTAGGAACACCTGTGCTAATAAATCTGTTGCAGCAGAGCCCTTGTTAGCTGTGGTGTGTACTAATATTAAAAGGTTGTTATCACTACAGGCAGATCTCTGCCTAAACTAAGTCATCACACACAGATCAATATTAGGATGTATATACAGAAATCAAGAATTTGGAGTTTTTTTGTCAACTTAATGTCATCAGTTAGGAACTAAGAAAACTTAACTTATTGTAGTGGAATTCAAGAAGATTTGCTCTTACAGATTTGTACTCAAGAGCTCCAGGGAGGCAATAAGGAGCTTTGCCTGGAATGGGCATAGGGCCTCTCTGCCAGCTTCTGTAGAAGCTAAGTTTTGTTATGGAAAGAAAAAAAAATTCCAATTCTTTTGGCAGAAAAGCTAACTTTCTTGCACAATACACAGAAGACAAAGTGATGTGGTTTAGTCCTGCAAATCTACCGAGGGATGCATACTTCCCATTTGTCATTGAATGAAAACAAAGTGGAATGGAAAGCAAGCTCAGAAAAGGAATTTGAGTTGTTTCAGCACTGTTGATGCGAATCAAGCAGGCTGTAAGTGCTCTACATTCACTCTGCACAAATTGCCTTTCAGTAGACTTTCCAATGACTTTAATTGTGCTATCTAACAGCCTAAAACAAGTGCAACTATCTTAGCTATGGGAATGACAGGAGCTATACTTACCTTACAAGGGTGTCTGGTCATACTAATAAAAATCTCTTTATTCAGAGCAAAGCAAAAATAAACATATACACACTTCAAAGGAGAAAAGAAGAAGATAACACAACCCTAGCAAAGCCAAATGCAGAAACTAAATTCATGGGAGAGATGAAAAAACTCACAGCAGATGGCCAAATTCGTTCGCGTTCCTTAAAACACTCTGGGAAGACAACTGGAACAAATGGTAAAAAATGTGGCAAAAGATCCCGTACAAAGAGGTAGCGTCCTTATAAAATACTGTACACATCTGGGTCTCTAGTACTGACTGATGGCTACAGAAGTGCTGAAGTTGTTTGCACCTTAGTGTGACATTTCTGCTTCTCTAGTATTTTTCACAAAGTCTACTATTACTCAAACCAATGAGCCTCCCTCTGGCAAAAAAATCAGGAATAAATTGTTACTTTAGAAGAGAATTTCAAAATGTGTTGAGTTCAAAGTTAACTTTCCAAATGCAGAACAGGCTTCTAGTATAATGACTGAAGGTTTGAACAGCATATTTCTCTGAGTCCCGTCCTTAAGAAAGAAAACTCATTTGAGTCAGACACAAAATTAACTCTCTCTCCTGGCCTTTATATTCCACAAACAACTTGTCTAGGAGGGACTGAGAAAAGCACGTAAATGGTGTTCACCCTAACTTGTGATCACTTATTAACAGTGGGACATTACAGGCAGTACCCCTTCATTTTTTAAATAGTTAGAAGACTAGGATGCAAGTCTGTATCTCAGCAATTCTGGCCCACAGTCAATATTCTGGCATAAATCTGTTCTCACTGGGAGTGTAAGTGAACAAACTTAGCTGGGAACTAGGACATAGCCCACGTTCAGTTCTGGTGGTTCTGCTTAGCAGGGGAGAGGTGGTTACTGGAACAGCAGCAGGACACTTGGGAGCAGCAGCTTAAACCCCAGTGTCAAAATGCACTGGAACTAACTCATCTGTCACCATCTTCCTTCTCTGATTGTCAAACTGCTTAAACCAAGCCTACAGCTTATTTTCACTGCTTTTTACTTGCTGCTCTCTTAAAACTGTTACTAATGAAGCTTGTTATATTTTGTTCAGCTTTATAGCAGGAGATAAAGACATTGTGCTGAGAAATAAGTGGAAGGAGGAAACACTCTTTAGTGTAAGACATAAATGGTGCTCTGCAGCTGAGTTTCCTTTTTTTGCTGCTGGTGGTGGCTGTTTTCTGTAAGATGGCAAAGGAGAAAAAGAAACATTACAGAAACCTAACTTTATACAAAAGAAAACATAACAGTCAGCGAAGACTTACATAAAAGTTAAGTGAGCAGAAAAACTGTATTGAGGAATAAATGCTGAGGCATCGAGTCCTGTTAGCATTCAAATCAAGCAGTGAGACTGCTCATATCACAAACTCAGTCCTCCCCAGCACAGTTACCCAAACAACACAATGTCTGTGATGTATCTCCATGGCCCATGGGATGTTAGGAGAGCATGCAACTGAGTGACAGCTTGTCCAGACACAGAATTAATGCTTGCTCTCTGCAAGTCTCTATGTACCATTCCAGGCAGCAAGTATATTTATCTGTGACTGCAATCTTCTGGCTTTGTGCCCCAGAAAGCAGGGATAGCTGTGCAGTGCCACTCACCCACAAGGTGTAGGAGCCCCTGCGGCTCCCTGGGAACGTCAGCATGCTCTGGTCCGAGACGGCGCCGGACGCCAGGCCGCTGCTCCGCGACAGCGGCCATTCCAAGTTGGCCTCTGCCTGCTCGGGTTTGCTCTTCTGCTTCTTTATAATCTGCAGGGTAGGGGAGAAATGGGGTGGGAGGGGACAGAAAAATGCTGCTGGGGAAATACTGTCTAAGCCATAAGGGGAAGATCTAAATGAACCTCCTCTTAAGGCAAGCTCCCCAGGAAAAGCATTTGACTTTCCCTCTGCTCTAGCTCCAGCTCCAGCAGTTACTTCTCATCTGAAGTCCTAGCGCTTGCAAGCACATAAGCAGCGATGCAATATATAACAGTGCCTGTAGGAATACCAGAGGTGAATTACATAAACATAGAAACCTGTTGCTACAGTAACACTTTAGCAGCATCTAAGTGTCAAGTATTTTCTCAGACAAGACTTTTTGCCAAGAAACATAAAATACTAGATATGAGGGGAATTTCAAAGGCTCCCATGACATGCAGACACGTTCTGGTGAGAACAAAGAGGTCTGAGGTCTCTGGACACTATTTTTATTTTTGAAAATCTACACCATCTTAAGACAGAGAGAGCTCATGTCTCCCTACACTGACAGATTATATCCTGCTACACTTCGTTTCCACAACTGAAATATATCTACAGAACATTATTCCATGGCTTAAAAGATCTTGTTAGGCAGCTCTTGAAAAAAACAGTAGCAATTCAAGCTTGGCTGAGAGAGGCTCTGGACTATGAAACACCTGATAAACAGACTTACTTGATAGTCTAACGTCACCCTTAAAAAAGAAGACAGATTATTTTCTGTCTTCTGCTGCTGCTCTTCTGGCTTTTCTTGACAGCATTATAAACAACATGTTCCTTTTCTGGTGTGTGATCCATACACTGTTAAATGCCACAGCCTATACAGAGATGCGGCACCCAGCTTACTTCACATGGAAGGAGACTAACTTAGCAGAGTGGTTACTTCACTGATCACAGGACCTCAACAGCGCTATGTTCAAGCTCATCTTGCCTTACTCCGAACTGTCCAGACAAACTCAAGGGGTATTTTTTTCCCACTAACCCTCCACTTTCATTCTGCCAACCATGAGCTTTGCAGGGAGAAGAATGAGCATTACTTAAAAAGCCAGAAAATTCAGACACACCAAGGGTTCTGTAATTTTTGAGTGTCTCTTGCACAGCATCATTAAGAGAATTCTGTGTTAATGATTTTTGTTGTTTTCTTTGAATATGTTGCAGATGCAAGGTTCAGTAGAGGGTATGGTCAGAAGTCATACTTCTTTACACTGGCAAACTATATCTTTTGGGAAATGATGTATATGGTCCAGAGCCATACCTCTTGACATTAGAAAACTCTCTGCCTGTGGGAAAGTGAAATACAGATGTAAAATTCCATCAAGGACTTTCCCTTCCAAGAAAGGGCATCACAAACCTCAGCTCTGAACATGTAGGACATCAGGTCAGGCACTGGATTGATCTTACTTATAAACTGATGTCTGTCAGAATAGCTGATGAAGCCGACACTGTTGTAGTTCATTTACTTTACTTTCTACTTTGGTGTCATTCTTTTTGCTGTTAGCAATGTTTGAGCTCTAAAACATTGTGTTTTGGCCATTAAACATAAGGGAAAAAAGCATGCCATACCTTCTGCACAATGGTTGTGGCCAGTTCTTCTATGAGGTCTTCCTTGTGCTCCTGCAAGTAACAAGCTTCATTCTGCTTGTCCTGCATGAAAACGGATATCTGTATTTGCTAAAATCACGTAAAAACATCCTTCCTACAGAAAATGTATAGACTGGGAAATGGGTAATATGCCCTATTGGCACTGTGGGAAGAAATGACAGGCATTTAAAAGTGCATGTCACCTTCTGGAATGCAATGTGCATCTTGGATACCAGCTCATAAAACCCACGCCCAGCTCCTTAGGTATATCATGAGACAGTCACTACTTCATCATGTTTTCGTTTATACCCTACCCAAATTAAAAGAAACATGATTGTCCTATTTAAATTAATACGTTTTTTGAAAGTGTTACCAGGCTGTCACTGTAGGTCTCTGCCTTAGAAATAGCTTCTTCCACTGCTTCCTCTGCAACACGTAAGGCCACAGCAAGGGTATCCATCATGCTGTGTCCTAGATGAGGAACAAGATAAAACCACCATGTTCTTTATATATGTACATTTTGCATAATGAGTTCCAAAATTCAGACTCATATTCTGGACACATATTCAAATCTTAAATTGTTCATGAAAAAGTTATTTCCTCAATCCATAAATATGCACAGTAAAATAAAAAAGACAGAGAAATTTGTTGCAATCTCTAAGTTTCTCCTTAAATGTAAATCTTAGATACAATAAAACATAATATATTTTATGTTGCTTATTTTAGACTGCAGCAAAATGGTTTGGAGGAAATAACTGAAAGAAAATTCATGAAGTTCCTATAAGCAGGAACAACAAAATTTAGGAAAGAGAATGAAAAAAATATATGAGCACAGGAAAGGAAATGGGAGGGAAGTAACAAAACCTGAACATTAAGAAAATCACACTAGAATAGGCATATAGTAAGTGTAACGCTGAAGCAAGATGTCCCAGCATGGTACACAAAAGACTTTTAGTGTCTTGCTGCATGATTCAGCCAAAACATTGTTGGACCTGTGGACAAGACTTCCCAGTACTCTAAGCTACTTGCCCAGTAATTCAAAGTGTAAGGACTACTTTTCAATCAAATGAGATTTTAGCAGCATACCTTCTGTCTGTTGGTAGAAGGTAGAGTCACTGCCACAAATGCTTCCTTCATTCTCAAAGCTTCCTTCATACAAACTTCCTTCTGCTAAAAACAGGACAGAATCATATGTTACTGCAAGAAGTACCCATTAACAACCAAGTCATTATTAGATTAGATATTCACTCAAGATATGGTGGCACTGCACACAATGAGGGATACCTGGAAAATTCCTCCTAGCTGTTGCTGTTGGATAAATCATGACTGCAGCAGCTTTTGTACAAAACATGACTGCTTTCATATCAAAGACTTCTCATTCATTTTGAATAGAAAGAACTATTACTACAGTAAAAAAGAAAAAAAGAAGCTACCAGGCATAAAACTTACATGGCAGAAGTTAAGTACAGGGAATTTGACTTTATTATGACATTTGGTGTAGAAATAGATTCTACATTTTAAAGGGCAATGCTGTATAAATAAAGCAAAACACAGACACCTATGCTAGTATTTATCTTCAAAGGGAACAAAAGGTTTACCTAACAGTCACAGGGATAGCAGAAGAAAGTTAGCAATGACATTTAGACTCAAAGGCCTTCCTTAGAAAGGTCTAACCGAGAGTGCACATGCCACTGCAACTCATCATTGCATCGTTCACACTTCCATTCAAGCACCCATTCACTGAGACTATGGTTAAAAAAAGGCAACTTTTTTTAACTATGGTTAAAAAAAGTTGGGAAGCATCCCTGGCCACAGTTTTTACTTTCATTGTCCCACTTGTGCCCTAACTGAAACAAGATTTGCTTGTCCTCACACAAATTTGTTCGCAGTTGTTAAGGAATCTTCTCAAGAAATGTGAATTTTTTACCCAAAAAGGAAAAAACACTATTAAATCACAATTTAATAAGTAGGTTGCTTGTTCCTAGAAGCTTTTATGTCAATTTTCATAACAAACACCTAAAATTTCCACTCAGGACTAGATAGTCTACTTACCATCCTATACTTACCATAAAAAGACAAAGGAAGGACTACAGAAAAGTAACAGTCTCTTTACAAATATTGAAAGAATTACAAGAGTAAATTATCTGGTTCAATAAATCCAGTGAAATGCCAAATATTCAGCTAGTTGTGTTCTAAGAAACTTGCTGAATTTACTAGTATGACACCAAGCTCCACTTCTTCAAACCCATTTGCTGACTCCAATCACTCTTCTTATGGGAAGGGGCATTAGAAGAGCATAGTCAGGAGTGAATTGTGTCATCATTTAAAAGGTTGATGCCAATACTTTATCAGTATCTTTTACCTATTTACAAACATCAATACAAAAATAAAATGTGGCCAGTTTCAGATCCTTAAGCATGCAAAACTCTAAGTAAGGAAATGTCAGTTTTGGTCAGCATGGATACTGAATGTATCTCATGTTAATCTAATTTTGCTTCAAACATCACAGAAATGTGCCTGTGGTCAAATTTTGAATGCAAAATTATTTTATCATTCTTTGACTACTCAGAACTGTGAAAAATTTGGGGACAAAACCTAGAATATAAACTGCAATTTACTTTATAGACAGTTCTTCTGTATCAGTGACATAATTAAGATTAAACATTGAATTCTCTAACAGCTCTCTAGACACCTCATCCTTTTTTCTCTCCACTGAAGTATTTTGCAAACAAGAAAATTGTGTTTAAAAAACTCTCTTGAAATAATCTCAGAATTTCCATTGTCTCAGCTTCTGTGTTGAAGTAGATAAGAATAAATCTTATAAGAAATCAACAAAGCTGTTCTTACCTATTGCATCAGGACAAAGTCCACTTTCCAGTCTATGCTTCCTGTACAAGTTCTTCAGGACCTTGGCACTTCCAAAACACTTAAAGCGGCTTTTGACATTATTATAGTACCAATCCAGAGACTGGGTCCTTAAGAGCCTAAAACAGAAAAATAAACTACGTATTTGGAATGATTCTACAACAAATGTGGGAAAAAAATATTTTAGGCCTCAGATCACAAACCTATTAATTTCTGGATACTTTCTTTATTGTATGCACTTTGCAAGTGTCTGGTATTCTACAGCAAGGAAAAAACCCATTTACTTATGATTAAGCCATAAGTAAATATCTTTTTCACATCACTCAAGGGTTTATTTGGTTTTGGTACTATCAGACGAGGTTGTCTCCCCTTCTACATTATAATGCTCACACTACAGCCTCTTATAAAATACAATCAAGCCTTGAAACATCACAGGGCTTAAAAACAGCCTTCATTTACAGAGATTTATAGATAACGTAAGAACACAAGCCCGTCAATGTGCCACAAAACCCCTCCATTTACATAAAAATACATCACTGCTTTTATCGGGGGAAAACAATAGAGCAGACAAAGCCTAATGGAGGACCTCAGAGCAGAATGAGCCCAGTTTGCCTTCTCACTTTCCACAGGAAGCATCACTGACAATAGTAATTCATCTTAACAGACTTGTCCCAGAGCTCAGACACTTTATAAAGCCATGAGATACTGGCAGGCTCTGTATTGTTTCCAGTGTGGCATGTGGCAACTTGCTCCACCTGTTCCTCCAGCAGTGCATGGAGAGAACCTGTGCCACATCCCCAGGCAAAAACAATCTCAAGTGACCGCAGGGTAACCCACTGCAGACCTGTTTCCTACCGAGGGTGTCACTGGGGGGGATCCTAGGGTTCCACCGATAAATTAAAGCTGATTTATTCTTAACAGCAGATTTAGGAGAACAAAAGGCTAAAGTCAGTGCTCAGTGTCAATATATGAACCCCTAAAGAAATTGTGTCACCACCAGGAGGGCCAGACTCTCAGCATTTCCAGACTTCAACATATATAGATGATTTAACCCCATTTTTTAAACCCAGGGCCATGTTGAAATACAAAATAAAATTACAGTCTCATTGTCACCTTTACATTTTCCTTCAGGGACTCTGAACTCTTCTTTGTAAAGTGCAAGGCAAGAGACAATGCACAATTTTTGTTTTGTCACCTACTGACAGACTAGAAATGTAGTTCTTAATCAGCACCACCAAACCTCAGGAGATTCTCAGTAACTGAGCCTGGGGGTTCAACTACGTGTTTCCAGTCTGAATTCTGACTTTTAAGATAAAAATGAACATCCACTTCATGAAAAGCAGACCATCATGATATAGTCCACTTGTCTGTCATCACCAGAAAGTGCTTAGTAGCAAACGCCAGCAGTGGGAAATTAAAAATTAAAAAATCACTGAAGCCTATCGTATTCAAACTGTGAACCCTTAATGTTTCATTAGCTGCTCTACAGAAGACAACTAAAGAAAAAAGCTCATAATGGAACAGAAGTCTATTTTTTCTGCATTCTGTCTCAGCAATTAGATGCAGGAGAGATGTTTACAGATAATATAAGAATATTAGCCCTTTAATATCTATTTGCACAGTTATATCCCAGGCCTAACTATGGTTCCCAGGAGGCTGATTAGTTCCAATATTCACCATTCTACAAATATTACTAACATGTGACACAGGCAAAAATCCTTTTTTTTTTTTTTTTGGAAAACATCCTTACATGTGGTGCAGAAATGACTCTGATGAAACACAAGTATCCAGAGCACAAACAATGGGAAGGATGCCTTGGTCTATCTCTGAAATATAGGGTTTTTGAATTCCCATAATGTTGCCACCGAGAAATTTGCAATGATGCCTGTCTAAAACCTGAACCACTGACCAAAGCTTCGCTGCTGGTGCAGTGATGAATCTGAATGGACGAAAATTCTCTTCCAAACCTGCAATTCTTTGGCGTTTTGAGAACCTGCCTCCTTTGTGGGTAGGAAACAATGGCTCTCATGTAAACTACATCAGAATACTGTCTTCTACTTGCTGAATTTCATTCACTTTTGTCCACTGAGTTTCTACAGAACGTGTCAGGGTAAGATTTCAGTCAATAGCACAATCATTACGAAGGATAAAACAGCATGACTGGGTTGGAACTGGCTTAGCAGGAGCTCTTGACCAGAAAGGATGCTCTTCTGCCCAGTAAATGCAGTGTTCTCCAAGCTGTCCACAAAAAAGTATTGCAGCACCAACACCACTAGGGGACTCACAGCACTGGGAGTCCTCAAATGCATTGTTTTAGGGCTTTGAAGATCCTTACTAACTCCCTCAGCACGTTTACCAAGTAACCTCAGCTGCACCAGCTCGAAATGCTAAACTTGTCATCTTGGAAGCCAAACAGACCCAGTTCTTATTATTCAGACAGAGTGATGAAATTAAAAAAAAAAAAGAGAGAGTCACCTATCTTTGAATGCTCTGTGAGTTAGGGTAGCCAGTTATAAATGCTGACCCGGCAGCTTGGGAAAACAAAAGATGTGATTTATTGCAAGCTTGCTTCCTCATCTTTTTCCCTGTGTCACCATGTTTTTCTGGGTTTGACCAATACTTCTTGTATAAAAGCAGAAAGCTAACAGCACTGGTTTCTTGACGAGGTGAGAATGCTTTGCAATTAAAACAGGATTTTTATTTCTAATGATAAAAATTTCTGTATGTGAACTTTAGAAGAGTCAAAAGGATAGAGATTATATATCTCAAAGCAACCATGAAAGGAGATGCTTGCCTCTTTGTACTAGTTAATCTGGTGTAAACACAAGGATTTTTTTTTTTTGGGTTTCCTCATTGCTGCAGGATTAACACTTTGTGAGTAATCTAATCATTTCATGCTTCTCTCCTATGAGCTGGAGAGCTACCAACACTCCAAATCTATGCCTAGGTCCTGAACATGTTTTATAACAGATTACAATGCCTCCTCTAAAGCTTTTCAGCCTCTTAACTTTCAAATAAGTCACAATGTCCCTACTGATTCCTCCTACGGAGAAAGGATTTGGAGAAGAGAGAACTTCTCTTATAGATACTAAAATAAAGGACTCACTCAAAAGAGGAATAAGAGCATTTTCACCTCGTTTCAAAATCCTTTAATGCTGACCTATATTTTAAAGCTGTTTCCTGCAAAAGCGGTCCATGAGTCCAGAATAATGAAAGTCTATGACAGTGCTAGCATTAAATTGTTGGAATGAAACACTTCCCTTATTAGCCTTAACAGAAAGTATGCAAGTTCTCTCTGTGAAATAAAAAATTCACACTTAAAGGATATTATTTGTCTGAATTTAAAGAAGCAGGACTGGTTGAAGCCATTTTTCGCTCTTTCTGTGCAACAAAGACCATTCTGTCTTTATTGAAAAATAGCTTTAAACACTAAGGACATTATTTATGTTATATAATATTGCCACGGATTTGAGTTGCATTTTGAAGTGCTTTTGGCAGAGGAAAATACTGTGATTTTAAAATTCTGTCTTATTAGAAAGTGTGAAAGCCAGGAAAATGCTTCTGATTTAACATTAAAACTTGAACAAGTATTATAAAGCCCGTCCTGTTTTTAGTGCTACAATGTCTTTGTCTTAATCAAGCAGCACCATGAGAAGGGATAAACCCATTAAAATCTTTACAATTTTTTTTCAGTACACTTCTCACCTGAAGCACCCAAATAGTAAAATTCTAGCCTTTCCTTCAGGAAAAAAAGTACACCAGCTGTGTTGGGAAGCAGGGACATGAGCCACCTCCCTCATTATTAGTGATGACCAGAAGACAATCACATGAAAGACATCACTCACACACTACTCAAAAGATAGGAAATTCTTTAGTGTCTGATTTACTACTTTAATTTTTTTTTCTTCTAAAAAGTTGAGAGGTTTTACTTGGTCTGAAGGCAATATAAAGCTTCTGCAAATACTTTTCTCTAAAAGGTAGCACCAATTTAATATGTATGACCTTAATCTCTATTCATAATACAAAGAAGTATTTTACAACAACATTTTTCCATGTTTCCATTTTCCCATGAACTCTCTGAGAAGTTTCCCCCACAAGATGAACTAGTCACTTACTGAGCTGCAGTCTAGTTTCTCTAAGTCAGGACGTGCTTCCTGAAATCTTACAAACACTACATTTCAGGATGAACACATAATCACTTGGATTTTCCTTGCTACTGACTTTCACTGGATAACAAAGCCTCCTTTTTTAGTTTTTCATACCTGTCTTAAGAGATCTTCCATAGTTTTGTGCTGACACTCAGGCCAGTAAACTATTCTAGTCCCTCAAATGCCATCCTGTGTTTCTCCTACTGTGCCCATGACCTACTCTACAACATCCAGCCTCAGGTCACTCGAGATCTGCATTCAGCAAGTGATTAGTTTCACTCAGGAATGGAGCTGCTTTACAGTTCTTGGACCTTTTTACTTCTGCAGATGTGACAATTTTTTAAAATTAAGAAAATTTAAAAAGCCAATCAAACCCCTCTCTGAAATACAGCACTATGCATGGGTCAGAGCTGCTGCTCTCTGGGAAGGCTTCAAAGCACAACACAACCACATCAAACTTAAGAAATATTAGAAATGCAAATTGTCAGCAGAAGAGTAACATCAATGTTCAGTTTGCACTTTTTGAAAGCATTCCCTGGGCTCACTGAACTGCCTGGAGGCTCAGACAGGAGTAAAGTGATGGAGGAGGGGGAGTTGTAGCCAAGAGAAGACTGACTACTGAGCTCTGTCAGAGCTGGGACACTGGTGGACATGACTACTCCAGAGCAGCCCTGCTCAGCCAGATGCTGGGCTGGAGAAAGAGCCATGCTGCAGTTAAACATTCCTGCCTTTAACCCCGATGTTCCCCCATGGATGGGTGACAGCTGCTGCAGGACTGACATCCTTGAAGCCTCGGTCCCTCCTGGGGAGCTGCACGTCCATCTCCCCCTGGCTGCAGTAGCGCCACGTTATGCATCAGTGGCTGGGGAACTCCAGCTAATACAGACTAAGCTGTGACAGGCATGCTGCCTGTCACAGCCCCTGCCACGGGCTCTCTCCCTGTACTGACTCACACGCAATATGAAGCTCAAGGCCTTTGTTTCCATTTCCCAGCACAAAGTGGCCCCAACCTGGTGCCCCAAGGAACAATTAAGATTTAACCTGTCACTTCTTATTTACTAGTTTTGGAGTAAAATTGCTTCAAACTCAACATCCTGAACTATTGTTTTCCTGCCAATAGCAATATTTGCTTTTTCCTTTGGGCTGATACTTCAGAGCTTGTAACGTACTGCTCGTTATAAATTGTTGAATTAAAGGCTTTCAGTTTCTTTCAGTTTCAATGAAATCAAACCTACTTCCAGGTTCACCTTCATTTCCCTCAGGATGAATCATTATAACACATGAATATCCTACCAATGCTCAGTTTTTTAAAAATCAGACTTAAAGCCCCACATATATTGAGAAAGTTCAGCACCCTGAAGTCCTAAACAGGAACTTTGGCCAAGCTCATGTTATTTCAAGAGGGCACTTCCCTAATTGTTTTGCATCTATCCCCTACTCATGAAAGGCAGTTATTCACACAGGAAAAACAGTTCCTAATCATTTATCCAAGCAGACCATTGTTAACTCTTTGTGACACTTCCTTCCCAAGCCTTAAGTTGAAATCCAATTTATTTTCTTCTTGATGGCATTCTTCAGGTCACCCATCTCTCAAGAAGTGCTGTTCCAGAAAATTTCTTACTCCAATTATCCACAGCAGAGGGCTGCACACAGATTACACAGAGACAGGTCAAAGTACAGCACACTGAGCCATGCAGGTGTGTCACAGGAAAGGCCACAGCAGGGCACAATGAATTCACTGCTGTGCAGTCAGCAAAATCCAAGTAACAGCAGAGGGCAGACTGTCTTGAGTCAAAGCACCTACCCCAGAATGAAAACTGTTTACCCCACTGAAAACATCATCTGTCTATCTCACAAGGGGAACAGAACAATTGTCCATGTCCCTGGCAGTGAAATCAAGACTTTCCTGTGCAGCAGACATGAACCTGGCCCAGTAAGTGCACTGCAGGCTACAGCTGGTTAATTATTCAGAGAACTCAACCACCAGGACTGTACCACAGAGGGCATTTCCTAAAAAACCACATCCTCCTAACCATTGAGAAGTTTGCTGCTCCAGTTGGGTTTTTAAATTTCAACGTGGAGCAACACACAGGAAATAACAAATTAAGGTTAGCAGAGAGGAAACAAAGATTTGTTTACAAAAGACAGCAGTATGTGCAACCCTCAAATTGGTCACTGTCTTCTTTACCTTTGAAATCAGCAGTCAAGAAGTTGGATGAGGGAAACAGAGTAGGTTTTACACAGAAAACCTACATATACTTCATGAATAAAAGAAAGTCAAAAACTTGTAACAAGTTCACCTAATGCTGGTTACTGAGGGCAGTATTAAAACCTCTACTGCCCTGGCCCTTTAAACCAAATCTCAGTGCCTTTCCAAAGGGACATGACAAGGATTGCTCACAGCAGCATGTGCCAAAGTGCAGGAATCACTTGCTGTGTTATGAAGCAGGCCACAGTAAGTGATTGCTGGTTCATAAAAATAAGATACTGAGTCATAGTAGCTCAAATAAAAGGCTCACCTAGCCTTGTACTCTGTGTCTGGCCACTGGAAATGACATGGAAGTGATAAGTCTCTCCTGTAAGCAGAGACTCTGCCTTCAGCACACTCAGCACTGGTCAGTTCAGGAGTCTGTGCTTGACATTACAACAACCAAAGCCTCAAAAGACACATATGGATGGACTT
>NW_005054361.1:2086869-2095161 GCF_000277835.1 Geospiza fortis
TGAAAGGTTTTCTTAACATTTTAACTGAACCTTCCTTGTTTTTATTTTAAAAAAACAGTTTTAAATGTTTTCTCTTTTTCCTTTTCCCTTAAAAAAAAAAAAAGGCTAATGAATCCTGTTTCATCCCAGATCATGTTTTCTAGTCATCTAATCATTCCCACTGTTTCTCCCCCTGGGATGAGTAAGAAAATACCCAAGTGGTCTGTATGGTTCTTTAAACACAGACCCAGAACAGATATTCTGAGGCCACACCAGCACTGTTTCATGAACACCAAATGTAACTGCACAGCACAGTCCCAGTGGATGACATCCCACACTGAGAACACCAGATATGCCACCCGGATCCTGAATCTGGGCTACACAATGCCCTGAGTCACTCATCCCTCAAAGTCCTGCTGAGACTACAGCTACAGAAATTGCCAACTCTTTAGAAAGAGCTGGTCAAACTAAGTGAAGGCTATTTTCAATCCCCCTTTTCTTTAAACCTGTAGTTAGGTGGATGATGCTTTCTTAAATGAGGTTTAAAGTGTCTCTCACTGGCACTCAGTTGTTAGCACCTTGTTACTGATCAGCAAATGACATTACCACATAAGAGAGCCATGAAGCCCGTCCTTCAAAAGGAGCCTTATGGTCATATCCTAACTCTACCAACTCCACCTGCACAAAAAGCCCAGTTCTCTTCATCTGACTCTGGCTTTCACTTCTGGGTTGGTGTGTAATAATCCCCAGATGCTACTGCCAGCCACTGTAGATCATTCAGTGGCCAAAACCAGTCTGTAGTCCTCATCACCACAGGTGTAAACGCAAAGAGAGAACTTGCCCCCTTCTTTTCTCAGCCCTTCTAGGTGTTTCATTCAATGCCTGGAAATTTCTTCCTCACCACACTGCCAAGTATTTCCCTCTTAAGCCTTTCATTAAAATGCAGATCTTTGCACAGCTCACTAATACTACCTGTCAACCCAGATGAAAATTAAGTAAGTAACCACTGGATATTTGAAACTGAATGGAAACAAGTCCAAACCACTCTGTAAAAGCTGGAACACTCAGATATTGCACAAATGAAACATTCCACATGTTCACTTCAAAGTGCTTTTTTCAGGAGTCATTCCTGACATTTGTATATGATCCATGGAATTTATGCATGATGCAAAAATCATAAAAATCAAAAATATTACCTCTTTTCTTCCCCCTTAAGGGAATTGTTGAAGAATTGTTTCTTCCCCCTTAAGTAATTTCACTCAGAAATTTAATTTAATGTAAAATTTTTGGTTTGTTTCTTTTTTCCCCCATCTTTATTTGCAATAAAAAACATTTTCAATATCGCAGTATTTTTCAAAGGAAATGAATTTTATATCCTGGCCATCTGGTACCAGATATTTTCCTAGGCAAATCATAAGAATTAATCAATACTGCATCATTAGTGAATTTATGACACTCCCAGGCACACAACATGTTAAAGCAAAATGCAAATAAACATGAATCAAAACAAGTTATTACAGCTACACTGAACACACATATATTGGCTGTCCCTGTCTTATTTGTTTCTACTTGCTACAATGCATCAGTCTAATTTTTATTTCAGATTTCTGAAAGAAGACACACAGAAAGAACAAAAATCCACACTGACAGTACCTCAAAATGAATACATCCTGCTGCTTTTCTTAAGAAACAACAACAGCAACAGATACTCATAAATTCTCAATTGGAGAGACATTCATTTCCTGCTGTGCTATTACTACAAATTTCTCCTTTGCACCTACCTACTGAAGTGAACAAAAATTCATACGGAAACCTTATGTAAATAAACTTCTGAATGCAGAGAGCAACATCAACACACCCTCAGGAACATCTGCTCATTGAACTTTACATTTATGCTACTGAAACAAAAGTTATTTATAGTCAAAATACAACTGAATATAAATGGCTAAGAATAAATGCACCATTCACCCACATGAGAAATGTTTTCCATAACCACAGCAGATACCAAATGAAACTACAGAGCATAAAGGCACTTTGATTAGTTACTCAAATTACCTAAGTGAAGGCTTTTCTTGCTGTAAACTTCATTTTTAATCCACAGATTCTTGAAAAACAGGTGAAGAACATTAAAAGTAAGGTCGATGAAGCATAAAAATTTTCACAAACGAGATACAAACTCTGCCCCATCAGAAAAAAATACCAGAGGATAAACCATGCAAATTAATTCTGTAATCCTGATTAGAAAAATACGCAGCGCTTTTAATATAGAGCTCAAGAACACCAAAAAGATAACAATCCTCTGCTTGAAGGTCTGTTTCTGTTCTTGTATTTGGAGAAAGCTGTGAACAAACAGCTGTGAAATGCCAGCAAAGATGAGAAGATTCATCACCATGCAAAATCAAAGAGAAAACAGGGCTCATTGCAAGATTATTTAGGGAAGAAAGAAAGAAGGATAAAAAAAGTGAAAAATAATTTAAAAAATATTTTGCTGGGGAGCAAAGAGATGCAATTTCAGTTCCTATCTTTTGTACTGGTGACCTCACCCCACAAGCCCAACTTCTGCTGGAGTAAACTGCACTGCTTTTTTCCAGGAGCTGTGCACACAGTGACTCCACCACCCCTTTGTGAGATGACACTCTTGTTGCTTTGCAGCTCCACAAGCCACAGAAGAGCTTCAGGAACACACTGGAGGCACTGCTGTGCTATCCAGCAGGAGCATGACACTTCCAAATCCTCCCATGCAGGTCCCTAGCTGGGAGGTGTAAGGAAAGTATTTCCTTGCTACCCACCCTCCTGTTGGGGTAGGAGGGAGAATTAGATGGAGTGATGTTGCACCCACGACAGCAACTATCCAGAGAAGATTCAGGTGTTTATCCAGCAGTTCAAGCAAGGAGATTTCCTTGAATTATAGTGAAAAATGGGCAGAAGTAGAATAACTGGTCAGCCCAAGGAGGTGGGCTCAGTCAGTCACTGCACCTCAGCAGCTCCTCCCAAACGGAACAAGGGCAACCCACCAGAGAGTATCTGCTCCTGTGCAAGGGTACTCTACTGCTGTGAGCATACCAAGTACCTTGAATGTGCCTCCTAAGTTACTTACCACTCCATTTCTGCTTTTCTATCTGTTGTGCTACTTCTGCATGGAGCTCACTGATTAAGCCTTTAAAACACCCAGGGCATGACTGCTGGGATTTTTTTTTCTTTTATAATAATTTCTTTTCAAACCAACTCCACAGTCACAGTCATTTAAAATGGTGAGGTTTTCTGGGCTGCACAGAAAATATTTTTAGTTAGAAGCTTTATTGTGCAAGCTGTCTAGCAGTCTGACAAAAGCTAAATTCCAGCTTACAGCTGAAAACCGTAGGAAAAATTCCAAAGCCTATATAAATTATACAAATGAGACTTTAATCCCAGCTGGCCTTACTAACAGGGGCTCTACATCTGGGCACACATACAAATGTACTTCTCATATGGATTTTCGGTTACTTGAATAATGAAAAATGAAAAAAAAAAAACCAAACTCAACCCAAATCTCTGTTTTTATAAATGCTTGTATCAGAGAAATAAAAAAACCAAGCACAAATTAGCCAGACTGTCAGAGAAACACATCTCTGAAAAAACTTCTCAAAGCTGGTCCTGCTTCTGGGTAAAATTGATCAGCTGTCCAGAGGATTCACTTCCCTAACAGCAAAAATCTTCAAAGCCATACAATCCTCCTGCCTTCTCCAAGACAAGCTTATTCTCATCTGAACAAGGCAGGGGGCATCCTCATAGGGCAACCCAGCTGTGAGAAGATGCATGTGTGCATGATATCAGCAAGTTTGATCGACTAAGAAAAAATGGGAGGAACTAGAAGAATCAGTGTATGAACAGGAGGGATGGAAACAAGAGGAGCTGCAAAGCTGCCCTGGTCATGCACATGTTGATGCCAGTGTGCAGTGTCCCTTTGAGTCCCTTGGTGCCAGCCTTCAGCTGCTGGCAGTGAATGGAATGCAAACATCAAAGCCCTCCTCAGCTACATTCACAAGGCCCAGCTGAGAAGAGCCCCTGCTTCACTCACAGAAGAAATCCAGACCAAGAATTTCTGAGTTCCCATCAAACTGCAATTAATATCTGGCAGATAAAGGATTTATGTTATTTGGCCCAGACGTCTCTTCCTGCTTTAACTGCACAAGGTATCACTACCACAGCTTTTCATGTTTGATTGAGGGAAACCCATGGAGGTCATTTTGAAGAACAAAGAAATCAAGTTCTTTCTAACATTTTTCTAATATGTTGCTTAAGCCCATAGTGAAGAAAGGGATTTAATGCAGAATTGCTGCATAGAGACACTTGTGTAGTTTCACCTGGCAGTGGCAGAGGAGGTCCCACTGCAGTAACAGGAGGTATCTTGGGCATCCCTCCTGTGTGTGGTGACCACAGGGAGAGATGGGGCCAACAGAAGCCATTTCTCATTTCTGAGTCATTATTTACTCTCACCTCTCTTCAAGGGAGACAGAATTTAGGCCAAATCTCAAGGCAAACTCCTCTCACAGAGAATAGGAAATTGACAGCACTATTTTGGGGAAGCAATCCTAGCCACTAGGATCACCTACTGAGCAGGCTAGCTGTAGTCTGAACTACCAGCTGCTAATATGGCTCCTGACAGAGGCTGCCAAATGGCTGCTGAGCTCCAGTGGGTTGGAGACAGAGGGGGGTGCATGTCTGTCTACCCTCTACAGCTAAAGTAGATGCCTTAAAAGCAAGAAAATCTTCCTTCTCTGCACGTATGTGGCACTTTTGTAAGTCACCGTGGGTAACTCATGCTGCTCCCCCCTTTTTCTTGTCGTTCTTTTTTCTTTATTCTTCTTCCTTTCCTTGGGGCAACGTGAAGGTAGGATAAATTATTTGCTTGCATAGCTGAAGACAAATTTGCAGAGTAGTAGGGCAGGCAGGCAGAAGGCAATGCATTAAGAATGTTCCCAGTGTATGTGCTGGTTCATTAACAAACCAACCTTCTTTTAGGGTCAGACTACAAGAACTCACCAGACCAGCAGAACCAGGGATATGAAATGTCCAGTATACATAATGCTTAAATTTTATGCCACAGAGGCTGCAATTCTGCATTTACCCTGTTACAAAGACAGTGCAAGTGCTAAAGTAATTGCCATTACACAAATATCTATGAGAAAATAATTAAATGACCATTATTTAAGGATGTTCTTATGGATTGGGCACACATATTTGCAACCAAAACAACTTAAAAATTATTTTGGGCACAGAAAATAATTTAAAAAATCATATAATTGAGATGCAGAACAGATTAGTCTTTAAGATGACAGATTAATCCATAAGGAGTCAGATGGATACATTAAAACTGATAACTGTAAAGAAAAGTGAAAAGATAAACCCAATTATTTCTTCTAGATATGAAACAAACAAATAAATAAGGACTACTCCAAGGTGTTTACCCTCCACGTGCGTTTACTTATGATGAACTTTCATTCAAAAAATATTCTTTCTCATTTCCTTCATGAGTTCATTTTTAAAAAAGAGTACAGACCTCAGGAGTAGAAACACCAGGGAAGGAGGGAAAACACAAAATTCAGAAAAAAAACTGCACATGATTTTTGAGTTTCAAGATAACACAAAAAACTAATTCTTCTCCACCAGTCCCCAAAACTAAGAGGCTGTATTAATGTAAAGTATCAGGAGTATCTATTTTCAGCATATTAAATAAAATAATAAAAGTATTGACACAGACATTTGACTCCTAGAGTGAATCATACCTTGAATAATGACAGGTTAGTAGTGCTGCTTTAAAATATTTGGGTATTATACATCTAATCCATTTCAATACTATTAAATAACACAATCTGAGATAATAACAACAAATACTCTGCAAGCTGCAACAATGGGATTACTTATTAAGTATACTGAAAACAAAAACACAGGTAATGAAAAGAGATTTTCCAGAAAATGTCTAGAAGCAGAGCTAAAACCAAAAACTTTAATAAATAGTAACCAAAGTATTTTTTCGGGTCAGAGCCAGCTACTAATCCTATGATTCAACCTATGATCCAACTCCTAATTTTTCTAGAGATGAGCTCGGTAAGGGAAAAAGTGCAACAATTCTATGGTAGGTAAAGCAGCTACTAAAACTATTTTACATATATCCTATTTTTATGTGACATTTTATATGGTTTTTTACTACTCTTTACAATCAATAACTATATACAATATACCACAGTTATTTGAAACTTACTACCTCATTGACAATAACACCATTATTTTAAAGCAATTAAGATCTCCAAAAATCAGCCGACTAAAATCCCAAGTAGTAAATAAAATAAAGGGCCAAATATCCTTTAAATTCACTGAAGCACCAGAAGACTTGCTTCCAGTTACTTTGGAAATCAATGCGGAGAAAGGAATTCAGATATCTTGACTCTAAGCTTTGTGTTTTCCATTCAAGTTGACCCCTTTCCAATTCTGAGCCAAAAAACATTTGTCTTAAAGTTCCATTTTCATATCTGCAATTTGTTCGGATTAGATATATTACATTAGATGCTTGTGTTGAAGAGAAAAGGAAACCAACGCTCAAAATCTTCACGCATGAAGAACTGTGAGTGAGATCAAAGGGTTGAACAAGAGAGTGTGACAATGCATGCAATCCCCTTCCAAATCCACTAGACAAGCAGCATATCTGAACTTGGAAACAGCCCTCAGCCAAGGACTTTGCAGATTGTTTAGTTAAGATATACAGCAAGACTTATTAATGGCTGAATATATGATGGCAGATGTGAATCTTGAAAAGTGATAATCTGCATTAAGCCTACTTAGCACTGCTTCTGTTCCAACAGCTTCACTGTTGTGCTCCAAATTGTATCAGAGCAGTAAGACATTCCTATTTTACAGCCAGGGAGCCGCAAACACATACTGTGTGTACCAGCAAACTCCTGCCATACAAATCCCTTCATGCAAGGCTGTGTGCCCTGTGGCCCAAACACTGCCTTTATTCTCAGAGGATTTGGGATGACAGAAAAAGCTCCATGCCCACACCTACAGGCTTCTGTAAGGTTTCTCATGCTGCCTCATTCAGAAAAGACCATCATTCCCCAAGACAATAATTATCAATGGGGAAACATATTCTAGAAATATTTTTGGTTACTATGATCAAAAAAGCTCCATTTCCCAAGACACCACAGTAGCAGGAGTCAGGTCAGCCTAGCTGAATGCTTTTAGTTATATTCCCTTTTTATAAACAAGACCACCACTCCAAGTTTGGGCTTATTGAAAATTACTGAATCCTAGGCTAACTGAAAGCTCCATAAAGTAGGAGATTTCAGAAGCAAAGGGAACTGTTCTCCCTCCTGATACCACCCTTGGATCTAATGTCACCTCTCATTCCACCTGTAGCATGTTGCTTTGAGGAAAAGCTTTCATAATGAGTCTTTGATCCCGTTGGAAAATAATACTTGCAGAAATTTCTGTGTATTATTGATATCCAAATGTGTCTGCCACTGTGCCAGTAAAAATATACTTGGTAAATTAACATCAGGACTCTGCTTTAACCTTTGTATCATCATGTGAATTCAGAACAAATCAGCCACTATAAGTCATTGGCCAACACATGGGGATATGACGATAGCAAATTGCCACAAAAAAACAAGTGAAGGTACTGACACTGTCATTTGAGACCATTCCGTACAGAAAAGAATTGGAATTTCCAGTTCCACTCTAAACAGTCTTTTCCAGACTCACCCACATGTGAGCTGTGAGGCACAGGGAGGGAGCACATGGACACTCAGCGCAACACATGTGCATTGCTGTGAAGCACTACAGCACCGCAGCAGCTCCACACACACTACTCTGCAGCTACAGAAGGCACATTCAAGACTTGCCAAGCCAAACTACTGCAGCCATTATCACACCACTTCAGCTGGGTTATGTTCCCATCACTCAGGGCCTGCACTTAGTGGTTATTTAGCACAACTACGAAACTTAACTGGTAGAGGACCCAAGTTTTTCATGGGGGATTTAATTTCTATTAACCAAATCTCTGACAACAAAGGAGCAATATGTGGCTGCCTTTGAAGCTGAGTCACTTCAGTAGGAGGACAGAGAGGATGAAGAGAATATAGAAAGATTTTTCCAACATTAAGTCTTCAAACACATCATCACCCAATTTGTATGAATGCCAGCCACTGTTTTTGGCAGACTACATGGTGTCTTGTTGTATTCTACAGCCAATTTGTTGACTCTAATTAGCAATTTGGGAATAGAGTAACAAGAAAAGAGAAATAAAAAATTGGAGTGCACAGTGCCAGTTACTAA
>NW_005054361.1:2095171-2108251 GCF_000277835.1 Geospiza fortis
CATTAGTATTTTTTTAATGTAGCTGTACATACATACATCCATCCATCCAGCTGTTTCTTTAAAATCAGACATAAGTAGTTCCACAGAACAGAACAGCATTGTTTACATTGGAAAAGACCTCTAAGATCACTGAGTCAAGCTCCTAACCTGACACTGTCAAGTCCATCACTAAACAATATCCTTAAATGCCCTATCTTAAATACCTTCAGGGATGGTGATTCACCACCTGGCAACGCTGGGCAGCCTTCTTCTGTTTCTTTAAAATCAGACATAAGTAGTTCCACAGAACAGAACAGCATTGTTTACATTGGAAAAGACCTCTAAGATCACTGAGTCAAGCTCCTAACCTGACACTGTCAAGTCCATCACTAAACAATATCCTTAAATGCCCTATCTTAAATACCTTCAGGGATGGTGATTCACCACCTGGCAACGCTGGGCAGCCTTCTTTCAGGGAGTCTAGAGAGCAATGAAGTTTCCCCTCAGCCTCCTTTTTTCCAGGGTAAGCAACCCCAGGTCCCTCAGGCTCTCTTCCGAAGACTTGTACTCCAGACCCTTCCCCAGCTCTGTTGCCCTTCTTTGGACACACTCTAACACCTCAATGCTTTTGACTGTGAGGATTAAGTAAGGAAAAGACAAGAGGCACGTCTGTCTGTTTTTTCTTTTCTCTGTTGTACCCAACCTTCTTTCAGGAATATTTAGACACAAAGTTCCAGCAGATGGAAGCTTTTCTGGGGTTTGCTATACACTGTTCATAATCCTTTCCTCCACAAACAGGTCTTTTGTGGCCTTATGCCAAATTTCTCCTATTTGAAAGTAATTTTTGTCACAGCCAGAAAATTAATAGTTCATCACCTCTCTTCATCCATATAGCTGGATGTAGCCTGCAAATGGGCTGTTTTGGCTGAAGGAAGAAGCAGTCGACCTCACCTAATATCCTCAGCTGGCCATTGCTTCAATGAATGAACTTTCAGCTGACAGCTATGACTCTCCTGAGGCCTCTCCCAAAGCCCTGCCTGCCTGAGCTCAGGCAGCATTTGATTAAGCAGGAGCAGCAACCAGCTCCATAATCTCTCATGGCTCCATAGAGGCTCCCATTTCTCTCTGAGTCTCAGGTGCATGACCTGGGTACCCCTTCTATTTGTGAGCTGTGGCTGGAGAGCCACTGAAGAAAAGCAGGCTCCTCTCCCCTTTATGTATCACAGGTAGAAGATGCCTCACACAGGAGCATGCCAAAGCAAGTCTTAGTCTTAGCCTTCCTTCAGGTGTTTTTGAAGAGCATTTTGCAACCTCTGTTCCCTTTACAGATGAAGGGGGTACAGGATGGCAATCACAGATGTATGAATCAATGCACCTAAAAAAGGCGGATGAAGCACTTTGGTATGAACGTCCACCCCAAAAGGGTTTCTGACCAACTTAACCACAGTCATACTGACACTTAGACCTTCCCCAATGTCCTGCAACATCTCCTCTTCACTGTCTTCATTGTCTAATGCCAAAATACTCAGACAGTGCTTCCACCACTGCCTTTTCTCTACTCTTAAAACTCATGTTTTTTGTTTTTGGTAAAGACAGCTGCTATCACAGCTTTTGTTGCTGTCTGAGTGCAGAGAACTTGAAGTGGCACAGGTGGCTGTAAGACACCCATTGGTGCTGAAGCCATTTTTCATCATTTCCTTCTCAACAAAAGCAAATATATCTTTACAGAAAAGCAGAGTGAGCCAAAAACTTGCAATGGCTTTGGTAAGAACTGCCACTAAAAAGTCACAGCTATCATGCTATGCTTACATGGCATTGATGAGCACATTAAAAAACCACAAAGAATGAACAAGTAATAAGAAATTCAATCATACTTTCTATAGGAATATTTCAAATTTGTATTTTGAAAATATTGTCTCTTCCTAGTGAAATATTATGTTTGATTTTGAAACTAACCCAGGACATTTAATTTCAATTATTCAGTTAGCCCTGAATATTGTCTGCTAAGATATTTGTATCTCTTTCAGGAACAGAGTTTCCAAGGGACACATTTCACAGAATCATAGAATTGTAGAGGATGTAAAAGTCCTCTAAGACCATTGAGTCCAACCCTTAGATCAAAACATGAAAATTTGCATGATCACAGTAGAATTAGATACAGAACACTCACAAACCTTGAGCAATTAAAGAGGCCATATAATTACTGTGTGCAGAGCTTTTCTCTCTTCTCCTACAATTTCCCTTCATCCTCTCCTGTGTGATAGCACAGCAGCCTCAATGGCAAGCAAGAGCACTTCAGCCAGGGGCAGGCTAGCACATCCACTGATAGCTGCACCCCGTGGGCAAGCTCACAGATTTTTGGCATGTCTGGCAGGTTGTCCAGCAGGTGACTGGCAGTGGCTGGTGTACAGCAAGTAGGCAGTGATCAGATGATCTGTCTGAACAGGTAGTCTGCCTATTTTGGCTGTCAAACCTACACTCCAGTCCAACCTGTGCAACAGCCCTCGCTCAGGCTGCCAGCCAGTCAGGGTACCAACACAGCAGGAGCTGTGGTCTTAAGCTGGGTAGAAGAGAGGGGGCACGAAGCAGCACTGGAGTATCAATGCAAGGAAGAGTAATAGATGCAACCCCAACAAGCTCATTGTGCACCCTATTCTAAAAGATTTAGGGCAAACCATAAAAGCCATAAATTTTCACTATTTGTCAGTGTCACCACAAGCTGCTGTAATGTATTAGAGCTATTGCAAAAGATGGGAATATAACAAGCATCCATTCCCTGAAGGAGTAAACAAAGTGAGTGCCACAAACAATCATCTGAGTCTTGAGAAAATTTTGCATGCCTCTATGTGCCTGTTCTAAAATCTCTGGTACTATGTAAAAAACCTTTGCTTTTTTTGAGAGATGACAAAAAAAAAAAAAAGGATTCCTTGTGCAAACAAGATCTAGAAGTTTTACTCAAGGGGTGAAGAAACTAGTTTTGTAAGATCTGCATTACCTTCTGCACATTTTGGGATTCTCTTGAACTCCTTCCTAAGTCATGTTGATGCTTCTGCCCAGACCTATTTTCAGCCCTCACAGCAGTACTAACAAGGTCTAAGTGATGGGCAGGTGTTGTGGTAAAAGTCTAATACGGATTCTGAAGGTGAAGTGTCAGAACAGTGAGAAAAGGGGATTGGGTTCGCCTGTGCTTGATTTCTTCCTCCATTCCCTCCCTCTCTTTGGTCTAATTCTTTGACAGTCCAGCTCAGGAAGGGGTGCCCAAAAATCCCTAATCCTCTCTCAAAACAAAATGCCTGTTTGAAGCCTTACTTCTGTGCATTACACCCATTATGCCAAATTCACATCAACACTTTAGCCAACTAACACCCCAAGCCTAGCAAACCCTACTGTAATTAAATGCCGCCTCCTGCCTTGGCTTTAACAGATGATTCTTCTGTATCTGCCAATTCTTCTGGCTCTTGCTTCTCATCTACTGATACTTTCCTTACCTATCAAAAATCAAAGAAAATTAAAAATGCAGATTATCTGATTAAAAAACTTTTCTTCACTTTAGGATAACTGAAATCTTTTCACCTAAGACTTAAGGTCTTGGGCAATCGTCAGCAGCTTGCTGGTGACACTTGGTGCGCTGGTGTGAGAGTTAACTGGGGGTGGCCAAGGAAACTGGCCACCCACTGCCCACACCAGACTGCCTAACTCACCTGATAGAACAGAATGCCCCCCACTGCCAACTAGTGCAGTTGGTAGTTGGTAGTGATCTTGAGAAATGCAGGACAAAAAATTCTACTGCAGGTAGCAAAGAACAAAAGAGATTTTATGTAAGTGTAGTCCAAGCTGAAAGGAGAAAATACCACCAAAAATTTCTTCCTCACTCTTCTGAGAGAAAGATGGATTGACTGCACTTGGTACAGCACTGAATCTGCCAAAATATTATACAGGTTTATGTATTTCAGAAGGTTACATAGAATTAGTGTCTTTGACAAGCTCATTACACATGCATTTGCTAGGAATACTTGCAGGAAGAGAACTATCATGGGAAACAATGTGCACATCTATTTGGTTAAACAAGAGGTCAGAGAGGAGTATCACAGAGACAGATAGGTTAATGATCACCTCAGTTCATTAAATGTCATTTCCATGCTTTCTGTCAAAGTTCAGCCAGACTGTTCAGAATAGTATTGGGACCATTATTGTTTCATGATATTTCATAGGAAGTGATTTGTAGCAGCAGCTTCTGAAATTAATTTCTAAATTGTCAGCTGACTCACTTGTATAGTTTGTCAGGCACTTGTGGTTTCAATAGTCATGAATAGATAAATCAAAGGTTCAGCTGGACTTTAAAGATAAAAACTGGGATTCTTGCTTATATATGCAGACCCAAGGAAGGTTAATGAGTCATAAATATACAGTGTGTAAAACGAGAAATGTTCTGTGTGACAGATGGTCCTCTGCCCCAGACACCCCAGACACAAAACAGATAATATTAAAGGGGTTTATTCCTAACACATACCTCAGGATTAAGAAACACGACCACAAGATTGCACACACCCTCATCTTGCATATTTGAGTTAGCACTAGAAAGCTTTTGCAGACTAATTTGATATCAGATAAAGGGAAAGATGAAGGATTAACTAAAATTTTGCAAGAGGAGTACAATAGACAATATTAAGTACTCTTTTTTTCTGTTCCACTTATTGCATTTTCATTGCAATCAGAATTTAAGACTGTGGTAGTTTATCCAACTTATATATAGATAAAAAGGAAATATTGAATTTGGAGTAAAGATTACTGCTTTACTCAAGGAAAATTTCAAAGCATTTGTTCTGAAAATCCTTCTTACAACAAGTAAATCTCTGTTATGTAGAAGAGGAGACATTTGGAAATAAACCTAAAAGATTTCTGTAGAACAGAAATCATATCTTTACTGTCCTGCAGATTAAAAGATATTTCTAATACCGAAGTTGTTCATGTTTTGTTCTCCCCAAAGCTTGGCTGTTTGGAATAGATGGGTCAGCTTTATTTTTTTGACATAGCTGGTTTCTAGAACACCAGGATTATATCCAAAATGAACAGATATATTTCTTAATTAGAAAGTACCATAAAATCTCAGAAAGAAAAAACACTCCAATTTAAAAAAAAACCCTACATATAGGCTGATCCTCTTTTATTCTATATCAATATCTTTGTTAGCATCAACACTAATTCATATTTATCTTGGTGTCATTAAAATCAGAACTTTATTCCTGAGACTGCATATATTCCTCTACCTCAGTGGTTGTCAGAAGACACTGCCGCAGGTGCAAAATTCACTAAAAACTTTTACTGGAGCCTTTGATAAGTAACAATGCACAAAAAGCTCTTACAGAAGAATGGAAAAGTGACCACCAAATCACAAATTCCAAAAGCTGGCAAGTTCCAGTGAGGGACATTCTCAAGAAAACATGTTGAAATCTATGTTAGGTGGCAGCAACTATTCAGAAAGGCAGTTAGACCTGCAGTGGAGGCACAAGGCTATTAGCACTCTCTATAGCAGTATCAGTAACCCAGAAGTAAGAGTGGTGGCTATCCTTAGCTTGCACTACAACAAGATCTAATGAATTTTTTATCACTTATCACACCCATTTACTATTCTTCACTAACAGTAACATTGTTTTTCATCTTAGGAATAAGATAGACAAAGCACACACTGATGTTTGATGCTGACTTTTCTGTTTCAAATCGAGCTGCTTTTGTACCAAAGCAATGTTGCTTGTCCTCCCTTGGTCTCAGGTGCACCACTTCTCCCATTTTAATTTCAGACTTGCTCCCTTTCTTCTTACGGCCATTAGAGCTGAGTTCCCCTGAGAACTGCAGTTACCACCTCAGCCCAACACAGAGCTGCTGCCTGTGTACCAGGGCTCTTCACTGTGAGAAGCCAACTACCCCAGGGCCTGCAGAATCAGTGGCATCTCTGACTTCAGGAAAACTCACCTACTACGCACCACTGATGTACAGCCCTTGGAAGCCCTGGATCATGGATTCTCAGGCATCCTCAGTGCTTCTGATGGATTAGTTGTCCCAAAGCTGGGCAAAACACAAGCAGGTCCACAGGGAAAAAACCCCAAAGAACTCCAGCAGATACTTTCTGTCCCTTAACACTCTCCAGACTTGGGAGTACCATGCAGTGACAACAAGTTCTTCCTTTTTAATTTGCTCCTGCTGTCCACTGAGAGGACATAACTTAAGCATGAGCGTGTTATTTCAGATATAAAATGTGGTGGTTCACCTTGACCAGCAAGCTTTCAGCTGTATTACTTTAACATTGGTATTGTTGTTTGTGGCCTTTCTACAGAAACAAAAAATATGAAGGCACACAGAGAGCAGAGAGAGAAATTTTGCACTATAGGACGTCAGACAGAAGCTGAATTCCTCAGGAACCAGAGTTCCCATAAAGTCATGAGAATGGAGAGACACCAGGTTACAAATGCTGCTGCACTGAGCACTGTGGAGTACAGCACAGGTTCACTGCCTAATTTCTAGGTAAAGCATCAGACAAATCAACTGCATGCTTTTGTTCCAGCCTCCAAAGCATACAGTCCTTCAGCAGCATCAACACAAGCAGTCCCATACAGCCTGGTCATTTAGCACTTACATTTAAATCCTACAGAAATACTTAAGGGACAGAGATGCTAAAAGGAAAGAAAATATTTGAATTTCATGTCCTTAAACAATGATTTGCAAAAGGGGAAATTCCATCTCAGTTTGTTGACCTGTGCGTTAACAGGCACAAGTACGTTCTCCCTCATGCTGCTGATTTATAAGTGTGTGGTGATGAAGCTGAAAGGGGCACAGATCCATTGCTCACATCAACACATCTGCACCAAACAGAGCACCACATCACCAACTGCAGCAGCACTGAAGGTCATTATGACACAGGGAGAAAGGAGTTCACACTTGTTCCATCTATTACTCTTTCCTCCACCTATTACCCAGGTATCTGGAATTTGCCAAAAAAAGGTGCCAGCAGATGCTAACAAAGGGATTAATCAGAGAGGCTTGTACCAGCACGTGACCTCCTGGCTCATACACATTGTGTTGCCTCTACAGAAGATTGGTCAAGTCATTCACCAGCTCTGTATTACTTCTGGTGGAACAGGGGAAGGGATGGGCAGACAAGCAAATCCACTACAAATGTGTTAGGCAGAGTTTTTTATCAAATGACTCAGAGTAACAAGTGAATAAGAGGGATTATGAAAGTACAGACACTGTTGCATGAGGCCATTCTTGTGCTCCCCAACGATGCAAGAAGTAAATGAACGGAGGACTATTGACAGCATACAATTCCTATTTTGCTGCCTGCAATACAATTTAGAGGAAGACTCCAGAGACAGGCTGAGCCAGAGATAAAAAACGACATGAGGCAGCTGGTAAAGAAAGAGAAACAAACTCGCTTTTTTTTTTTTTGCACTTTTTCACCCCCAGATAAATGGAAAAAACCTGATTGATAAGGCTTATCAAATGGGGCTTATTCTTCCAGTGGTACTGCTTATTCCCCTGGAGAAGCAGAGAAGTTTTCTGCATGACTAAGGCTGTCTGGAAGCCCAGCTCCTCAGAGGCATACATGAATAACTTGACACTAAGGAGCATCTTCTTCCACTGGCCAGACATGGGCTGGCATGAATGTCAACTGAAACCCAGTCAGAGACCCCAAGGTAACTACACAAGCCTGAATTGCTGTTATTCCTCCTAATACTCCAGCAATTAAATGGGATGAAGTCCTTGACTCTCCATCAGGATTTAGGGGCTAACATGCTAGAACATCATTCAGTTTGCATACCAAGAGAATATCAATGCTGAAAAAACCCAAGGATTTTGCAGCACATTTTTATCTGCAGATCCAGAAGCTTTCTGTGTGAATGTCCAAGTCTTACCTCCATTTCACGGATGGAATAAACACGCTAAGCACAGGGAAGAGTGGTTCCGTAGTAGTTAAAATCTCTTTTGCACGGGGCACACAAGTGAAATGGTCACTCACTGATCATATCAATGGAGTAAATCACCACAAACTCCCAAGATTTCAATACACATCTGCTGTCAGTCCACTCGACTTGCATTTCTCATATCTGACAAAACCAAGTTCCTTCAACTTCATAATACTTTATAGCCAAATGATAAATATGTTGAGTAAGAAGGGACAGTGAACAAATGATAAATAATTCAGGTTAAAAGATGATCCAGTGAGCAAAGGGGCAATGATACCATCTTCCAGCATGGAAGAGATCAAACTGTGAAGCAGCAGCAACATCCGTCACCAGCATCCATAAGACCTGTGGCTCCTACTTTGCCTCTGGATAAAAAGCTCTTCAGGAATGGATGGTGCTGCGTTCACTGACCTCAATTCGCTATCAGAAGTCAGGAAGGAAGGGAGGATTTTAGGTGCACACATTCTCCTAGCTTATTTTGTGCTAACTTCTTGGATCAACCCCAGGAAGAACCATGCCTTGTATGCAAGAATTGCACTGAACTGTATGTTACACTGGTAAAATACTGGTAAATTTAGTATTTTCTAATACGAGCCAACACTAAATGAATGCCTTAATCTTTTCCCAAAAAGGTAACTTCTTTGATAAAGTTCATGAGCACTTTCAGCCACTAGGGATCTTTTGGTCATTGCTAAAAGCCTACTTTATTAACTCTATTTTGTCTAGCCAACCTCCTGTAACTTAGACATTCTTAATCTCTTCATTGCACTCCAAGTAATAGAAAGGAAACCTAATATCCAACAAACTATTTACCAAAATGTTGTTCTCATTTGGCATCATGGTTTTTGATAGAGACTGATTTTCATAAAATGTATGTGATTAATTTATTTAACGAGTCTAAAGAGAGGACATATCAGTTTTCTAAGCAACTCTTCCCCAAAAGAAGTGTTACTTCTCCTTTCATCAAGAAAGGATGACAGCCAAGGTAGAGCCAAAGCTATAGCAGCAGCTTGAGTGATACAGAAAAAGCAACAAGTATGCCAAGCTTGTTAGAGGCTTTACAGTAAGAAAGTTAAAAATAGCCCTTTCTCTGCCCTAATGACAGAATCATGTTTGCTTACAAATTGCAAATCAGTGTCCATCCCTGATGTGATATTAAAACCAGCAATACTCCTCCCTCCCAAAAAAAACACCCACAGGCTTACAGACTGGCTCAGCAGATGGAGTTTCTAGACCCAGCCCTTCCTTTTAACTGGGGCTTATTAAAACAACAACATCCCTTTCTTGTTACCTGCTCTTATTAATTACATAAAAAGTTATGAAATACTGTGCTACAGAGGCCACACAAATATCTGAAACAGAATCTTTGTTTGTTCCCACTTCTCTTTAAATCTTCTTACCGGGATTTCCTTTTGTATGTAATATGATTAGTAGCTAGAAAATCTCAGCCTTGGCTTTCTCCCTGAACCCACTTGTTTGCTACAGAATTTGCCTGAGCTGTCTTACTGCTCCCACAATGCTTCCAGTCTGGTCAAGTTAGTAAAGTACTGAAGCTCTGCAGATCAAGTAGGATCATTATGGAAACAGGGCAGGAAAACACCAATTCCCAGACATGTTTTAAAGTCAATTAATATGTTATAGGCTTCCCACACTGGATGTGTTCAGGAGTTACAAATGTGCCTCCAGAAGACAGAAATGCCACAGAGCAGGTCAGGATTTCTCCTGAATTACCTGCACTCTGCGTAGCAGTGCTGCCAAATACCTCAAGGTATTCAAGAGCACTTCAAAATTTCACAAAACTTGAGTGTATTTGAAGCTAGGCTCCTGATGCAAAAGGGCAGGACTAGCTTTAAGCTGTGTTTGCTTCACTTCACATTTCCTTCACTCCTCAATTGCCTTTGTGTCTCTTTAGAAAGATTTATTCTTGAGCATATGTAAAGGGTATTAACCTATGCTTCCAGAAAGCAAATGTGTTCATAAATTGTTTCACAGGAAAAAAAAAATCACTTTTGTCAGTTATCAACTCTTCCCTCTCTGATTTATGCTGTAGAGTTTACTGGCCTCTGCAAGCATCCAGCGAAATTGAAAACTTGCTAAAGGAATTTTTAAAATCACTTCCTCTAATAAAGTGTTAAAAAAAATCCCACCAGAACACCAAAGACCCAACTTTCTGCTCCTGAGCTATAACCAGGGAAGAGCACTGAAATCACACCATGCTGACACAGTACTACAGAAAATCACAGAAGAATACCAATAAATGTGATAGACTATTCCCTTATCAGAACTGTTATTGGTTCTTAAACTTAGAAAAGGCTGCAAATCCATAAACCACATCCCAGAGCCCTTCAGCTCATACTCACTCATCTCTCTCCATATGATGAGCTCATATTCAGAACTGAAATGTCTACAGACATTATAATGTGAAAATCTATACAAAAGTATATGCTGATAAGGGGAATATAGAAACAACCTTCAAATAATTTTTCTTTGATGAAGTTCTACTTTTTATTTGACATTATTAAGTTATTTCTTCCCAGAAGTCTGAAATGGTCATCCTATATTTCAATTCAACTAGTATAGGTTTTACAGGTAATACTTTATAAAATGAAAAAAAAAATCAACTCTTGAAAATAATAATTCACCATTACTGTCCAGTGGTTTGGGTTTTCTCCATTTGTTCCAGATTTTTCATTCTGAACTTTTCCACTCCTACCATTTCTTCTGATGCCCTACTTTTACCATGTTATTCCCATGCTGTCAGAAAAGTGAGGAAGGAAAGATTTAAAATAAAATTGTTCATGAGGGGCAATGCCTTTCTAAATCTCCTTATGTTCTGACAGTTCTCTTGTCCAGTTTTCTGCAGTTAGCTTTTAACTTTAAATACACAACTAAGATTTCTTCTCCATAAAATGCATATAACTATTCAGTTGTTTTCATAAATGTGTTTTAGCGGTAGATGAAGTAGCAACATCATTTCCTAATATAGCCTCTCATGATGCTTTTTAATTTTGTAGTTGAAGAAATGCATTTAGCCTTTCAGAATTTTATTTATTAATTGATTTTTAACTTTGAGCAGAAGGTAAATAAACTATATGCTATGATCAAATAGTGTCACAAAAAAATTCCCTGTGTTCCTTTCAGGGAGACAAAGGTCTTTCCAGTAGTCGCTGACTGCTCATACGGGCAGCATTTGGCTGTCAGAGACAATCCAGCTGGGCTTAATAGCAGGCTAGTAGATGTTAATTGCTGTAGCCTTCCCTTCGAAATACAAACCCTACTTTTAAGTTCTATTTAAGACTTATTATTTTAACCTTTTTTTAGGACCAAGTAGAATCACATACTTTCTTCTACTTTTTGCATGCAAGTTTGGTGATTTTGCATTACCCTAGACAGAAGCTAAAAATACAACTTTAGGAGGACCCAAACACAACTGTTTCATAGAGTCAGCTGGTTTTTTAGCTCATTTTGCTTCCATTATGAGATCAGACCACTTTTCAAATACCCCAATAGCCTGTACAAACACAATTAGAATCACTTTAAGCAAGTGACATTATTACAAACTAGATGGGACTCTAAAGAGGGACAGCAGCCCCTCATGGATTAACCATTTGGGAGGCAACTGGAGACTTTTTGTCACCCCCAGGGCAACTGAGTGACAGCAGCACTGAGAAACATGAGTCTCTTGTCTGTCATACAATCTGAGCAGCTCCTTTCAAGTGTGTTGGCCAATGCAGACCATATTCTTCAGGGTGACTGATCACAAATGAACAAACGGGGCACTATGATGGGAGCTGAGCTTTACAGCTGTCAAAGGAAAGATGACACGCTGGAAGAAACAATTTTAAATTGCTTGTACAGATCACCAAGCTGTGAATTAAATGTGTCCAAATTACTCCCCCTCTCCCCCCTCAAAAAAAAAAAAAAAAAAAAAGAAACAAGCAAACAAAAAAACCCCAACAAAATGTAACTTAATGAATTAAGCACGCATTACATGCACACGAGTAGCACCTTCATACATCCACTTAATATAGATCAGAAATATATTTAGAAATCAAAGCGATCTTATCTGGGTGTCTTAAGCAATCTAAGTTGCAACACACCTATAGAAAGAGGCAGGGAGAAGTGGATCAGCTCTTACCTTGAAGTGAGGGATAATGAGACTTTTAAAAAGGAGAGTTATACATAACAGAAGAACTGGGTTAAAAAAAGCTACAGACAAATCCACTAAGATTATCTGTGAAACGGATCTTTAAAAAAACACGTGTCAGACTGAAGATTTTTTTGATGAAAAACACAATTAGCATATGGAAGAATTTTTTTTGCCACAAAGCATGAGCTGCAGCTAGAAGTTCATAAAAGGAGCTGCACAGATAATGCTTGCATGACAGACCTGGACTTCAACCAGCCTATGGTCTAGAACCTATGGTGTTTCACAACCAGCTTTTAACACCAGCAAGGAAGGAGCAAGGTGCCATGTCAAAAGACAAAAACCACTTGTCAAGACATGGCCTGATGTCTTTTACATCTCAAGCATAGAAAGGAAATGGGAGATTTTTAGATTAGGCTATAAAACACAAAAATGCTGATCCACTGCAGAGGCCAGTTGGTTCCCAATAGCATGCACCAGCCCCAGGGCAGGCTATGATCTGAGAACCACAGCCAAGGGTTTAGTTGCTGGATTTAGTCCGCATAAAAAAGGAGAATTCTTTTTTTTTTTTCGTTTTCTGCAGAGTTGGCACATTGACCAAATCTGAGCACTGTAATAATATCAGCTATCTATGTTTCAAGGGGAAACTTTGCATTTAGTCAAGTTGTAGACAATTAACAGATTACAGATTTCAAGGCTGTTTTACCTTTTCTAAGAGACTAACAATTTATCAGGAGCATATTTAATATTTTGTAGGTCAAAGAGGAGGTTGGAGAATTCAATAATTGTAATTAGATATATGTAGCTGCACTCATTAAAAGGATAAATCGAATAAAACTGATTTAGGGGTTTTGTGGCTTTTGTTCTCGTTAAAACAATTCTTGCAACTTTAAAGGCAAAATTTCTGAGTTAATAAACTGGGGGTTGGGAAAAGGGGGTAAAAAACACAGGTTGCATTTAAAGTAGGATGAAGCAGTAATATTTGACACTTTG
>NW_005054361.1:2108261-2109284 GCF_000277835.1 Geospiza fortis
AGAACCTCAGCAGAAATAAGCTAGGGTCAATACAATGAATTTGATGAAGCTTGTGTCATGAAAGCAGATTGAATTACATGTTCCAGCAACTGGCATAACAAGGCAGAATTACCTCTAATTCTAATTCAATGATTTCTTCCAGAGAAGCCCAGCTTGCATTGCAGTGGTGGGGAATACTATTGCTCACTTTTATAAAAGGGAAAACCAGGACATAGGGGGCTAAAGGGGATGTAAGCAAGATTTTACAGTCACAAAATTAACAGACTCTGTTTAGCAACCAATTATCAGCTCAGTAAAGCTCCTTCTTAATACTTTTTACGTCTTATTTTAACTGTGATAATAATCTAGCTCAGTTCTTTAATTTAAAAAAAAACCTTAAACTGAACATGCACGAATTTTTATAACTGGAAAGACAGATAATTTTTCCTTGGAACAGAACTGCTACTGTTTTACATACATTTCATGGTGAAAGAACATTGGAAAAATTCAAGACTGATGATAATTAATACAGCAGTTTGCCCAGATATTCTTTAACTCTGCCTTAGTAAATCAATGCATTTTCCTTTTTTTGCTGTAAGGGATCCTTATTTTTCTTAATACTTGAACACTGACAACATGCAATTATCTGGTACTTCTTTCCTGCTCAGGAGCCTTGTATAGCAACAGAGACTTCTGAGCTATGCTTGTGATAAAAATCATTAATTCTTACAGAACACATTATTTCAGAGCCCAAAGGAAATTAGCAGCTTATTGTTATTTCCTGCTCACCTCAAAAATGCCTGGAGAAAATGAACAAACAAAACCACCATCCTTCAATTTACCCCAAGAAAGCTCTTCAGAGGGATCGCAGTGACTAGAAACACAGTGTCTAAAAATATTCAGCCTAGTTATTCTGTCAAAGTGAGGGAAATGTCAGCTGGGTCACTGAGACTACAAAATTATTATCCATTATCATATGATTGTTTTATGTATTTTTACCTTTTCATCTACCTGTTTCATCCACGTGTGGCAGCTGGAATGGAG
>NW_005054361.1:2109305-2119023 GCF_000277835.1 Geospiza fortis
GTGCTGGTGGCTTTGCCGTGGACTGTGAGGCTGTAAAATGAGGCCCTTAATGTCTGACACAGTGGAGGCTGTCATCAGCCCAATCCTAAGAGCAACTAACTAAATGACTGAAATGTTTTGACTGTTTGTTTATGATTAGCTCCTCTAAGGGTGACACAGTGTAGCAATACATCAGGCATATGGAAATGGGTTTGTGACTAATCGGTAAGCTACAATACACCTCAGCTCTGTGCACAAGAGACCTTTGTGTTCTGCTTCATTCATAAACTTAACTGGAGCAGTGTAACAAAATTAATTGTATTCTTGGCATCATTCTTCAGTGAGTGCTGGGAAAGCGCTTGTTCTTGATTTCTTTAAATTTATTATCCAGTTCTTATAAAAGAAATCAACTAATAGGTTTTTTGTCTTGTCAACTACTGGTAAACGGTTATAATATTTGACATAAAATTTCATATCTAGCTAGCTGGATGAGTTTTCTCCTATATTTACACCATCAGAATACCTGTTTTTCCATGTCTTTTTCTCATTCATATTTTATATATATGTGTGCATATATTTTAAGTCATAAAAGTAGGCATGAATTATATTTTCCTCTAAGACCATACATATAATAGTCTGCTGTTTGTATGAATCGACAATAAGCATCTTCTACCATACATACATAAACATTCTCATAGCTTTTAACTTCTTTGCATTTAGTGAAGTATATTTTAACAGTTGGAGACACACTGGAGAAGCCCACTAGAAGCAAAAAAGAAAATGTACCTTAAGTTTGTCTCTGTATAAACATTAAACAGTTTACAAATGTATATAATGAGACCTGGCCCTCTACGATTGTAGCTGCTGAGACTTTTGGTTGTTCAGTCCTTTCCTGAGTGGGAGAGCATAAGAAACCCCCAAAATATTACAAGTATTTCTTTTCAGATTATGTTCAAACATCACTTTCAGATCAATATATTTTAAAATAGCACCTCTGTCATATGCTATTTTACCAGTATTCAAAGATTCTGTAAATTCCTTTGAAAAGCAAGTTTAGGATGGGGTAACTTTGTGTCTATTTTATGATTCCCAAGCAGATCTTCTTTCTTTAGATTAAAATGATTTTTTTCCTAAATTCATGAATAAGCCACAAACCCACCTTTAGCTTTCTAATTCCCCAAGAATTATGATGATCACTGGATAACAGAGGTGGCTATTGGGGGACAAATAACAAGGCACTTGTGAGAGCAACCAGTTACACGATCACAATTTTTACTTTCTTCCTATTGAAGCCAGGGCAGGAGCAGGGCCAGAAGTCCAATTCCACTGCACAGGGAAATGTCAGCAGTTGAAGACCCTGTAGTCTTTCTCTCTCTCCTCACTGGCCTTCTTCAGAAGTTATAGCCAGAAGCCTGCCATGACCTTTAAGGCTTCCCAAGAGTGAAGGCACAGCAAAGAAAGCTTTATAGCAAAAACAGAGGCCAGGTCCAACCACCCATCAAAAGATGGTGGAGAATGGCACAGCAGGAGAAACCTGATTGACCATGGGGCTGTTACACTTTCCATGTGACTGAATGCCAAGGACAGGCTGCATAAAGTCTCTCAGTGAGAGGGGAAGAGAGGAGCAGGTGGAAAGAAGCGCTTAGCGTATGTCAGAGCTCAGCTCCAAAAACACCTGCCAGCACCCTGCACCACTGCAGACATTTCCAGGGTAAATCCATGCTCATAATACATCAGCAACTAAATCTGGTCCCTTTGTTTTCCCTACTATGCTGGTTCATCTTTGCTTCCTCCCCACAGCACTGTGCAAGCCCTTTTGCTCTGTACTGCATCTAATATTCCCCTGACAACTCAGACATTAAGGAAGTAAGTCAATGCATGCAACTAAAATCACCTCACATCTGGTGCACGTTACCCTGCACCTGCACAACTGCACAACCTTTAAAAAGGTTCAACAAAGACAATATTTTTAGTGGAACTTGCTGCCACATCCTTGTGTTTAGTTTCTTGCTTGACAGAGACTGAATATCCAACCACATACAGTGTGGAGCCATGGAAGTAGAGAATACCCTGGTGGGTGTGCTAAGTATTATAAAACTTGGGGAAGAGAATGAGGCAGGAGTTCCTGACTGGCAGCTTGTTCCAAACTCCCATACCCTGCCTGTGCTTCCCACCCAGCTGCCAAAAATTCATATGGACAAACAAGTGGACCTCACATCCTTTCAAAGAAGTCCCCCGGCTGCTAACCTGGGCATATAAAGGTACAGGTGGTTTCTTGGTCTCCCCCTCAGCCTTCCACTCCTACTGCACACTCTAGCAGCTCATGTATATTTTCCATTACAAGGGCCTTCCCTTTTAATTGCAGAAGCATTGGCAGGGATGGCAGAAATTTCTCATTAGCCTCCTGGCAAAGGACAGAGCCAGAACAGAGTTGTTCTTCCAGACTGGATATCAAGAGAGGAAACTCCACTGAAGTTTTTATTATTATAAAAACTGGGATCCCCAGGCTAGAGCCTCTTTAATATCTTTGCAGCTACTTTTCCTAATGACAGCCAGAGCTACGGTGGCTGTTGCTTCCAGAATGATGAATAACTATCAGTTATTCACAGCCCTATTTTCTACCATCAGTACAAAGATCATCTCCATAGCACAGGCAGCAGAGATGGGAACAACTCAGCAACAACATGCCCAAGGTACAGTCTCTCATAGCATGCCCTCTGTTTAAATTGATTATAATTGCAAGAGGGGCACTGCATCCTTTAAAGCTGTGTTTATAGAAGAACAGGAATATGTTTCTCAATGAACCAAAATAATCAGTTACTTGAACATGCCTAACTTCTTTTTTTCTTGCTGTCCATCCTACAATAAAAATAAACATCCAAGATTTTTGAAGCTGCTGCAGCTGGCAAGACAGAACACAGAAGAGAGAATTATCCTCCCATTACCTACGCTTAAGTATATGCAGTGGAGTAACATTTCAGCTTCTGCTCACTTCAGAAGTGGTGGTTCCCCCTACATTAGTGGGATAACACACCACTTCTCCAGCGTCACAACACAGATGCTGTGATGCATCTGGCAAGACTTCACATTGATGCTTGTAAAACCTGTGTTATGACTGCAGCAGGAGAAAACAGTGTTTAATGTTAATTCTGCTTCCTAGAATACACTTAAAATGCATTAAGAGAGAACATATGCAGGAACACTACAGAATGTTTGTCAAAACACTGCCAATACAAAAAAATAGATGCAATGCTGAAGGAAACATGTCCTACATCAGTTACAGAGAACACGGTAGATCATCAAAACATCATCAAATCAATAAGTAGTTTATTTGCATCAGTGAGCTCTCAGCAAATCTGTATGTCCAAGGAAACTCCTGCCACAGCTGTGTCCACTTCAGCACTGCATTGCTTGGGATTTTAGCAGTGCCAACAAACACTGACTAAACATTTATACTTACTCACAAATTTAAGAAGTAAAATTATTTTATTCATGTAAGCCTCTCTGTTGACAGATTTGATTTTTAAAGTCTGCATTTGGGGAATAAGCTATTTCAAACCATTATTTAAGGTCATTATAAATTTAAAGATAAATCAAAGCATCTTCAAGAAAATCAATGCTCCCCCTACATAGTCCAGATAAATATTGTGCAGAGATACATTTGGCACAAGTTCAGCAAACCAAAACTTAAAATTTTTGTCATGTTCACTGCATCTCAGCATTCAATATTTCAAGGTACTCCCCATCCTATGATTAAATCACACAATAATGTTACAAACTGAAAGAACTGCATTGCAAGGACAGTGATGCACGACACAAGGAATGAAGTCATCTCACTGTACTATCATGCACGACAAAGATATGGGTATTATCATTAGAAATGGTAAAAAATAAAGCAATAAGCAGATTTACCTGAAGTAGTAACTGTGTTCTATTCCTGCTTTGTTTCATATTCCTTTGCAGATAAACACCCCTAAAGTATATTCCCCACTTTGCACTAATGTTTTATTCACAGCATATGTACTCCTCATTATTAAGTGAAGAACTGTAAGGTTTTCAGAAGGAAGGCAGAGGGTGGGGGGAGCAGAAATGCCCCCATTCCCAGCTCTGCTGGCTGAACTCTGACGCTGCAGGTGGACAGAAGGATGCTGCTGGAGGGAAGTCGCAGTGTGTGCAGCTCCTCTCAGCAGCGCTCCTCTCCCCAGCACACGCAGCGGAACAGCCTGCAGTGGAATAACAAGAGAATTTCTCAAGTGCCAGTGTAAGCGAAGGAGGGGGTGTCAGGGAAAGCAAGGGAAGAAAAGGCTCGGGAAGCTGCTTCTCTCTTCAGCTAAGATGTGCTGCCTGTGTGTCTCTCACAGGGGTCCCACACAAGGATAGGCACACTAAAGATTTTAAGGCTCTGAGATACTGTGTAAGATCTAACACAGGGAGTAGGCTAAAATAACCAACGTTAGGGAATGCAAAATATTACATTTCCCATAGCAATATCAACACCTCCCTGTTACAGCTCCTGTAACGTGATGTACATTTTGAGACAAATAGCAATATGGTGTGAGATAACATCTTTGGCCTGAAATCTAATTGCAAAATCAGTTTTGCTACTACCCCTCCTCAAGATTCATTTGACACTAAATTTTGCTAGAATTTACAGATACCATTTTCTCCAATGTGTTCTTCAGTATTTTCTCCCCTCTGATGATGAACAAACAACTTAGACATTAACCCTTGCAGGTGCTTAGACAGTCCTGTTTACAGCCCATTACTGAACAGTAATCTAAGTGACCACAGAGATGACAAATTACTCTGCATGTACAAAAAGTCAGCAAATCTACACAGCACATGTGCCAGACAATTAGACTTTTATCAGATATGTGCAAGGCACATCCAGCCATCATGTAAGTGGAGTGTAAAAGACCTGCTGAGCCTCAGGCTGAGCATGAGGGTTATTCATCTGGCATCCCCTGCTGCAGCTCCCAGGCAGCTCCAGGGGCTGAGCTGATGTACAGTGTATGGCTCTGGCACTTTCCTCCAGCCCTGGGGCTGGATCCTGGGCACATGTGGATCCCCCACATGTGATCTCACAGGCAGCCCCAGCACCTGACTACAAATGCACCTTCTGCATTAAGCAACAGGAGTTGAAATGTTTGCTTTCATACATATTATTGCTAACAGCAGACTTTTAAAGGGAATTCTAACTATTAAATTACTACAGTCTTTTGTCCATGCCGACTTTAATGACCAGCCCTAAGGGATATGACCCCAATTTTCCCTCACCCATAGCTTTAAAACAACAATATTACTTACAACTAGTTGTTTTAAAAAAGCAATGGTAATGGTTATTGTATTAATAGTATTCACAATGATACAGTAATGACTATATTTTGTAATCCAGTAATAATAACTCAGAGAAGTTTCAGGGAGAATTTTCATCCCTGTGTGGTTTATATATGCTAATTCCTATGCAAATTAAAAACACACTGACACATCCTATTATAATACTTGTCCATTTTGAACATGTATTTGGTGAAATCATCACAGTCATATTATGCTTTGGAAGATGAACACATCCCAGCCTGTACTGTTGCCACGACAAGAGATGAGATATGGATCTATCAAGTGAGTGTATCCTCCACTTAGGGAGGTGGGTGTTCAGTACCACTAAAATGGCATGGACAGTGGGTGGCAGCAGGTTATAATTTCTTCCCTACATTATGTAATTAGTTCTGTCAATCCTGACCTTTTAAAAACTCAAGAGTATAAGAAATAGAACAAACTGATTTATTTTTACTTATTGCTTCAATATTCTATCATTTTAGAATCGTATTTTCTGCTCTAAAGAGCTGAGCATCACCACTATTTTTAAGAAAGAAGCCTGAGTTTCCATTACTGTAGAAATTGAAGCTTTAAGGGGAATCACAACAAGATCCATAATAAAATCATGACTGCCAGGAACATCACATAGCATGTGAAGAAGAAATTCCCTAATGACATCGTATTGTTGATGCCTTGAGAAGGCTGACCTAAAACAGAGGCTAAAAGGAGTTAAAGAATAAAGTTGGTATTTATTAAAAGGCCTCAATGGATACACCTTGGGCAGTACAAGAGCCCAGCCAGGGCTACACCCAAGATGAACCCAAAATGGCCACAAAAACGGATGACTGATCACAAGGTCTCTCACTTTTATAAGTTCTGGTCCATTAGCAAATTGGAGTTAATTGTCCAATTATAGCTTCAGATTATGAAATTCCATCCTTGTTTTTCTCTCTTCAGTCCACCACTGTTTATGCTCTTGGGCTTGAAATTTGGATCAGTTGTCCTTGGCCCCAGCTAGAAAAGGAATTGTTTTGCCTACCCACTCTGTGAAGAGAGCTTACCATCCCTTAATATGGAGCTCATAACTACACACCAAAACAGCACAGAATCTGAAAGATATAAAAGCTAAAACCTAAGGCATCATTGTTGCTAAACACAAACTACTGAGAACTTACGAGGAAGGAACAGCAAGTAATGTGAGACCATGAGTGTCACAGCAGTGTACAACAGAGCCCAACCGGGACACTTCTGGATGGGAAAGGGGAAGGGGCTTGTGAGGGAACTGACACACAAATATCAGCCCAAAAGGCAGTGCCTGCTCTGGTGACAGCTGTGAGAAAAGGCAAACAGAATTGTTGAAAAAATCTTTCAAAAGAAGAGCATTGCCTCAAGGCTGAATGGCTCTAACAAGTCAGGATTAGGGAAATCATGAGCTGAAGGCATTTATATGCTGCTTACCTTTACAGCAGCCAGTTAAGAGTGGGTATCCTGGTCTGCTTCTACATGCAAACACAGTAGAGCATGACTCCAACCAGCCCTGAGTGAGGACAGTACTATCTATTCTCTCTCTTAGCTCCTGTAGATCTGGATCTAACCATGTGTAAGACCTTTGGCTACTCCAGACTCCAAACAGCAATACAGACAGATCACATAGGGAATCAAGTATTCCAAAACTTGCTATGTGGCTCAAGGCCTGATCATGAGCACACCTTGCAGATACACAGGGCCAGCTGGTTGATAGACCATGTGCTGACTGAGCACATCTCACACTTGGGCCACCTACACTAGTACAGGACATGCCACAATCCCCTGTGAGTGACACCAGCATCAGCATGAACAACACTTGCATGAGTCCTGATCTAAGTCCTGGAGATATGATAGCTCTGACACATCAAAAATAGAAGATTCTTGTCATTATAGCTCCCTGTTGTACACTATTAACACATGGGCCAGGAACATCCATCCCTTTGTGAAAACTAGGCTCCTCGGGACTGTACATGAGAGATAAGCGGTAATAGTGATGTGAATCCCTATTGTTACAGGGTTGGAGACCCCAAGGCCTCCAACAAAACACAGAAAACTGTACAAACAAGAGGCATTCCTTGCCTAGGGGAGCTAATCATCTAAATGAAAAAGACAGGCAGGGAGTTGGAGGGAAAGCAGAAGTGCAGAGAGGTGAAAGCAATTTGCCCAAGGCCATGCAGCCAGTCAGCCAGCAAACCAAAAATAGAGGCTGACCCCTTGATTGTCAGGCCATTGTTCTCTCCACTAGACTGAATCTCCCATGGCGAATGTGACATTGAATTGGTATTTCTGTTTTGATGCTGTCATTTTTAAAAATAAAGCATGATGACAATGTCACTGTACTGCACCGCTGTAATCGAGGCCACACAAGCATTTTTAGAAGCAATACCGTGGAGAACTTTTGCTAAGAGAAGAGAGTAAGGCCCCTGGACACAGGGACTGGAAAGCATACCCTGACTACCAGCTACTCCTCTGCCAGGAGAGACAAGGGTTACTGCAGTTCTGAAGGCTCTATAAAACATCAGTGCCTTTACCAGAGCAAACCCTGGACAAGAAGTGCAGCTCAGGAATGCAGCTGAGGTCAGACACCATTAGCAACTGAGGAAGGATCTGGCCCTGAAGAAGACTCTATGGGTGTCTGCAGTAGCTCTCAAACTGGCAGGGGAAATCTGCCACGTGCAGAATGTGGCACTGCACGTGAACTACTGCTGACAACTGATCAAGATCCTGGCTGTTCTGGACACCACTCCAACCTGCAGGGTGCTTGTCCTTTTAAAGCACAAGTTTTCAACCCCCACAAATGCCACTTTACATGTAGTAAAGTCTTCCAAAAGACCTGCATCTACATTTCTAAAGGGCTGCACCAGCGTCACTTCAGACATCACAAACACAAGACTTCCACCAATGTGTACCTGAAGCAGTTTTTCAGATAAACTAACAAGCATATGTCATAGTACCTGGAGGACTCAGCAGGAGAACAGCCACACATGCTGTGTTCATGGAACAGGAATTCAATTACCTTCATTTCAACTTTTCTCAAGTACATCCATATTTTACTACATTAATTCCAGAACAAAATCATGCAGAATTCTTTCAGTTTTTAAACACACTCAGCCTTCATACCCCAACTGGAAGGCAGCAAATGTTTTTCTGATCTTGAAGAAGTACAAGAAGGAGGATTCAGGGAACTACAGGCTGGTCAGACTCACCTCAAAACCTAGAAAGCTGATGGAGAAACTTCTCCTGGAAGGCATTTCCTAATACATGAAAGACAAAAAGGCAGTAGTCAGCATGGAATTACAAAGAGGAAATCGTATCTGACCAACCTCATTGCCTTCCTCAATGAGCTGACTGGCTTGATGGAAAAGCAGAAATCACCAGTTGAGTCTGAGAGTTGACTGGTTGGAAAGCAGCTTTGCCTAGAAGGACCTTGGGGATCCTGCTGGAAAAGAAGCTGACTATGAGCCTAGAACACACTAACATAGCAAAAAAAAAAAAAAAAAAAAAAGAAGAAGGTAAAACAGCATACTGGGCTGCATCCTCATCAGAGGAAGTTGACCCTTCCTCTCTAGTCAGCACTGATGTGGATGCATCTGGAGTGCTCTGTCCAGTTCTAGGTTCCCCAGTACAAGAAAGACAAGGACTTACTAAGAAGTCCAGGGCAAGACCACAAAGATGATTAAGGACTGGACCATCTATGGGAGATGAAGAGGCTGGAAGACCAGAGACTCCCTATAAGGGAGAAAAGAAGACTACCAGAGACTCTTTATAAGGGAGAAAAGAAGACTACTACTATAAACACTTGATAGGAGGAAATTAAAAAGAGGGAACCAGGCTCTGCTCAGTAATGCCCAGTGATAGGGCAGGAGACAACACAGGCACATGAAAACACAAAATATTGTATCTAATCACAGGGAAACACTTCTTTTCCATTTGAGGGTGGTAGAACAGTGTAACAGGCTGCCCAGAGAGATTATGGATTCTCCATGAAGATATTAAAAGCTTGGCTGGATATGTTCAGGGAAAACCTGCTCTAGCTTGAACAGTGGGGCTAGACAAAATGATCCCAAGAGGTTGCTTCCAACCTCAATAACTCTGTGATTTGTTGGCGCCTCAGTACATAAACAGCACAGTTTGCTTGCAATGACCCAACTACAGCTGGTGCAAGTGTATGCGAGTATCTCCCCACGGCTTCTTGGTGTGCTCTCTCTCCTTCTGCCAACAACAGATTGCATCAAATTGAAGAATTTAATTCCAGTCTTAAGACTTAAATGTGACAAGTAATTAATTCCTTAATAAGCTGTTGTAATTCACCTTTGTATCTTGTGTCCTTGTGACAGCTGCTGTGCATAGTCCACTCTGTTCCCCCTTTTGGCATGTGAACTGTACTCATTTACCT
>NW_005054361.1:2119054-2123282 GCF_000277835.1 Geospiza fortis
TGAAGGGAAGTACATAACTGATTTCATTATAGAAAGCAGAGGAAACTACCTTACAGAAGTAATCATGTCTGGAACAAAAGTCAGAGAAATTTGTGAAATGCGAGTGAAACATTGCAATTTATGAAGATATTGCAATCAACTATTAATACAGGAGAGGTAGAGACTCACATTCAGACACTGACATGTCAGAATTCCGTAAGTGAAGGAAGAAAAGTATCTTAAATGCCTAATTTACCAATGTTAAAACATTCTAACTTTCTTAAAATATAAGCTGACAGATTTCAGCATATTATTAAATGTATATTATATTTAGTGCTTGCTCCTCCTTTGGGGGAAAAAAAGAAAACTATATAACTGAAGAGTAAAAATTCCACTATTCCTAGGCAGAGTTGATCGAGAAATCAGTAATTCTAGATTTATAATGCATCTTACAAGCTAAAATATTGACTTCTGTACTATGATGACAATGTTGGTATGGCAACTGGTCTTAAGATTCAGTAATCAGACATGAAAACCTCTGGCTACGGCAATTCTGGCTTCCTCTTGTAATCTGCACAGCATGGCAACACTTCAAAACACAACATTGTCAAACTAGAGTGAAAAAAACCAAACAAAACGAAGCTTGGGAAACTTATGTTGTGTAATTTCTTGGAGAAAAGAAAACCCAAAACATTAAAATCCCTAGTAAGATGGCAAAGGTAAAAAAAGAGGTTTTCCAAAACAGATGAATTCCATAACAAAGAGCAATAGTAAAGTAAGAAAACTGAAGTTGTGGTTTCCCTTCTCTATGCTCTAAGTCCACCATATTCTCAAGTCTGGATGGACACATGGATTTTACTTCAGTATAGCTAAAATTTGCAATTTGAGGTCAATACTGTTGTGTAACCAAAGAAAGCAAGTAAGAGCCATACCACAAAATACAAATCCAAACTAAATTTTGCGTTTCTCACACTACAAAGCAGACGATTGTGGCTAGTTTGTTAGAAGAATTAGTACAGGAAGAGGCATATTTGGTTATGGCAAAATAAAGTTCCTCAGGACTTCTGGATGTGCAGCATTCTGTTGGAGCACTAGTTTCTAGCAAAAGAAAAGTTCAGTTACTCTAGGCACAAACTAAATCTGCCAGCAAGAGAGGAGAAATACGGGTTAAGATTTCGCAGTAAAACTTCAATATGGTCTACTGTTTCCAATGTCACCTTTAAATTCGAAATAAGCAAATCTCTCCCACTACTAAATTTTCCTTTTCGTGGTTAACACTTAAGGAGCAGTAAAAGCATCTTGAGTTCAGCCTGGCTTGCAAAGACAAGAGAAGCCACACTCACATGATCAAATAATCCATGATGGAACAACTCCCAGCTCAGCATTAATTAAGGTTATAAATTGATTTTAAGGCTTTAAAGGAAATTTCCACAGCAGGCTGTGAGGAGGAGAGCAAGCTACCTTCCAGAAGGAAAACAGTACTAGAATTTGCCATTCAATATCATCCAGGATTTCTGCAGAAAGTCCATCCATATTAAGGCCCCACCATGCCTGACAAAAGAGAAAAAAAGTATAAAGAGATAATTTCTGCCCAGAAAAGCCTGAAATCTGGCAATATGCAGAACAATCTATGAACAAGATGCAAAACAATCTGATCTACCAAAGCCACAATGTATGTTCTTAACCACAGCACATGGGTGGCTCCACTACAGCAATGTACTCCAAGATTTTAATTAGACTGCAGTCAAATGAACGGACTAGGTTTTATTGCCTCACAGAGCATATCTTACAACCCCAAATAAATTCCTGATCCCCACTATGAGAATAGAAATTAGGGAAAAAAATGTGCCTGAAATGGAAACTAGACTCTTGCTTTCTGCTGTATGCCAGCACCTGCTGGTGTCTTAATGCTTTTCCAGCAAATGAAAACGCATTGCAAAACCAAGCAGAATTAGAACAGAAAGCAATATGGCTCCAAGGCAGTGTGACACCCTTACATGATGGCTCCTTGCTGAAACCATCTACTTAAGTGCAGAGAAAGATAAATATACCCTGTAATGCAATTAGCTTCTAAGCACAAAAGGGGTACAATAATCAGATAATTGGCATTACCAATGAAAACACACAGTAAGAAAGGAAAATACTCATCAGTGGTAGGAAGTGTTACAGGTTGTCAGGAGCTGGGCAGGTAAGGCCTGAAGTATATTGTAAACTGGCTTATTATTAACTCTTACTCTCTTAAGATTACCTGACATCTCCATCTGTCCTTCATTACTTTGATAAACTTCAACTCTCTGAATTGTGTTGTGCTGGGAATTTGCCTAACATCAAATATTTAGAAAAAAATATCAATGTTGTTCTGCAATTTCTAATGATGAGGCTAAAAACACACTTTTCACATCTTTGGAAACACTAGTCTGATTTTTTTCCTTGAGATGCTTTGCTCTTGCATGTGTTGGAGGACAACTTCTGATCTGAAAGATACCAGAAAGTTTGTGCATTTTCACTCCATGAAAACAAAAAAAGAAACCTTGGCAAAACGATGTGATTTTAAGAAACCACAGTGAAGTTTACAGAGACTTTGCAGCATGGTGTGACTTTGCCAACACACTCTATGTAAAAATAAATGCTCACTGAAGCACACACCCTTGCAAAGGCAGGAGCAGAGCCTGAGTCATCTGCTGTTTACAGATCTCTAAGAAACAACTTGACAAAGCACCACATTTTACTCTCAGGCTGCCTCTCAAAGGGTAACAACCACCTGCTGCTCCTCTGGCCTCCAGTGCCAAAGACCTGCAAGGTTTGCAGAAACAGGCAGAAACTGCTAAAGATGCACAGAGGTCTCAGTCTAATAGCACAAGAGGAAGACTTCTTTTGGTTTGGTCTTTTCTTTGCAAGAGGACTACAGAAGCTGTGAAGATTCCTGTATAATACTAGCTGTGCCTCCAGGGCAATTTTTGGCTTATTGACCACATTACTCTCAGCTTCTGAAACAAATGAAACAAATAACAGCTTTAACCTCTAGATAGCCCTTTTTTCTCTTCTGCACTGGGACCACATTAAGTCAGATGTCCCCGGGGCAAACCAGTGAGAAATCACAGACTGAAAAGAATTATAATTCATATGTTTGAGTTATCCTTTCAAAGTCCTCTTTCTTAATTGTTGCAAGACATATCTCTCATGTGCTCATCATTGCACCTTAACATGCTCTTTAAACATTATGTCTCTAAGATACTTAGAGCATTAGATTGTGTTTAACCGATCCCAGTGATTTTCTTTTTCCAGCCCTCAAGATTCTACAGAATGCTAAAAATGTTTAAGAGCAAAGAAAGACAACTAGATCACCACTGATTCAAAGAGTAAATATACTGTATTTGCTGATAAAATATAAAGTTGGTAAAAGTAACCAGAAGCACTAAGATTGACTTGAACTGTATCTTTTCTCAATAATAACCAGCTCTTGTATTTCAAGGGAAAGCTAGAGAATGGAAAAACAGAAAAGTGAAATGTTACCAAGGAAATATAATCAAAGACCAATGACAACTAGAAGGTCTCTGGGAAAATGGCTCAAGCTTTAAATAGCAGGTATGTGGTGTAAGCACAGAATCATAAAGAAAGGAATTTTTCTGCAGAGCACATTACATTTTTCTTCGCATTCATTCACTTGTGTGTTCTGAGTTTTCCCAGTACCTGACCTACTATTTACAAGATGAAATTCCTAGTATTTTTACTGGGAAATGAACTGCCAAAATTGTCTCAAAAAATTGGCATCTTTTTACCCCTCTATAATTTCAACATTTGGGTTTAAATTTTAAGCCTATTTCAATCTAGCACTGCAGTCAAGAGTCTGTAGAAATAAACTTAAGTTTAAAAAAAAAATATATGCAAATTTGTCATCCCAAACCCGCCAAACTAAAAGGTCAACTTACATCTCAAATAGATCCAGCTACATTAAGGTATGTGCCTGCAAAGCAGAACTACACAAAGAGTTAAAACCAGTACCAATCATAGCCTGCAGTCCTATAAGGCTCACAGTCCCAGGTTTAAGATTTTTAAAGAATATTTTTCATTCCCACTCATACTGTTCTGTGGCACGTGGAACGTTGTGGTTCATTTGGGAATGCAAAATGAATATGTGGATATTGAACAGAGCAGGGATAGCTCAAAGTGGCTGTCTGCCCCCAGAAGCACTGAGATCTACTCCCTTCAAGAGATCGGTGAGTAATGTGCATTTTAAAAGACTGCCCTG
>NW_005054361.1:2123323-2158566 GCF_000277835.1 Geospiza fortis
GATTTTAAGATTTTCTGTCAGTGAAACATTATGTCTTAATTCCCTGCTGAAAAAGAAACTTTCAATATACAGAATGGCAGAAAAACCATGTGGCAAGAGAAAATTCGCCTTATGTAACAAAAGGCTTCAGTGATTCAGTGAAATGGGAAGTCTGAACAGCTTGCTCTGTTCTATCATTATGCTATATTATGGAGAGAAATTATTTTTAAATTAGATTAAATTAAAATTAATCAAGATACTTATAAAATTTTCAGAATATTAACATCAACCCCCTAGATGTATTTCTTAATCTTAGCAGCAATATGAAAGATACCTCCTGTGAAGTATCTCTCTGGTGGAGCTCTGCTTCAAATATTTAATTCATTTTAACTTCAATTATGGAAACACAAACAGTATTGACATAATAACATCAAGTAAATTTCACAGATGATGTTAGTGAATATTTATTTATAGTTCATATTTATTTATATAAGCTAAACCAGGACCATATGATCCCACTAGATATATGCACACTGACTCTGAAAGGCAAGGTTGATTTCAGGGTGATTTTTCCTCCCTCTGACAGCACCACTGTGGATTTTTAAATATCCTAAATTAACATTTCTCATGTCCTTCTTGTAATGAGGCCAAAGACGTTGTAAATACACAGAAAAGCCATTTAGACATGGTACTTTTACACACAACTAAATCCTTGGCATCAAAGGAAACAAAGAACCTCAAATGACATCTTGCAGAGGCTTTGTGTAAACCACAAAAGGCCCTAATTTGTGATCTTTCACTGTAAACTTATGAAAACAGGAGTAACTGGAGAAAAATAACAAAAAAATTGATTCTTTTGGAAAAGTAAAAAGCTAGGTAACTCACCTCACAGAAGGAGCTTATTATCTCTTGGAAAAAAAATATTTCTATTGCAAACCCAGACTAAGTTAGCAATTTGATTAAAAAAAAAAAAAAAGAAGGGAGATTGTACAGCTCCTTGTCATAAGAAAAAGAAAAGCTCATTTAAATCTTGATGTCAGCTTGAATTAATCTATTTCAGACCTGGAGCAATATCCCCTGATGCTGCAGGTTTTTTAATTATTAGGTATAAAAGCAGCAGTCTAATAAGTCCAACAGTAATGATAATGGTAGAAGCATTTTACTTTCTGCAGACTCTCAGAGGCTGTAAATGCTGCATTTATTCTGAGGGCAGTGTTCAGATTGAGATGAATCTATAGAAGCATCTGGAGACAATTATTCAGCTAGAATTAAAAGCAGAACAGACCTGTGAGATGTGTGCCTGAAAGGAGCGAGCCTTTGTGCTCTGGAACAAGCACTGTGCCAGTGTAGGGGCTCTGAAGATTTGTTATGTGGGTTTTGGTACCAAGGAACATTTTACCTCCTCTAGGAAGATGCTGCACTAGTGAGAGCAAGTCATTTAAATGAGGAAAAAAGATGATTTTGTTTGTCTTACATATATGTCAAATAGGGAAAAGAGCCAAACAACCAATATGTTGCTGTTCTGACAGAATTAGAAGTCACATCACAGAGAAGCAATAAAGATACTTAGCACCTGGTTCCCTACCCCAGATCTCTATAGATTTGCCAGAATCTTTGCTACCAAAGGCAAAAGACATTTTTAGCACAAGAAAGCCATCACAAAAGCATGGTAAGGCAGTTATGCTTTCTGGCTTGCCTCAACAGAAACTGCCCGCTTACTAAGGAAAATCTGGCTAACACACACAGTCCCAGTTAAAAGCATTCTCTGGTTAAGCTAATTGTTTCCCACCACATAGTGTCTGAGTTCTTAGTCTTTTTTCTTGCAAAATGTAAATAACAGAATTTGGGAGGTTCTATCAATAATGCTTAAATAACACCCTCCTCAATACACAAAGCACATCGGCAGAATGATCCAGATCTTACTAATGAAAGGCAAGGATTGTGTTTGTTACATGCTGGTTTTCTCTCATACATGTTATAACAATGGAAGTTAGTTGAAACATGCAGGATGAAACATGTAGGATATAAGTTAGCTCACTCTATATCTACAAGTCCTGCTAAAAGGAAATTAATTCCCTTACAGAATCTAAATTCTCACTTTTATTAAGTTCTCATTCCTGGCCTGGGTCCCCAGGTGCATCTTTGTAAACTTCATCTGCTGGTCTTCCCAGAAAGAACAGGAGCTGTCATTTGTGTAAGTACACCCATATCTGATTTCATGAACAGGATTTGCTATGATTTAAGAAATCCCATCACAATGGACCAGGCTACTTGTGAAGAATCTAACTATAGGACAATTTTTAGAGTTTACTGTATCAGCTGTCCAATTTCAACCCAATCAGCCAGCCCTGGACACAAGCCTGAAACAGTCTGTTAATCAGAATGTATGATAATGTCCATGTGACAACCAGAAGAAGCACAGTTTTTAGATTTTTACTTCACTATTAAAAAAATTATTAAACCCATGAAATCTAGCAGCTAAAGACAGCTACTACGGAGGAGGTGTTTCCCTTCGCTAAATGCAAGGCTTTATTTTTATGTTTTGGTTTTTTTTCTGATTGAGATTTCCCATCTGCTATGTTCTCTGCTAAGGAATTTTCCAGTGAGCTCTCCTCAGATTTTACTTGACAATCATTTGGACAGGAAAGGCTGCTTTTCCCACAGGTCTCTTTCAGGTTCAATTGCACTGCCTTGACCATTGAAAAAACACACCACTGCAGTGTGAACCAACTTTTAAAAATCTACAGGGTGGGGTTTTTTTAATCTGAAGACAGAAACCCCAGCTCTGTGTCCCCACCATTCCAGTGTTTTCCCATGTTACAGCAAACAGGGCAGCAATATCTGAGCCATCTTGATGCCTTTTTGAACACGGGCCTACCTTGTGTGTAAAACAAAGTAACATGCTCTTCTGCCTTGGAAGGCCTTTCTGCAAACTCTGGCTAAAGTCAGGCACAGAACACACAGACACACAATAAGGACAATAGAGAAAAGTAGACTGGAGATGCTTTCATTCTGATAGATGAGATGAGGCTCTGGACTGATCCTTACAGAGGACGCAGAAGGAGAAAAGTTCTAAAATGTCTGACCTAGTTAAGTGGATGGTGTATATGCTGTTCATCATTCAAGACGCAGTAAGTTTACCAGAGCCTGGAGCCTTCCAAAACCCTAATTTCCCATATGGAGCCTGTTACATCCATGGTTTTTATTTAAACTCCAGGCTCCAGGTTTGCGTGACAGCAAGTAAAAAAAAAAAAAAACCACACCAAAAAACCCCCAAAAAAACCAAACCAAAACATATATATATATATATAAAGTTCACATGAGATTTATCAAGGTAGGATAATGGAGTAAAATAGGGAAAGCCAGAGTGACCTACTCAACACCAGATGGTGAGCACCTTCTGAGCAGGAAGCAGAATCCAGGTCCGCCTTCTACTTCCTCACCTGAATTCTGTCACCTATAGAGTAATAAAAATACTTCCTCCCTTCCTGTACTATAAAAATTACTATAAAAAACTTTAAAAGTCCTCATATATATCTGTGATATAAGATATGTAGGGAGATGGAAGAAATGCTCTTTTCCTCCATAGCAAAATCTGTGTATTAATTTTCTACCTTTAAATATACATCAAAGTTACGCTGAAGTTCTTCTGCACTTCAGAAACCATTCAAAGACATTTGAAATGCACAGAATGCATCAGGAACAATCCAGGAAAATGTAAGTGTCCAAATAATTTTGAAAGCCATAATGATGCCTTCATAACCTAAATGAAAATTGTGCAAATATCAGACAGCTCATGAGATTCAACACAATTCAGAAGTCATTGCCTGGTTTCAACAATGAGAAGACATACATTCACTTTTTATTTTACAAAGTAATTCTGACAACATTTTTCAGCTTAAGCAATGCTGCACTGGCAACTTTTCAATGTGCCCTTTAATAACTGGAGTGGTACATGTGAACTGAGTGAAGCAGAATCTTTGTGTGATAGGAGCTAATAAAGCCATGAAAAGTCTGAACCACACGATGTTTTGTAAAATAAAGAGTTCAGAAGCAGTGCTGATCTGTATTTACATTCTGGTAGCACCCGTCAGCTGTTCTGTGCCTGAAACTTGAGCAGAACATAAGAGGAGGTGCTTTCCCAAGAAACTCTACACTTAAACATAAAGGAATTACCATCATCATGTATTATATTTCACCAAAAAGGACCTGGGGCATGCCAAGTGTAACACAGCTGCCTTTAGACAGAGATCATCAGAAGGAAAGCTGACCTTCAGAATTTTGAGGCAGTAATTTTCTCACATGATGCTCTAATATCAGTAACTGGTGCATCTGCACAATGGCAGCTGTGGGAAGGACACTGCCAAAATTGTTGCAAACCTTCCAGAGATGACATATACGCTCATTTAGCACAACGCTCTGTATCCCTTTGAAAGTCAGCAGATTTAGATAAAGCCTGCAAGGTTGAAGTCCTAGCTGTCTGAGATCAAAGAGAGTTTCCGTCCCAAAACTCCTTCCTCAATGTTTTTCACATCCAGATTACTCTAGATGCTGTTATTGTAGCTAGTCCATGCTGATCACCTGAGAAGCTTACTTGGCATCCATTAATCCTATCAAAAGTGAGCTGTCACAAAAAAAAAAAAAAGGTATCATAAAAGTGATATCATTACAGAAAACTCAATGTGCATTGTTTTGAATTTACCTCTGCATTTTTCTCAGGCTCTCACTTGCTGCCTTTGCAAGCCCTGCAGAACCTGTTGTGAATCACTTGCTCTGTTTCACCTTGGACCTCCCATATCACCAGAGAGGAGCTTGCTGGAGCCCCAGTCACTACAGCCCTGGCAGCTGGCACAGAACCCTGACCTGAGGAAGAATAAACAGTGTAATTTTTCCAGCTGGCTGTCCCATTGTTTTTTCCCTTAAGTCCATTAATGCAACATATTGTAAAGTTAGCCAGATACCTACAAAGCTGGAAGTCTGTGTTTGGAAATTATATTAAGCACTGAAATGCGGTAGCTTATGGAGTGTGTGAGGCAGGTATCCATCAAACCATTTGCAAATTACATACTGGAAGTGCTGTTCAGGATCCTGAACATTACCCTCTAGTGTTACTAATCCTTTATGCAGATATGTGCTGTTTAATTGCCAGTTGGGAATTACAATGACACGTTACATGACTAATTTTTCAAACTACAATTGTACTATTTCCCCTACCCTCCTCCTTATACTTTTCCTGTCAATCTTCTTTCACTCTACTCTGTTGCTGTTTCTCTTGCCAGAACCACCTTCTGTGGTAGCAACTGCAACACTCTTTAAGTAGAAAATACTGTATTAAAATGTGCTGCACAGAATGGACTCGGTAAAGTATGCTTTCACATGTCTCAAAACCAACCCTCTCTACCCAAACCCTATGTAAGATTGCTTTGAAAGCTAGTGTCTGTCAAGAATATTCAACCTCTAATTATAATTTCCACGGTGAGAAGAATAACCACTGTTGCCACACTATGTGACTAAGAGAGACACTAGTTAAGTATGTTTTCTGTGTGAGCGGTCTGTACTCAGAGGAGTTTCAGGAAGCAATGTTGGTACAGATATGTTCCAAAATATTAGCTTTAATATTTACATATTACATCTAACTGCCCTGGGATCCTAGATGCAAAACACAAGAAGGTATTTTGTGATAGGTCACAATGCCCAAGACTGAAAGGCACCAGTTGTAATGTGGGGTTTTTTAGAACATGAATGGCTCAGAATTTCTGAAGCACAGGAGGCAGGGTCATTCCAGATGTAGCTCACAGTGGAGTTGCATTCACACTTCTCAGTACAGCACTCTACAGTCTTTGCCCCCTCGGGACAGTCTCCAAAAGGATGTCTGATCGAAGGTATCTGTCACCACAGACAGGCCTGGCTACTGGTGAGTTTGAAGGACTGGGACAAGTCATTATAATGTTTTTCTTGCTGCTAACAAATATTAATTTGCTTTTTTTCTTGCCAGAGTTAGAAAGTGCTTTTGACAGCTGCAACTACCTGAGATACAGAGAGCTCAAGAAACCCCCTAGGTTATGAAGTTCTGCAAACACATCAGAGACAAGATTACAACTGTGATTCCTGATGCAATTTCTACCATTCTTTAAACGTGTTTCCTCTATTTAACAAGCATTTATTCAAGTTTCCATACTCCAGGCACTATTCTACAAGCCCCTACACTGGCAGCCAGGAAAAACCATGAAAACAAAGCAAATCTGTCATCAGCAATTGAAAACAATGCGAAGAATGATGTCTCCATTACGCTATTATTCTCACATACAACCTCAGAGTGTGTAGGATCATGGGAAACAGTATTTCCTAATTAGATGAACAAATTTTCATTCAATATTAATTATCTCTTGGGGCCTTAATAAGAAGAGAAGGAAGGCTCTTTCAGTCTGGGGCCTGGAGAAGCCCCCCACAAATCTTCACATCAGTGGACAGAAACAGAGATGAAACAAAAAAGAACCAGTATGGTCACCTGACTCCCACACACTGCACAGAGACATCACTTGTCAAATTACAACAGCAAACTTTAGAGCTATTAAATTTCAAATCACAAATATCAGGACAGGCAGTATTATAGATCCAGCAGCTGCACCCATCTCATTACCTTACAAAGATTCCTTCCCAAAACTAAAGTGTTCATTCAGGAAGGCACTGGCCACTCCATCACAGAACAGCCCTCAAAAAAAGGGACTAACAAAACTCCTTCAAAGGAGTGTTAGCAACTCCCTTTTGGCTTCTAACATCTAGAGACAAAAGTCAAGCTGTAAAGCCACATCATGCTGATTCCCAGAAAGGTACATAAGTTTCAAATGTTTTGGTGGGGGATGTGGGGGTAGGAGGAGAATGGAAGACATATTTGGTATGATTATTTTTATGTTGGTCCTCATTATTTTCCAGTTACTGTGAAGAATTTTCATTTTTAGTATAGCACCTTTCTGATGAAAACAATTTATCAAAGTAAATCCCAAGTGCACTATAAATCCAATACTAATCTGAAAACAAAAGCTTTCTTTTGCTGTGATCAAACATCTCTTCCAAAGAGTTCACAACTTCTGCAAACAAAAGGGTTCTGGCATTAGGCAATTTTTGTTTAGGCACTATGTCAAAATTCAATCTTCATTTTTTGAAGCTGTTTTTGCAAAAATAAATTTAAAAAAAGAATAAAACAACTTGAAATTAATGGGGGTGGAAACTCAAAGACAGCTTTAGGTCAGAGATGGCTTTTCCACTATGTTAACATGATCCTGCTTGTGAAAACAAGACAAATGAAAGAGATGGCTGTTAACTCCTGGGCTAAAATGGATAAGATGTTTGCCTGGACAGCTCTAGCAAAAGATGCAGGTGGGATGTAAGAAAGGAAAATGCATGAAACACACTTCCAGAATACCTAACAGGTAACCATTACCATTTATTTCATGATCCACAAATCTAGGGTCATACTTTGAAAGCTGAGAGTGGAAGATATAAGAAGAGTAATTAACTCTCCAACCAGATTCATGCAGGGCTTATCTGAAAGAAGACTTCACAAAAACCTAAATGCAGAAAAGATATGCTACTACAAAAAAAGTACAAGAAACCCAAACACTTCATTCAGTGCACAAATTTGTAAAACCCTGTCTTTGTCAGACACAGGACAATTGCTTTTTCCACCTTCCTTTTCCCTCAAGTTGCAGAAGCAGGATGGAACATGTGAATGTAGGATCTCATAGATTCTTATTGAAGACACTTAAGCAGTGCTTCAGCATCTATTTCATGTGAAAGGAGGGCCTGAACAATAAGAACATAGAGTGATTATTTATTGATGTGGTCAATCTTTTTTAAAATGACAAATTAAATTCTCACTTTAGCTTCTTTGGCAACACAAGAACATTTTAGGATAGTAATACTGCAAACTGCACTAGCTAGAGGAAAGGCACATTTCTTACTGCCATTCGCTGCCAGTGGCTGCAAGTCCAGAGGTTTTCCAATTTTCTCACCAAGAAAAAAACTTTTGCTAACAATGGCAAACTGTTAAATCTTGGTGGTTGCACAAATACAACAGAGGAAAGCATGGAGACTCACCAAATGCTGAAACAAACATACATCAAACCAGGCAGTAATCTTTCATTAGTGATAATAAAAAAACGTTCAGTGCTATGTCTGTGTGAAATGACACTATGCTAAGCTTAAAGCTACCTCCAGAGTGCAAACCACACCATGGCTTCCTGTTTTATTACATACATATTATGATGAACAGCACAGCAAGTTCCAGTTGCAGAACTGACAGAAGGGAAGTTCTTCCATAAGCTGTGCTTGATACTTTATATTTTCCATCTCAGCTACTGCAAGGCATGATATTCCCACATGACATTAAGTGCCCATACTTAAAGAATCTTGTGCAATTTTAATTAGCTTTTAATTTGTCACCCTCACTGAGAGTCCTTCAGCTTTTGCAAAACTGAAAGGCTAAGTAAGTCCAACCTATAATTTGTAGGCTGCTTACTATGTGGAAAAACTGTGCTACATCCTTTCATATCCAGCTCCTCCAAGGTAAGCAGTCCCAATATTTTTGCGCACTATTTATGTAATATTTATTACTACTAGGGAAAATGCTTAATAGCCTTTCTTACTGTGAGCAACTGAAGATAGGTGAAAGCAAACACAGGCAAGCATTTATATATTAATATTGAACATAAAGCCACGATATTCTACCCTAATTCATTCCCCAGAAGAATCCAAGCATTACCTTTCTGTGCAACTGAAAACCACAACGGTTTAGGCATGCTGACTGCAGCAAAACTCTAATAACAGTACATTAATAATACTTAGCACTTTACAACCAGAGCATTTAACTTTCTAACCACTAAACTCCGAGAGCTCAGGGTCATCAAATCCATTCTGCACAGGGAGAAACCTGACACATGGAAGTTTCCCCAAGGTCACTTGACAGCTAAAACTGGGATCCAGAGATTCTAAAACACTGATTAGTCCTCCATGCACTCAGACACATGTTCACTTCCAAGGCTACTTAAAGCTAGAAAAGATTGCCTAATCAGCCCTTGTATTTAGCTGTTTTAATAGACCTCTCTTTCCTACTTTCCTCTTCAATTCCATCTTTAGATACTTTTCTTAAAGCTAAGCGCAGCATTGCAGTCTGCTGTATGTTATGCAAGTTCAGCTTTATTCTGTCTAGCAGAAACTAAATTCTTCACAGCGCATACTTCAAAATAATTAAGACAGATCAGTATAGCAAAAAACCCAGCAGAGATCAACCTGTCAAAGCAACCAGTTTGCACATTTCTCTCTCTCCTCCTCCAGTTAGGGAACAACTGAATAAACCAAAGACTGTTCTTGGCCCCTGTGCAAAATCAAAGCTCTTGTCTTTGCTCTCCTTTTTCAGTGAGAAAAAGGATATAGTGCTTATGATCCACTGTGATGCTAAAGCATGGTAAGGACAAGGAGGTCAAGCAACAGGATACAAAACAGAGAGACAATGGCAGGACAAGGAGGAAGAAAAAAATTTGCATAGAGCAGCATGCATTTTTGGAAAGAATTGCATCAATTTCTACAAGTATATACAACTGAGAAGAATAATTTTCACTGCAATTTACTTAAAATTAGTAAATCCCTTAAGTACAAAATGAATGGAATCATTCAGAGAACTTTCAAAAAAGCAAAACAAGACCCCCATATGGGTCAAATGAAGACAACATGCCCATGGTAGAACTAAGACTTTCTCTTCTGTGCTATGCCACCGAGCAAGTGAATGTTCCTATACAATTCTATGATCTCAGAAGCAAAAACACATTTCCTGGCATTGACTTGACAATGTCACAGCTTCCAAGTTCTGTAGAAGTTCTCACTAATGTCAGACAGGGACCTCAAAGAGCAGAAATAGCAACTGTCACAAAACTATACACAAAGCTCCAAGCTGTGGCTGAGACAGACTACCTAAAATACATTTTGGCTTCCTTTTACCAGATGGTTGAGCCTGCTTCAAAGCAAAACAAAATTGCTAAGCAGCATTATATCTTCATCAGTTTTCCACAACTAAGTCCTGAAACTGGCTGGCTTAGTTATAGCCAAATGCACTAGCAAACAAATACGAAGTTCAGTTATTAACTAGAAGTATTACTTTTCCTCAAGTACAGTATCAAAGTTTTCTCAAATTTTGTGCTTTTATCTTTTTTTCCCTGAAGAGACCGTAAAGAGTTTTACACTAAAACTTGCATCAGCTAAGCAGAAAAGATGTACCTTTTGGCAGGCTAACTTCAACTTTATCATGTTTCCACATATACATGCTTTGTTCTGCTACCATTAAAACACATTACATTGTTTTATAGAGTCCTCCAAAAAAAACCCATATGAAATATAAAGGTTTTATTTAGGACTGTTCCTGAGGCTGGCAAAGCTCATTTTTATTTGAAGAGTGTTCTGCTTGCCAAGTCTAGACTTTTATTTTCTGTTGCAATTTTCATTTTATCAGAAGCATTGCTCCATTTTCACTGTAGTGTTAATCCCAATTCACGCTAGTTGTATGTATTGGGCACTGCAGGTAGACTAGACCTTATTGCATTTTCTCAAATCTCATTCTGATGTGCATCAAAAACCTTAATGCATATCTAAGTAGCCTAACTAGTCATCAAATTCCAGTAAGACAATTACATTTGCTACTGATGCAAATTGTTACAGTCTGGTTATAGTCAACAAGGCACTCCAAAAAACTCAAAATAAAATGTAAAGAACATTCAACAATAACTCTGTATTGAAGAGCTGATGAAAGTAATTGCTATACCCTTGCTTTCTTCTTTTTAAAAGCAGCAGCTATATTGGGTGTACAAAAACCAAAGTTTTTTTTTTTAAAGAGTAGTTCTCTTAAACATTCAAATAAATCTGTGCTGCAAGCAACTAGTGTGATAACTTTTGAGACCCAGTTTGAGCCACCCAAAACACTACTTAGGCTGCAGGAAGTCTGAGTATGTGCAGCATGACTGTGCTTTTCACTAGTTGATGACGTAAAGGAGAAAAGGACCAGTGTCTGAGTCTCTGTCTCTTAGTAACTGTTACTAGCAAAGGACCACCACCAACAAGGCAGCTCTTACAAAGCAGAATAATGACTTCCTGCAGACCCTCTCACCCATGGCCTGGATCAAGAAAGGAAAGCAGGAGTCCACTAAATGATGAACTCTCACCACCTGAGCAAGAGGTTTGAGAACAAGTGAGAAAATCACAGGACAGAGGGAGGTGAAGGCATGAAAGGATTAGGTGCCCATGCTCCCACTCACAACAGAGACAAACATCTTTTGACATACAGATGTTGAGAACAGAAGAAGTGAACCAAGAGTGCAGGGGAATTCATGCATGATAGTCATGAAAGGCTGAGGTGAACAGCCAGATGTTTGTACAACTTATTTTGGATTGGACTCTATATACTCATACTAATCAGTCCAGGAGTAAAACATGATTAGTTTAAAAAACCTGCAAAAATATGCATTTTAATGGATTATGCTTTAAAAAATATATATTTTTATTACTACAAGTGTTGAAATAAAAAGCAGAGTACCACAATCAGGGTGTTCTGGGATGTGGCTCCTTGGAGAACAGAAGAGTGCTCTCAGACACATATAAAGCATGCCTTATTTCTACTAAATGAGCAAAGAACCTTTGTGTCTGGCATCAAAAGCATTAATCCAGTGGGCAAAGAAACTGTGCCTGGAATCAGCTTAGCCAAGAGAACTTAAAAAGTACAGACCTCAGCAAGCTGCCTAAATGCATTGTCTGACAGATGTCTAACAAGGAGACATTGTACAAGGCTTCGCAAGAATCGGAACTGAACTAGACAGAAATCAAAAAATTGAAATTAGTATTATACAATTTGATCGAAGAGTACTTACAGACTAAAAAGATACACATAAGAGGTGAAGCCCCTGAGAACATTAATAATAGTATTCAGAGACAAATCTAAATCAAAAAGCATTTGCAGAATGCATGCTAAATCTGGGAAATGGGAAAATTTAAGGAAGATTCTCCTGTTCTTCACAAGATTAATTCAGAAATTGCTGTAAAGACATTTTTGAGCCTGAGATTCCATACCAAGCCCACTTTCTAACTTTTAAAATATGTATGGTAACAGAGGATGTGCTTTAAAGGAATTCAAACACCAAAGTTTTCACTGGCTTATTGATGAGTTTTCTGCTTTTGGAAGAAGCAGAGACTAACTTTTTTGACTGATTTTCTACAAATGTTCTATGTTTCAAATGGTGACCTGAATTTTTGCTCTCTGCTCAATGCTAATGTAGATGTCTGCCTTGGAAGATGAAGATCAACACAACAGGTATCTCCACTGGGGTCAAGCCTTGAAAGACTAATTCACCATGTCAGCTTTTCTTGAGTGTAGAACACGGTCTTCAGATATTTCTATCCCACTAGAGTTCACTTTCTATTGTGCAGTAAGATAAGTGGGCAAATAACAGCTAAATCAAGAACCACCTCCACTACCTGTGCTGCCTTATCAAACCTAAAAATAAAAGACACAAGCATAGGAGCTGGGGAGAGGCAGGAGAACAGAGTCTACCTGAGGGATAAGTCACTGAGAAGATGAGAGGAACTCAAAAATACTGTTGTGCTTTACCCTGGAAGAAATACTGACCGAGAGTTAAATGAGGAATACTAGCCCCCCTCTACCTACAGGGATTAGCACAGTCCAATAAACCAGAACATAAAATGATTAGCAACAGTGTTAGTTAATTTATTCACTGGAAAATAACTCAAGCTGTCTCTCAGGTCTCATAAATAAAGAAAACGTTTATAACTGAGTTACAGGCAAAGCCGTGACTTCAAGGGTCAGAAATAGCATTTTTATGATATAGCTACAGATTTTTCTTCTGAAATTAAATTCTTCTGAGATATTTTCTGTGGTGTCAGCAAAAGATATTTTAAGTGCAGTTCATCAGCATCCACAAACCTGGCTGCTGTGCTGCTGCTGCCCATATGGGTGAACGCAGGATAAATGGAATAAAGAGGTGTAATATGAAATGGTTGAATGGCTAAGGCAGAAACAAGCACTGGCTCTCTGTTTTGCTGGAAAAGATCCTCCTGTCATTCATCTGTCTCCTCACCAGGGAAAAGGCGGTTTCTGTAGGTTTTCCAGGGTAAAAAGCAGAGAAGGATCAGGTACCCCAAACAACACAGCCACCTTCGCCTTCAAAGACTGACATTTGGAAATTGGCATTGTCTGGGATCTCTGTGATTTTAAGGACCTGTGTCAAAGGGCACAAACTTAATTCACAGATCTCGTAGGAAAGCTTATGGCATCCTGGCCTGTATCAGGAATAGTGTGGCCAGCAGCAGCAGGGAAGTCATCCTTCTGTACTTGGCATTGGTGAGACTGCACCTTGAGTGCTGTGCCCAGTCCTGGGCCCCTCATTTTGGGAAGGACGTTGAGATGCTCAAGTGTGTCCAGAGGAGGGCAACGAGGCTGGTGAGGGGCTTGGAACACAAACCCTGTGAGGAATGACTGAGGGAGCTGGGGGTGTTTAGCCTGGAGAAAAGGAGTCTCAGAGGTGACCTTATCACTCTCTACAACTCCCTGAAAGGTGGCTGTAGTCAGGTAGGGGTTGGTCTCTTTCTCCAGGCAGCAACTGACAGAACCAGAGGACACAGCCTTAAGCTGTGCCAAGGGAAATACAGGTTGGATATTAGGAAAAAGTTTTTTACAGAAAGAGTGATAAAGTACTGGAATGGTCTGCCCAGGGAGGTTGTGGAGTCATCATCCCTGGATGTGTTTACAAAAATATTGAATGTAGCACTTGGTGCCATGGTTTAATTGAGGTGTTAGGGCATTGGTTGGACTTGATGATCTTGAAGGTCTCTTCCAACCTAATGATTCCATGATTTCAAGTGGGTGTTAATGGGAAACAAGAGGGTATAGTATGGCTTTGGTGAGCACAGGAGTATCATAAAGCATTGCAAAGTGACTTGTCTCTTGTCCTCATCCTGCGTTCTCCACTAAAGAGAAAGGAATAAACAGCCATTCTTGTCACATATGCACACGGCTTTAGTCACCAGTGGTCAAAATTAAACCATAAGGAATTGAGTTACTTCATTCACCCTTCTTGTCTGAGTTAAAGGATTTTGGTCAGGACTATGTCACCACAGCTACAGCTGCTTTTGGAACTTGGAGACAAGGACTATAACAGTCACATCCAAGGAATGACCCCTCTGCTGCTGTTAAGTGCTTTGCTTTGTTTTTCTGGTGCTATCTTTAAATGTTGGGGCTCTGTTACCCTCAGAGGGGTGAGACAGTAAATCCCTGATACCCTCTGCAAATAGAAGCCTGGCAGCATATTCTTTAGCAGGTTATGAATTATAACAGGTTGCACCGCTATTTTCTTTGGGTACTTGCCAAATTAAGCTCAAGGCATCCCCACCAATAAGCTGGCATTTAGAAAAGCACTCTAAAACACAGTCACAGCTGGATGATCTATTCACAAATATTCTTCCTTCCATTTCTGACCCATCAAGGGGATTAGCTGCCAAACTATTAACTGTCTTAACACCATCTGTGCTCAGGTTCCATTAGTAACCCAGGTGTTTCAGGACATCCCAGTCCTGCACAAGCTATGCCCAGTTCCTGCTTGCCGATACATCAGTCCAGCTAAACAAGCCTGGAAAATGCAACAGGTAACCAAACACTCTCAGGACAAATTAGCCTCTACAAAAACCAGGCACGTCAGGAATAAATCAACCTCTACATAAACAGGTACTTCACATCCTATCCCACCAGCGTTAACTAGAGACAAATACAAGGAAAAGCTCAGGTCAGGCCACAGCTGCCTTGTAAAAGTTGCTGAACAATAGGCTTTTACCTTGCTTGCTGACAGACACTGCAAATCCAAGCCTTCTCCTTCTTCTGGTAAGTGCTGCAGCTCTTGCAGATGTTGTACTTGCAGTCTTGGCACTGTCGCTTGCTGTTGATCAGAAATGTGAAAGGGGAACAGCAGCGAATGCAGCAGTGCTCATTGAACTTCTGCTGCTTGGAAAGGATGCTGCACTTGTTGCCCTCTTCATCCAATTTCTGCTTCATTTCACTGGAATGAAAAGGAAAAGAAAAAAACATAAACAAAATTTCAATGGGAAATCTTCATCCTCTTTCCACATATTCATGTTACACTCTTCACACAACTTTTGCAGATGTGAAATGAATATGAGAAATGCATATTCTAAAATCAGAATTGGAAAGCAAAAATTCCTATGTTCCCTTAAGCCACCCATAGCCAACCCACTGAAACTCTCTCCCTGAGTCACAAACCAGAGCAAAATTTACTCAGTTCCAGAGAGAGAACCCTAAGGAAAGCCAGGTTACTGCTTCAGGCACTCCAGCTGTGCCAAGCTATAGAGACCATGTGAAAATTCAGGGCTATGCTCAGAACCCTTTACAAATCAAAAATCAGTTTATGGAAGTCAAAAAGATTGGCACAGTAATAAAAAAATCCTTCTGACTGATAGTTTTGAAAGCAAAAAGTTTGTTTTGTTCTGAGATATTATTCATAATATCTCCAATTTGTCAAGCAACATTAATGATATCCTTCATTTCAGAGAGATTTGGGTCCTCTACTAGTTAGGACCAATATTAAGACAACTGCTAACTGTGAAAGTGTTTGTAGGCACTCTGCATAAAGGTTCCTGTATTCCAAGAGAAGAGCTCATTTATTTAAAAAACTGACAAAAATTGTGCATGCATGGTATTAAGTAAATTGCTAACTCCCATTTTACAGTGCTTTTCATATTTACAAATTAGGCAATATATTCCATGACAGGAGTAATAAAAAAGCATGCAGAAGGAAGAATTGTGAAGCTAGACAGGTCTGCAAACTCATCACACATCTTCTGGCATGTACAAGTAGGACATACTCTATGAGAAGAAAAAATAACAATCAATGAAAAACAAGTAAAATAAAAGCTTTTAACACAGTGTGCACATACTTACATTCATTCTCTCTATTTATCAGAATTAGTGGTGAGTACCTTACAATTTCCAATTGCTGATAAAAACCACGTATATTACTAGAGTAACACAAAAGTCTAAATAAAATTTAGAGGTACCACAGAGCAGACTAAGCTGCAGGAGTATTTATTCATTACATGCTGACTTACTCTTAAATTAATGTTTAAATATCTTGCTATACGAATAAAAGAATACACTTATTGCACACTTATTCAGGAAGTCAACCAAGATCATCTATGAACATCATTGTGAGCCAAGCCTGGAATTTTAAAAATAATCACATTACTGGGCTATGTATCACCTTATTTGCCACTTCTGCCTCAGATTAATAACTCAGAATAAAACCAGCCTGTTTTATGAAAATCTGACAGGTCAATTCTAAACCTCAAATCTAAAAGACAAGTAAAGCAGTGATCTAAGCCATATAATTTTTGAACTTGCACATACAACCCATTTAAGTGTATTCCCAATATATGCCTTTTAATAAATTTAAAATTTAGAAACAATGTGTGATGTTGGTGCTCAAACCCTGTACAAAGGTTTGACTAAATAAGACTAGGTGCTCAAACACATACTTTTTGCAATTTCAAGTAAATAATCTTTATGATTTTTTTTCTTTCCAGATGGCAAAACATGCTTGTTCTGCCACATTTTTACAGAATATGCAAGATGCAAAAGGTAAGAGACTACCATGTAAGAGAGGAAATGTCTGAATTATGCACATCAAACTGGCTTCCTCGGGTAAACTGACAGAACTATCCCAGAGATTCAATGGGATGGCTAGACTAGTTTGTCCTAATCTCCATTACTCCCTCCTGCCACGGTACTACATGGATAAAATTTCTAGCGGAACAAGGGAGGAAGTGAACTGTCTCCACGTTGTTCCTCCATCCACAGCAGGCGTGCTGCTCTGCAGCAATGGGAAGAGACACAGTACAGTTTCTGCACAGAAGGTCAGGCAGGAACCCCGGGTCCCAGCACAAAAGCTGGTGAAGGTGAATTCTGTATGATTCAAGGAGGATTTCTGGCATGGAAAGGTGTTTGGCAGCCCAAGATGCTGCAATCTCTGCTTCAAGATGGAAACCCCAGGCAGCAGATACTGGCCCTCCCATAAAACTTGAACAGCTAAGGAGTCAGGGTCAGGGGGAGTAATGAAAGAAGAGATTTTTGTCCTTATGGAGTTCTGTTATCTCCCGGACTTAGTAACGCTGATGCTTGGTAGTACCAGCCCACATACTCAACATTGTCACACTCAGTGGCATTTTGAACCCTCATTAGGGCTCTGATGCATGATAGCAAGATAAATCACAGAGGCAAAGCCACCAATTAAAGTGCAACAATAATGCTTACAATATAAACCCAGGCAGTTTTGTTCACAGCAGAGCTAATAAAGCCTGATACCTAGAAAAAGCTGAGCTCACACTGAAATCTTTTCATCAGAATAGGCATTAATTACATCTCTCTCCTCTATCTGGCTGCCACTATTCATTACAGTGGTAGAACTCAATATCATTAAGGCATCTGCCTCAGTGCTAAATAGGACTAAAATTGGCCAATGGATTAAAAAAGTAAATAGGATAGGGTTGGACAGCCTGTCAGAGAGAGAGCATGACAGAAAAAACCTCATTTCCAGAGGAAAGCAGGCAGAACAGAGAAGAAAGCAATGCACGTCTCTCTGACAGCTGTAACAAATTAAGGTTCTCGCACACCGCCCTGCCAAAGGCTATTCTATAAGGAGTCAAATGGCAAAAGGGACCGTCAACTGGACTTGTCATTTGAAGCCAAACGGCTCCTCTCCACACTCTTTCCTTTGAAGCAAAACATGGGTTTCATATGAAAGCAAAGTGCTGTATAACTCCAGTGGGCAATTAAGCCTTCCTAGTTAGAGGAAAATTAGCCGAAGTGAAAAGTAGGCACCAATATACTCTCAGCAATACGGAGAAAGCGTTACTTGGACTTAACTCCAGCTGGATGATCACCCTGAGTAGGATGATTAATGCAGGCATCAATGTTAACACTTAGAAAGTTTGTTGCACTGAAATACAGGAACCTCAGGCACCCACATTTGAAAAACTCAGCCTTTACTTTCACGACGTTCAAATCACCTGGTGCAAGAAGATTGTAAGAATGGTCTAAGGAAAGAGCAGCAGCCAACAACAACTGATTGTCTCACAAAGTGAAACTTGCTTCCAAAAATGCGACAGCCACTGGTGCAGGAGCTATTTCTAAGAAGGTCGAACCACCCAGTCATTGCAAACTGCCCCTTCCTCCCCATGCAACACTGTTTCCCCCAACAAAACTCAGCTGAGGGGAAAGAGAGAGAAAATAGAGGGAGAATGCCTCTCCCTCTCTGAATCTGCATTCGTGTATGCTTACTTCCCCAAGGAGGGAATGTAATGTATTCAGAGATGTATACACAGAATATGTGTGCAAATAAAACAAGCAACAAAATACAACTGCACAAAAAACGTGCCTGTTGGGGTAAGCACAGAACAGTGGGAATGACAAATGACAGAATTTATCAGTCACAACTGATGGGGCTCAGCTATTATGGTTATGTGTAACATAGTAATAAGCACCTGTGGAGAAGAGAACTCCTGCTGTGTGAATGAATCTCAGATTGGGTTTCATTTTCTTTCTCAAGTGATTGCATTTCACCAATTGCTTCCAAGTACAAAAGAAGCAAAAAATACTCAATAGATATCCAACATGTCTATCAACAAAGCCAATTCTGTCAAAGAACATTTTATGAGTTCCAAGTTCCAAATAAGTTCAAAAATATGCAAATGAATACTAGATTTTTCTAGAAACTTTTATCAATGAATTTACACAGTTTGTGTTAAAAAAAATGTAATTAATTTCAGTCAATGTTTTGGGTGATAGACTCCTGGCATGTAATTCCCACAAACAGTCAGATTAGGAACACTTTCCATCAGACTGTTTTGGATGTAGGTTCTTCAATTATATTCTGAAGGTGAATAGATGTCTTCCCCTCACCCCCCACTATGCTTTTGAGACTTTTTAAAACATAAATTAAATAGCTTCCATTGGTATGGTTAATTTCTTCCTGGTGTCTGGCAGGTTTAAACACAATTTTTAGATGTTTGCCTGAACAACATCTTCTCCTCTAATAAATTTCTAAACCTCTGGGTGCAGCAATGGAAAGGAGTCCATAAAACAGGCAATTGTATTACAACAAAAAGCTAAAAATTCCCCTGTTTTTCATATAACAAAGAGAACAGTTCCTGGTGAAAATCTGATAGCTGGTTTGAGCTCCAAGACAGAGTCTGTATAACCAAGTCTGTCAGGCTCCCCAAAATGGAGCCCTCTGCTCTTCTCCAAGGGCTTCTCTGAGCTCAGTTATTGGACTGTACCATCTTACTCTTGTCTCACACCACTCTCCATTTCAGGAGTTTAAACCTGGCAGTTTAAAGGCAAAATCCAGATGGACTGGTTCCCATTTGCTCGGTTGTCGTCTTAAGTGATGGATAAATATAATTTTTCATGCTGTGTAAACACTTTTTATCTTCCCCACTAGAGCAGAAGCTAAATCTATTCTGGTTGCCTGCACAGGCAAAGAGGAAAATGGAAGGACAATGTTCCTAGATTCACCTCTCTCCCCCCTGATGAACAGAGGAGCAGTGCTTTTACAAGTTACCAAAGACAGGTAGAAACTTTCTCATTCGGTGCTACAGATGAGGGTTTCCTGTCCTCTTAATTCAAATTACACCTATTTCATAGAATAAGCAACAGTTTATTCATTGGCCTTAGAGGCTTTTTTACTTCAAAGACTAATGGACACACAGCACACACTGCAAAGTGCTTTTCTTAGGAGAACAGTGTTCTGCTCAGCTGGGTAACTGGTTGTCGCTTTTCTCTGCACTTGTTTGCACTATCTCACTTCTCAGAATAGATTCAGAGCAGTGCATGAAGATCACCAACTTCTCTTAAAACTGGTTTCAATCTTAGTTTGAAAACTGCTAAAATGCTGTTTCCCTCCACAGAAGAGAATGCCTTCAGACACTTTTCTGTTCAGGCATCCTTAATACTCATCTATGTATAACAAGCTACTAAGGCTTTTTGCTTAGCAAAAAAATCTGGATTTCTGCATATTCTGGGGAGCAGATATCCCCATTTCCAGCCTTCCAGAGAGACCACTTTTACCACTGCACCTCATGTTTTTCCACTCGCACAGTCAATCCAAATTTGGTGTATTGGGCTAGGAGTTTTCTTGGGCTACAAAGATCACCTAAAAGTACAGGTTTTACCAATACCCTCTAATCTACAATGCTGGAGGGTAAAGGGATTTTCATATTAAGTGGCTAAAGTGTTCCCATTTCCACTCTCCTTAAACCTGCCAGATGTGCACCAGATGCCAGAGCTGGGGTAAAGATCTTTTAATCTGTGGAGAACATGACAAACTCTTACTCCTTGATTACCAGTACAATGAGAAGGAGTCACAGGCTGAATGTGACTGAAATTGGTCTCCCATTCACATGTTTTCAATTTTATGTTCAAGGTCCTAGATTGTGATAACTACAAGTAGTTCCCACCTCAGCCCTTACTTCCTCTCTTCTTCACCTAATCTCCCAAACCTTCAAAAATGCACCAACCAGGTTGGTAAAATGCTGCTACATTTAGGAAAAACAGTGGAAGTTTTATAAGCCTGACTCCTGGGATCTGAGAGAACAAGCCAAAATTACCAAGGAGAGCTGCTCAGTGTTTAATCCCTTCCATGTTTCTTGTGTCTCAAACTGTGGAATGGTGCAAATAGGGGTGAAGCTCTATGCTGACAGGGTCATACACCTTTTCCACCTGCAGTACACAGTAAGAACCAAATTCTCTCAGTAGGCATATGTCTCCATCATTATTTACTCTCCCAGGGTTCAGCACTAATTTCTTTTTGCTGCGTCTTCTTCTAAAGTAGTTTATTCTTCTACATCAAGATAGGCATCTAACAAACTTCCAGACAGTACTACAACACTACCCTTTTGTTTCTTTTATGTCTTTGCTAAATTTCCCCTAGTGAAACTCTAACTGCACTCTGAAAAAGTGGAGCACAGGACAGTACTATAGCCAATGCCAAGTTAATTCATTATCTTATAATCAAGGCCTTTTTTCCTAAGTTCTTATAAATACTATCACAATTGTGCCTTGTGCTATATTTACCACTTAGCACATGAAATAGCGCTCTACACATTGCTGGTACTATCACAAAGCTATGCTTAGCACACGTGCAAGCACACCACTTGCATTTGGGGAGCCTTGGAGGAACACACATCACTTTAATCTGTTTAGAGGGATATCAGTCCAGCAGCAGTAGCTGACATTTTTAGGGAGGATTAGACAGCAGGGAGTGTACCATAAATGGGGGGAAAGGAGGAGCTGTGATGGAAGTAACAACATCCTGAAGCAAAAAAGCAAAACACAAAGTCTTCAGGGGGAGATAGGGGGAGTCGAGTGCTAAGAAACTCATAAATAGTTATGAGTAAGTCACTTGTACAAAAATCAGGAAGATTAATATTTCACAGTCCAATTACTCTAAGTGTGGTTGTGTTCTTTTATTTAAAATCTTACCAGTATCTCTTGAGGTTTTTTTTCCCTCTTCAGCTTTTAATTTCTATACAATTAAATTTCTATAATATTAGTATGTATTCCTATCAAATCTCACTTTTTATATTTTTCTTTCCTTCTCTCTTCAAAAGTAGGAGCAAACAGTGATGATGCTGCATATATATTATGCTCTGATCTGGGGACAATCTCTTTCTAAAAATAAAGAAATCCATCACAGTGGAAACACTGTTGATTTATTTTTTTTTTTAAAGATTTGCAAACATTTCTTACACTGGGAAAAAAAACTGTCTTGACAGTTTAATATTTCTTACCATAAAATAAATTTTGTGAAGACTAACCTGTGGAAGTTTTGTGCTAATCACAGCTGAACCAATTAAACTGCTGACAGAATCAAAAAAATACCAACATACTCAACAAGGAGAAGCTCCTGCCTTCCTTAGCAGACTCCTGTCTTTCCAAACCAAGACAACTAACCTGTGGAAGTTTTGTGCTAATCACAGCTGAACCAATTAAACTGCTGACAGAATCAAAAAAATACCAACATACTCAACACAGCCTTGTCAAAAACCACAGATCTGGTACTGCATTTGCTAGAGAGAAAGAGTCAGCACCAAGATAAATTGTGGTGCACTTGCCCCAGACCAGTGCCTAGTTTGTCATACTAGGTTCTATCCTACTCCATTAACAATTTCATGCTGAGGCAAAGCTGTTTCACAAAATGAGTGAGTGTTGCTGTATTACTTTGACACTGTGCTAATGGCTATTAGTTTCCTTTTTTTTTTGCCAGCACAAACACTGTCAGTCAGTGTCTATCATCATGGAACTGACTGACATGTCACAGTAGATAAATTAAATAAATACTATACTGGTATTCTTTTAAATTCCTTCTCACTTCATAAACCCATAAATTCTCAAGGGACATTGCATTTAACCCTATTTTCTTTTGTCACGTTGGATATCACAGGAGCACGGACTGTGCACCACATCTAACTGTTAGGCTTTGAAATCTTCTGTGGGCAAGTGGAGGAGCAAGGGTGAAGCAGGTTTTGAATTAAAGAGGAGATATTCTGGGGAGCTCTGGGGACATTGGAAATCTCCACATGAAAGCTGCAATGATCTTTTTCAAGACAGCACCATGAGTACGGACTCCTTTGCCCTCCCATTCTTTTACTGCTACATGGGACATGAAAATAAAGCTGGGTTTTGACATACTTCCCCCCCCGCCCACTCTTCTTTCTCATCTGCTCTCCTATCTCAGTTACAGCTCAGCCTGCAGTAAGGTACAGTAGTCTGAGTTGAAATAATGGGTCAGTATCAGGGACAAGCACTTTTGCTGCAGGTTAAATCCTACGGGACCTTCTGGTTAAATTCTGCGTTTGACTCAGAAAGATGTCTATCCATACTGGACATCAACTGCAAGTGATAAGCTGGAAAGTTTTCTCCTTTTTCCCCTATTATGTCCATATTGAACCCCTAACCATGACAATCTGAATGATTTTTTTATAATTTCACCAGTATATGCCACAGCCCTACAATGTGACTACAAAATGGTAAGCTTAAATTATTATTTACAATAGCATTTCAGGGCACTTTCCTCTTAGATTACAAACACGTAACACTTTATGTTGTACTACCCTATCAAACTTCCTAACAACCTAGCAAAACATCATTAGCTACATTTCCCTTTATTTCATTTCCTCTCAACAAGGGCAATTTTTCTCTCCCTGAAGTGTATTTCTCACTGCCTGTCTGGTACCACTCCCTGGAGAACTTTTTCCTATCAGGTCCTGACTTTCAGTACAGGTTCATTCCTAGAGAATGATAAATACAGACAAGCATTCTTTAAAATAAAGCATTTTTTCAATTCAAAACACCCAAAAATATTTAGTGAAAATATTTTTTGAAATGTACATACTATTCCATCATAGTTACATGCAATACATTCTTTGCATCACTGGTGGCATCTCTAAGTCTACCTTTCTTGGGAATCCAATTTTATGCCCATATTAACTTGAAAAACTTCCTTTAATAACAGAAACAGTCCTCCTACATTAAACAATTCTCTCAGTGCTCCTTTCACAGTGCTACCTGGCTTGACCTCATAAAGCACAATTCATAGCCTGGCTAGTGTACAGCAGGAGAGTAACTGAGACGTTGGCTCTCAAAATCCCTGAAGTATTCACTATGAGTCATTCTTCCCTCTTCCTAGCTGGACTTCTAGCAATGCAGGTGTAGAAAGATTTGTTCTAGAATTGCTGTTGTTACTTGACTCTTCCCTACAGATCACACAGCAGAATAAACAAGAGCAGGCAGAAGAGCAAACAGCAGAACTCACTAAGGAACTGGGTCTCACAGCCTGGCGAGTCAGTGCCAGACAACTGTGAGTGTGTTGTTAGAAAGAACAGCCCAAAGATGTTTATCCTGGTTTGTGTACAGACAGGATGAGTGATGCTGCCTACTCAAGGGCCTTCTGGTGGGATGGGAACATTGGAAAGCCCTGTCCTCCACAGTCCTCCATGGGGAATGCAATACACAAATCAGCACGTATCCTCCCACGACAACGTCCATTGAGTATCTTGCCACTTTTCTGCAACAACCATTGGAGCCCCAGTGTGGCACAAGAAGAGAGCAGAAGGCATTAACAAATGCTCTAGGCCACCCATGGGCTTGTTTCAGCTGAGACTCCTCTGAAATCCTAGGATCACACCACGATGTTCCCATTAACTTGGTCTCAGACTGAATTCCTTGCAACTGTAGCACTCAACACTGTACTTTCAATAAATCTGCATGTACATAGTTCCTAAAGTCTACTACCCCAGTCCAACTCCTCTTCATACTGCCCATATAGTTTAGTACTGTTCTTTGATATTCCACACAGACTGCAATTCAAGTAGTTTTAAGACTTCAAGTCCTCCAATTCCAGTCAGTATGTGTCAAAACCAGCAGCTTAATATTTTTGCAGATTTAAGCATATAAACAATTATCTTCTTAACTATAGAAATTATTCTCAATTTCTGTGTAGGTTTTCTTTGTTTGTTTTAAATACAAAGACTTAGAAGCTTAAAACTACTGCTCACCTGTACTGTACATAAGAAAAGTATTTTGGCAGACAAAAAAAAATCTATTTTCACAGAATGTATTTTATATTTAACATGATGTGTTACCCTGGTGTGTTTCATATCAACAATATCAATACCTTCTGAGTGCAGTATCATATTGTTTCTTACAAATCAGACAAATGTCTGCAAAGGTCCAAGAAATACAGACAGCACCTCCTCATTCAAACACAAGTATTTTGGTTAGTCCTTTTAAAAAATATTGGCATATACTATTCCTATAGTAACACCTGTATTTAACAAAGACATGATATTCAGTTAGCATTTTTATAATACTTTTGCTATATTACAGTTAATGTTCTTAACTTAATCCAGAAGCTTTTCATTATGGGAATGTTTCTGCAAATTAAAAAATTTACTGGTATTTTAACATATATAAGAATATACACTAATAGACTGAAAGTAAATCAGTAAGCAACCACAAGAAACAAACAAAGCCCCCAATAATTCAGAATTTATTTAGAAAATAATCATCTTTATTCTGTAGCTGTGACTAGAAGTGCCACTACTTAGTTTTATTCTGCATATGTGTGTGAGCATGCATACACTTAGAGCTAAACTGCATTATTCAATACCCCCTGATAGTGAAGATCAGGATTCTCACCCACCTAGTACTCTCCATAACACCATCCCCATGGAAACATAGTAGTATGGATTGTCCTTGACAAGACAATTTAGCTGGAGAAGAGGAAAGCCAGGTTACCAGACAAACAGCATATTAAGGAACTAGACATAAATATAAGTCCTCTTGTGCAGATGCTCCTACAGCTCTATGAATCCCAGTAAATTTTCCTTAGCCCTTGATAGTATGCCTCAGCCCAGACACAGAAAGCTAAGGTCAGTGATCTGTCCCAGAGGGAAACAGATGAAGGGGAACTTCATAAAGCTGCCATTTTCATTCCTCCTCTCTGCCTGTTCCTGCTGTCTGATCTTCCCACTCAGCTCCTGTCAATCTGAAGTACACCAAACATACTTCAGTGGGATGTTTTTGGTGAATGGCAAAACAACTGAAATAACACAAAAACTTCTGAGAAATGGAAATTCCTGTAATTCACAATTAGAATTCAGAAAGATGATTAGGTGGTGCACATCTGGAAAAGACAGAATGGTTCTTCACCATTTTAAAAATACTGTGTTTTGAATTTTAAAAATGTCATTTTGTTCTTACTTTTTCTGTAATAAAAGAGTTTCAAATACTACTATTCAGTTCTTCTGTGGATAGTACTATTCAGATATCTGATGCCTCTCTTCTCTCCCTTGAGCATTTCTTCTCTTCAAACGGAAGACATCTCCCCTGTGGGGAGTTTATGGCACAATCAGACCCCCAGACTTGCGTTGCATACTTGGTGCAGATCCTGTGGCTATGTCTGAATTTGTGAGATCTGCTTGCACCAGGAGCAGACCAGTAGCCTGAACTAGACAATGCTGAAGGACTACACCTACACAGCATGCAGATCCACAGCTTGGCGTCAGGGAAGACAGTATTCCCTGGAACAAACATTCCTGCAGTGCACACAGTCTGAACCTGTCTGACTGTGTGATTAATTGGTTCAGAAACATTGATTTAGTTACTTCCAAAAGGAATCTAGTTTGTGCACACCAAAATCAGCCTGTAAACCATGCTGTAATAACTGAGGAGGAGGAGTAGGCTTGCTCCAAAACTGTAGCTTTTGATTAGGAATTCTTTCTCTTTTTAAAGAAATCACTGGGCCAGAAGACTTGTGCATGGGCTTTTGAAAATTTCCCTTGAAAGAACATTGGAAGTTCAATGTATCATACACCCACTTCATTTCAAGACATATTATGGATTGTCATACTTAAAATTTAGATTTATAAAGCATTCCCAGTAGGACTCTAATTTGCACCAGTTAGTTTGAAATACCTTTGAAGATAACTGATTTAATTCTCCATAGCACTGCCTTGGCTCACAGTGGTGTCACTTTAGGAATTTCATCAGCACTGTGGTCCAAGAAGACAGACAGGGTAGTGGAACAAGGAGACAAAAGCTATGCCTTTGTAGCTATGGCCTGAAATACTCTACCAGAGGATGGTCGGACTGTCAGCTTTTTTCCAGCAGCAGAAAATGGGTACAGAGTAATCTAGGGAGTCTCTCAGGAAAATACACATTTTCTCAGACTTTTCTGCTACATAGCAGATGTCTGTGCTTCAATTAATTCCTCCTTCCCTTACCATGCTTTCAAATGAAACCAAAGCTCTACCAAGCTGCTTTCCTTAAAAGTATATGTAGCTGGTATTTACCCTCTGGACAGAGCAGCTGGAGTGACAGTGTGTGGGCAGAGAACTGTCAGCAGATAGTCCCCTCCTAAAGCCCTCTTCTGCACTGATGCACCATCACCTGAATTACACACCAAATCTGCTTCTGATGTGCAACTGTGACTTCAAATTAAATACATCAAAAGGAGAATTACTGCTTTTAAACTAACAATTTGTTATCAAAATCGAACATTTATTCTTAAGGAAAAAAAGAAGAGTAACTATGAAACTCTAATCTTTCAAAATCACTAGAATATAAAAGCCTTGGCATGTCCATAAATTCAGGACTTCAAAACTTGAATGATTAAGTCATCACAAGGGATTACCTCTGTAAGTGAAATACTGGTTGATTAATAACAAATATCAAAAGGCATTTAATTAAATTGCAAGTTTCTGTTTTTTACAAAGTCAGAAAAGATCCTGCAGTGGGAACCATTACAATAGAATTTAAAATTATACAATTAACAATTAAAATTCTAGTGTTGACAAAATAAATATTTATTTTAAATAAATTAAGTCCTCAGTTTAGTTATATATATTTAGTAGTGACCAACTGGATGCTTAAAGGGTAAGAGAAATGCAAGTGGAGATCTCCTTCAAAACAGTTCTAAAATTCATATTTAACCAAGATTTTACTGCTTAGAAAAGGTATAACTATGTTTTCTAGAAATATTTCCTAACCATGAAGGTGCTCTCTCATTCCTTTCTCTTCCACAGAAAGCAAAGCAATCACCATTCATTTTCTGTTTGTTTGCTCACTTCCATCCTATGCCACACTCTTCACAGCTTTTACACTTTTATGTATTTTCCGTCTGGAGTACAAACATCAAAAGGTGCAAGCTAAATCCAGAACATATGTCATAGAAGATAAAAGGTGAATCACAAGAAAAGGCAAGCAGGTCTCCCCACAAGCAGGGGTGGAAGAAGCAAGTAAGCAAGGATTAGTTGTTGGCAGTTTAGCAGCCACTTATATTCAGTCAAGAGCAGAAAAAATAGAAGCAAATACAGAGAGAGGAAGATGATGGTTTTCTTCACCTACAAGGCTATACGATTTTTCACACAGTTCTCTACTTTGCTCCTAAACATTTCAAGGTGGTTTCAAACCATCATTGTAGTCCAAGCATGCAAATTGCAGTTATTGATGCAGCATGTGTAAAGCAGAAAAAAAAAAGGCAGTATTTTGGATCTTACAGACCTACAAACACAAAAATTTTCTAAAAAAAATTGATTGACAGGTACTTATTTTTACTGAGAAAAACAGTTGCACAAATTCATTCCTAAAGCAAAAGGCTAATTATACATAACATCTTTGAGAGCTCTGGAACACAAATTGGAATGCACCAATACTTATAATCAAGGAGTCTCCCTTTGAGGGGAAAAAAAAAGAAGAAGAAAAGCTTTAGCGGAATTTAGTACTCTGATTATATCTGTGCAACAACAAAAGCAGACAAAACAAAGCTCTGAGTACAATCAGTAGTTTATAAATCAAAGCAAAGCTTTACTTCAAAAACCAGAAGCAGACCTGAGAAGAGCAGCTGATTTATATAAAACATTATTTGAAATCAGCTAGGAATTAAAGCAAAGCATTTCACTTTCTGCTATATAGGCAAAGTATGCACAGGCTCTAACACACCTAATCAATTATGGAGAAAGCTGTAGCATCTGAAATATTTCCTCCTTGCAAGAAACACTGAGGTTAGAAAGATGCCCTTGACTGTAGCTCAGTTCAGTTCTGAACAGTGCCACCAAAATCTGTGCCCAAGAAATACTTAAACCACTCTACAAATACATTTAAGCTCCCCAGCACACTTAAAAAACTTAATCTCTAACTTGGCAAAAATACCAGTTAAGGTCTCACATGGGACAGATCAACATCAGCTACACTCAATAGCTAGAAAATGAACAGACTAAGCTCAAATAACACTCAATAAATAAATAATTATAGTGATGCTATAAAAGCTAGCAGCAGTTTCTGAGATTTTTGGCTGTACAGTGCCCAGCTAAACCCCAGAGCACAAACCAAGCAATGCAAAGCAATAAAAAGACCCAATGTCATTATTAGATTTGGTCATTTGTACTCTGTGTACAGGATGTATTTTTCAAAATTTCATTCTGAATGTTTTCAGCCTGTCTGTACAGATATATGTGAATATTAGATCATACCATTCATGTACTCAGATAACTCAAGTAGGATGTTAAAGATCAGATATTTGGTTCCTCAGTTATGCAATGTAAAATGACAGGTGTTTTACTGAAGCTTGTTTTTCAGGGAAGGTTTAGCCTTTCTGGAAAATCAAGTCCCTTAAATTTCTTCCTCCCTTCTCTCTTAGCATATCTCAAAATTTAAAGATACAACAGCACTGATCAAATAGAGTTTTTCCTCTCTATTGCTAATTAGTACAACATCAGCTCCTCTCCAACTCCGTTCAAATGGGTTATATTCAACACACTGTACCAAAATATTTGCACATTTTTTCTATCTAAAGTTATACTGCAAATATCCAAATAAAATAAAATGCTCTGCTGAAGTAAACAATATAAATTGCCTGTACTCTATGTAGCTGAGAAGTTTCTACAATAATCTTATCAGAAACCTTCAATGACTCAAACTTCTTCAAAACCCTTAACAATAAAATATTTCTTTACAAGAGGGTAGAAATTTCCAGGTTTATTATTTAATTGGGAGAATATAAAGGCAAGTTTGTAAAAGCTCAAAGAAACAGAGATGCAGCAAGAAAACAGTAAGCCACATAAATTGGAGAGACATTTGAAAACATGTATTATACGCCTGTTACATTTGTGTTTATGCAATTACAACAACCAAAATCCCAACCAACCTCTTGGAGAAGCATGTATTTCATCTAAGAGGTCTAATACTCTATTCAAGAAAGCACAAGTGAGTAATTTTGACTTCGTAATTAACACTAAAAAATTAACACTAAAAAAAGCCCCAAATGCAAAACAACCTAATAAAAATAAATACATGACATCTAAATTTAATTAGGACCCTGATTCTCACATCTGAGATTGACAGGAGCTTTGCCCTTCAATAAAACAAGAGCATAATAGAAGTCATTTAGTACAACCTACAACACTTTGGTATGAATGTTTGTAACCTGAGTGACACAAAATTCACTTACTTCAGTATCTCAATATTACACACTACAAATACAACAAGCATAACAGGATCTGCTTCTTGGAAGGAAAAAAAATGGTAAGAGCAATGGCATTGATTTTAATTAGCAGGCTTGGTATTTCTAAGACATCTCTGGCACCCCATTGCCAATTATCCTGATATATACTATTTTATCAAGCCATTGAAAGTGGATCCTTAAGGGCTATTATATAATTCAGTAACTCAAGCTATTTAAGTTCCCTTCAAGTCAGTGAAAATATTCCTCTTCCACACAGGGGGATATCTTTCTCCAGCTTGGAGATGTGCTCATATTAAAATATACTGTTTGGGATTTAATGTTTTACTCAGGATTGTCTTCCTGGAGCACCGAAAATTTATTCATAACATTTATTTTGTAGCTTCTTTTACTTTCTCCCTTCAACAGCCTGCGTGTTTGCAGGTCATCAGCTAACAGTGCATATACTGTAACACTGCACAGAGGAACAACTTCACCCTTCACCTCTGCTCCTCCTGCTTTTCTACCTTCTGCTAATGCAGCAATCCATCCCATAATACTTACAAGCAGTAACTACACACATACCTGTTGTCATGAGAGGCTTTGCGCTGGCACATCCAGAAAGGAAGTCATGGCAACGGATGCGTTTCTGAGAGCGTCAATGTCAATGTCGCTTTGGAGATGTGCGGCCAGCAACATCTACTTCATCTAACCCTAGGCCTAACTGTGCAGCAACAATTCCCACTGCATTTCACATTGCCAAATGTTGCCAAAAGAAAAGGAACTAGGAAGGTGTCATTATAATACTGCCCTCTGGAAATTTCACCATTCCTAAGCAAAATGCTTATTTACTCAAATACTGCTAAACACATACTACCTCTGTTACTTATGATTATGCTACAATTTGCCTAAGTAGAAGCAAAAACCTATCTCATGGGGTTTTTTTAGGAAAAAAAAATAGCTTCAGATTCTCCAATATTGTTATTTTAATCTGCTTTTTAGATTTCCGGTGATCTTTTCCAGCAGAATTCTCAACCTGAGTTAATTAAAAATCATCTGCCTGTATTAAAGGTTTCATTCCGCCTTCTGAGTATTAGAGCACTGAGTGCATTCCTTTATATTGACCCTAGAGCACCTGGCATTGTTAATTGTCTGCCAGAGACCAAAGAATTCATTGGCAGATTGCAAAGATATCAGGTACCCTAGCACAGAAATTTATTGTGTAAAAATATATATTAAAAAAAATCAATAGGCTCCTGCATAAACCATGCTTTTTCCATGCCAGCCCAAACTCATTTGTCTAAAGCAGGTGATGTATAGAACACTTGCTGTACACTGTGCTCTTGCTGCTGTTATTCAGCAGCATTATAATTTTCTCCCTTCTGCTCTCAGAATTTGGATTGTTCACACGAATCAAGCTTGGGAGACTTTATAACTTCTTAAAATTGAATAGTTAAAGCGTATTTTCAATGAATTGTTTAAACAACAGCTAGTAATTTATCTCAACAGCTTTTTCATTCAGCCTTCACTTAAAAACTCAATCTCAGAATTAAATTTCACTCTTTTTTTTTTTCTTTTGAAATGAGCATAATCAAAACCTGCAATCAGCATTACAATAGTTTGTCAAGGCTGCATCCTGGACTGTCTGTAACAGACTTTGAAGCTCCCTTTGATCAGGGTACCTCCCCTGTCTAATCTTCATATTGTTCCTTCTTTTTCCTCTCCCCTCCAATTTCAGTTTAGTGACTAACAGTTGTGCAGTGACTGACTTAATGCTTGAGAAGTAAATTCCACTATTGACTACGGTCCATGTAACACTTGGGATGGGAAGGAGTTTTTGGAACAAAGAAAGTTTGGGGTTTTTTATCTTCCCTCCCTGCTCCTGTCTGTAGAAACAGTCTTATTCTCCAGAAGTTGCTATTGTATCGAGGACTTGCAGCATGAAGTTTGTTGCTTGTCTGCTTGTTCAAAAATCCTGTGAAAACTGAACCTCAGTATTATTAGAAAAATTAATTCCCTGGCCTAACCATGCAAAAATACTTGGATTTATGTAGTGTAAAGTTGATGATGTTACATGTGTTATCACAAGGAACTACAAGAACACTTAATTCTATACCATGTAGTATCTCCTGTACTTTAATTGTATCCTTTCTTGTCCCTTCTGTAAGGCAAACTCTCATGTTTCTTTTAACAAGAAAGCTGCTAATGAAAGCTCTCATTACTATCTATTAGCTTCTGTCCTGATCTGAAGCAAACCATTTTAGGCAAGAAGGCACCTTCAGATTGCCAGTGGAACTACAAGAGCATTAGCACTACATTCATCATAATTTTTACATCCTCCAGTGCCTGTCTCAGGTACAGTTTTTGATGAGGCATCTTCCTATCTATTTCCCATGAGTTTTGGAGCTCATTACAGCACACCTGGCTGGGTTCCTCTATCCAGGCATTGCCCAGCATTTGTCAAAAGGGCAAAAAAGAATACAAAATAGAGGGGGAAAAATTAAGAACAAATCAATTAAAACCAAAAACGAACAAACAAACAAACAAAAATTAAAAACAAAAAAATCCCAATCCAGTCAGAACCTGAAATAACCTATTACCTCCATCCTGGGAGACAGCTTTGACTTCACCTAATTGAAATCCTTCTGTTGCTTCTGCAGACTTTGTCATTCATTTCCAAATCATTGTTTAAAAAATTAATGAATAAAACCCCTTTAACATGAAGCCCCACATGCCTCTAACCAAAGCTGAAAATTCACAGTTTGTTCCTACTCCTTAATTTAGTTGCAGTTTCTAGTCTGTAACAGTTCTTTATTTCTAACTTCCTGATAACATCATGACCTTTTCTTTATTTCTGTTTTAATATGAATTTATTTCAAACATTTTCTGGAAATCAAAACAATTAATACTATGGAGTTAGGCAGAACAAATAGCAAAAAAGTTCAAGATTAAAAATTTAACTCTGACACACAGAGTTTGATATAAACTATAAATGGTATGGCTACTGGTTTTTTAAATGTTCAAACAAACACTAGTGGATTAATTGAAATTGGACCCAATTCCTTAATAATACAATCCTCTTGCTTCATTTGCTAAACGGAGATGACAACATTTACTCTGTTAAGGCACCATCACACTTGCAAGTGAAAAGTACTATATGAGATACACATAATGGATGCATCTTAATTTATTCTTTTTTTGCTAGAGATAATGGCATTAAAAATTGAAAACATACTTTAATTTAGATGTAAGGTAAGATGAATCCAAATCTATAATAATTTCTCATCCTATTAATTAAAGTCTGACATAACAGCTAAAAAGATTTTTCATTATATTAACAAATCAATGGCATTTAAATACTGTTCACAATAACCAAAACATACATGGAACACTGCAGCCTGTATAAAATTAGCTGAACTCCAAACCACATCAAAATGTTTTGATAGAAATGGTGGTGAGGTTATCTTCTGAACCATGAACTACCTCATCACATATTCTTGTGTTCAAATTATTCAGGCATGCCTAAGAAAATTTTATCTTCCTCCAACATAAGAGAGGTATTTTTCCCAAGGACATTTAAGCTTCTATTGAAGAAAATATTACAATTGAAACCATTTTTAGAACTTACTTTAAACTACAGTAACTTCATTTTCTGGCTCTGTATAGACCTAAATAAATAATTTTCTACACATCTATTTGTGACTCAGTCACAAATCTTTTCAACCTTTAGTAAGCAAAAATGGCTATCAACATTTGAATAGAGAAGCAGAATAAAAATGCTTTAACAGTCTTCCCAAATGGCTTAAATTATCTTCCTAAATGTAACAACAACATGAATCACAAACTGGGCCCAAATTTTTCAAGCAGTGCACATTAAGATGGTCATTAACACTTTTCCTATGATGGATTCTGTTCTTCCTACCAAAAAATTTGTATCACAAGAGAAGGTCTTAAGGTTTTTTATATAATTTTTAAATGGAAACACCAGTGTGTTTCCATTAAAAAAATTATATAAAAAATGGAACAAATCAAGAGTCTCACATGCTGCTTTCCCATGCAGTCACTAAGGATCAGAAGCAACTTTTCTCAGCAAATTTGCTCATTTCAGTATTTATTCTTAAACAGTTTTAAAAGGAAATCCAGTAATAATCTAATACTAAGAAAAGTGATTATTTAGTCCTATTTTTCAGCCTGGCCCAATTTTTAAAAATCAGTATTCAATCCATGAAATACATTCCCTCTTACTGCTCAACAGCTTCCTTTCCTCAAGAGCTTCCACTGAGTGACGTCACTGAAAACCTTTAAATCCAAGTGCAGTACAGCAACTTGATCACCATAATTCACGTTTGTCAGACCCTTCAAGGTCCTCTGCTTCATTTGCAAGGAGTGACTTTACCTCCCAAATCAGGTGGATTCCTCCCCAGTATTCCTGGTTTGAGTATGACTGTTTTCTTTACCAATTTCATTATTCTTTGAGTATAGAAGTCGGCCTTCCTGGTGTGCAGCTTGTCCATTCCTGCATCCCCTTTTAGAAAGTAGCATCACATATAAAATCCATTAATTTTCCTGGTATCAAGAACAATTTAGGAGGTTATTTTCATATCACAGTTCAACCGTTTCATTTTTGAGTTACTGCAGAACCTGTGAGCAATTGCCATCTGGTTCTAGAGACCTATTTCTCTCTACTGATTTAGCCTAAAACTTACTCTTGACACTTGCAATTAAGGCAGCCTGACACAGTGAGAGATTGATGTGAAAATTCTTCTAAACTCTTCCAATAAAAAAAAAAACCCAGACAAAAATACAAAGGAAGTCAATGCAAACAATTTCTTTTGCAGTCATTAACTGACTTTAACTGAGACTATCTGTAGAGCTCCTTTTCCATCCTCCTCTTCAGATACCAGACTCACTCAGAAATGCTCCAGAAAATCTTCCTCTTGGTAGCTCTGCATAAAATTCTGGGGTTTTTTGGCTTATTGGTTTGTTGTTTTGTTTTTTTTTTTAATTACTTCCCCATCTTCAAAAAGCACTTTAGCTGTACTAACTCACTGGCAAGTTCAGTCACCCATGTTACAGAAAACCAAAGGAAGTAATCAAAACTGAATTGCTAGTCATTCTACAAAGAAACTTCCTTTTCCTTTCAAGTCC
>NW_005054361.1:2158634-2198677 GCF_000277835.1 Geospiza fortis
GCATCCATATTGATCCATCCGAATCAATACAAATGAGATAATTTACACCTCCAAAGAATCATTTCAGCTTTTCTGCAAAATCAGCAAACATGACTTAATTGGTTTGGTTCTAACCACGTTTTCCAAAGCTTTCTCCATGAAGCAGCTCAATTTGTTTTCCTCATAAATCATAAACTGCCAAAATTGTGGCCAAATGTTTTGCTTAAATTTTCAAAATCAAAGGGGATATGCCCGCAGGAAATCCTTTTTTTTACAAAAATAATCACATTCCACAGAAATGCCAAATGTATTTCAAAAATGAGTAATCTACTATCACTGGCTTACAGAAAGACACCATCACCTACGCAAGAGCTTTCAAATGACTGGAATAAGATACAATCCTGTATTCATGGAACATCCTGAAGTCTTCCAGAGCCGATGATAAGATGAATAATAGCAATAACAAATGATGCACTGCTATTTTTTCATTACTGAGTAATTCGCTTTAGAAGTCATTAGGTAATTTGGGTTTTAAATGAGATGCTGAGCTGCTCTTGCTGCTATTTTTTTTTTTTTAAGTTTCAGATTCCTGACTTCAGCCAGTAGTTATGTAATACTGTAAAGGCAGATCCCTCTGGTTTCCAAAAATAGTTTTAGTGAGTATACAGTTAACTAAGCAAGAGAACCCAGGGGTTCTTCAAATTACATACTGCTGTTAATTTTTTATTATTTCTCCAGTAAAAATGATTATTTCACCAATAAACCTTACTAACTGATGTCCAGTGCAACACTGAGAAAATAAAGACTGCAAGTAATACTTTGTTGGTGCTCTTGATTGTGCACCATAATGTTCTGCTACATTACCTGCTTCAGATAATTAAATTATATGCTTACTTTAATCTTCTCACCTGCCAACACTGGAAAGAAGGCTATTATATGAAAGAAGTTCATTTATATCAAAGGTTATTATTCAGGACAGATTGGCAAAAGAAACTGCAATTACCTTTTTATTGGCTTTAATTAACAAAGGAAAACAGAAGAGTATCCATTAACACCAAGTATTCCACGGCTTAGTTCAGTAACTTTGCTCTTTAACCTTGCAAACAGGCAACATAAATGTATCAATGAAAATTCAGCTTTCATATCAGTTTCCCTGAAGTCAAAGATTTTGATCTCACTACCCAAAGGGATTGAGAAAGCTCTTGTAGAACGCCTCCAACAGCCCAGTAGGGAGCACAGCAGCTCAACAAAGAGAGAAGGAGTCAGGGATCTTTGCAAGTGATCCGAGTTCTCAGAGAAAACTCCTGGACCACTCTCAGTATCCAGATTATCTCTTTGGATCTACCTGATCCTCACTCAAAGAACTGAAAATCAAGGGTAATATCCAAACAGGTCCATCCTTTCTGAGCCTAAGCTCTTCTGTCTCATGTAAATCAAACTGAGCCCCTGTACACAAATGAAACTATTCAAAGGTCACTTGGCTGATACTTGTGCTGGATTTCTACTTGTTCAGTACAGGAAAAATCAACTTAGATCACTTTTGTAAAATGGAGCTATGGAGAAGAATGTTGGTCCTCCATAGGACTATGTCTAAAAAATCTTTTATAATGGTAAAACAAAACAACAAAAAAAAAAGTAAATTATCAACTCTACTACTGTGACACAACCAATATAAAATGAATTATATTAAAAATATGAGCATTTTAATCACAAACATCTGTGTAATCTCACAAGAAGACAAAACTGGAAGAGCCAAGTGCAGCACAGCAGGACAGAACTGCTCTATTTGATCAGTATGGAAAACTGCATTAATAGCAGAAGAAAGACTCGACAGATAAAACAGCATTTAAGAAGCTGCATTATTTTTAAAACACCAGTTTACTCTTCTTTCTAAATTGATAGATCTTTAAAGAACTAGTGTCTCAGATCCCTAAGGTGATCAACCTAGTGCTAAGATACATCACTCCGTCAGTAAAAATGAAAACTGGTTCTCAATGACATGTCTGAGTTTCTAATTTTTTGAGCAGGTTTCAAGTGTGCAACAAACAGCTCCACCTACTGTCTCTGAAGCAGAGAAAGCATTTCCCAAATCTGCATTTCCAGGGTGTGGCAAGTGCAAGAGATTTCTTATCATGCCCTTCCACCCTGCCCCTTTGCAATGAAGCAGTATGTCTGAAAAACATGAATACCAAAGTAAGAAGAAGAAGAAAAGAACCAGCCATGTAAAATCCCACTCGAAGTTTTTCAGTTGTCCTTTAGGCAAGTGAAGGTCCCCATCCCAGTCAGAAAAAGGGTAAGAAACCCACCGAGACAGAGACCCTCCCACTCAGCTCCTGACACAGTGCACTCAAGAGACAGGAAAGATGCTCCCCAGCAGGTCTTGCTGTCTTGCATAAATAGCTGACTCTAACCACCACTGTCTGTCTCCCAGTAAGAACCTCTCTGGAAAACACCAAAGCACTACATAGGCCAAAATCAAAGTCCAACACTACTTGTTGTGGATTTTTTTCTGATTTTTGAACATGGAAGATTCCTGTGTCTAAGAAGGAGTGTATGCAGCAACAGGAGATGACAGCCAGCTCGAGCTTGGACCTTCTATACTGACACGAGGAGCAATGCTGTACCAATCCCTACGAAATCAAGGGGCAAAATTCATATGATCAGTTCCTACACTCTCACAGCAGCTCAGCTGTTCTGATGCATTGGTCAGACTTTTACTCAGCTTTCTTTAAGTAAGACTCTCCTTTGTAAACATCAATTATCCATGAAGAAAGAAAGAAAGACTACTTCCTTCCCTTTTAAGAATCACAAAAACATTCAAATACTACAGCAATACAGTATTCAGAAAAGCAAAATTTGTGATCTTTGAGCTTCAAACTACAGTTTATAACCCACATAACTCTTCAAAGATGAAAGTAATTTTATTTAACTTAAGATTTTTAAAGTTGCCTGTTTTAAATAACCAGTAATTTAACATACACAAAATTAACACAGATACTAGTTATATGATCTATAGGTCAGTCTCGTTATGCTCCAAATTAAAGTGGTATAGTCCACCCACAACTCCTACCCCAATCAGCAGGCTTTAAGCACATTTGAAAAAACTTTGCTGTAACCTGTTTGTGAAAACAGCAGAGCAAAAGTTGTGTGTCCAGCTCTTTGGGAAACATCATGAGACTGCCCAGTTGCAGTGTCCTGGCAGCATTCACGGTCCTCAGATGTGATAATATCACTAGATTTGTAACCATAACTGGATGGATGTTTAAAATTATTGTGATTTAATATGGATAAAATATGGGAAAGGGAAAGGAAAAGGAATTTGTGAAGTTCTTGTGGGGTTTTTTGCTTGATCTTTGATTTTTTTTTAATACCATAAAATTAGGATGATTCAAATGAATCACACTGAAGTTAACTTTTGCTCATGTGAACCAACTGGCACGAAGAGTCACATCAACTGATTGCATTACATTTAGTAAAGGGAAAAGGTGCGTTGGGAATTTGAAAATAATCCTGCTTCATCTGCTTGTACAGGGTCACAATGGAGTAACAACGTTAGAGGAGAGAGCTGCACAGAGCAGAAGTCAGAGTAGCAACATATGGCTTCTCTTTCACACAGTCTTGTCACCTTCCCCCAGAGCCCCAGGCTGGATTACGAGGCACACTCCTTCACCCTGATGTTAACTGCTCCTAAAAATGTCACCTGCCAAATGTGAAGCCGTCAAATGCAAGGCTTACAGCCCAGAATGCAAACCAGCTATGAAAACACCAAGATCCTAATCCCAGCAATCTTCCTCTGTCTCACCCTGACTGGAATCTGCTTTAGCTCCTAAATTTAGGATCTGTCAGTGTATCAAGTAGATGGCACTACAAGCTTTGGCTAAGTAGCAGTGGGGTGTATGCTCAAAAGGACTATATTTCAGTAGCAGCACAGTTTAGAAGGATGCATACACTAACAAAACCTAACTCTTAGGAAAAAGCAGTGAAATCTTCTTGCCCTTTGCATGGGATGCTGGCCAGATGAGTAAGTGCAGTTACACGCAGCACACTGCTGCCAAAACTTCCAAAAACAGAAACTGCAAGTTTGTCATTTTTTGTAAATACAGACTTAATCAATAAATATGAAAACTTCTCCTCTGGGGAGGAATTTATATTAAATGCCTTCTTTAACATCTTTGTCCTTAATTATTAGGATAGTAAGTGGAAATGTGTCTATTTCAAGGAAGTTACAACTCTTCCTGTTTCCCAGCAGTGCAAACAGGGTTGGCTGAAGTCAAGCTTCAGGTCAGGCATTCACAAGGAGTGTTCTGCCTTGAGTTATGCCTTGCTATGACAGCACTCCCCTTACCCACTATGACAGAACCCTGCTCAAGGACACTGAGACACTTCAGAACTATGTTGATAGGTGGAAGCTGAACACCTTGCTCCACATTCATCAACACTACACTGAGGAGTTCAAGCTGACTTTAAGAGGATGGCCAGTACCATTCACACCATGCAGGGCAGCACAGATCCCACAAAAGCGGTGCCCATAAATACACTGGTGCACTGACACTAAATTCCATGCAATTTCTGCTACTTTGCAAACAGAGATACCTGAGTTAGCTCTAACACTGGGCAGCTGTACCTGAGCTGATGTGACTGCAGTGAAGCTGCAGTTTTCCTGATGCCATCTTGTTTTGATTTCCAGATCCAGTAAGACAGAAAAGCTACAGTTATTCATTCATTTAAGTCACTTAATATTTGTGTTACAGACCACTGCAAAATAAAAGCTCAGCAAATTCAGCAGCAAAAAATCCCAACAGTTTAACAGCTCAGTTCTAAGGAAGCAGAACAAGTTTTGGGCATTTGCTTTTGGGACAAGGACTTTCACAAAGCACATCTCCAACTCACTGCATGTGTGATCAAGTTTCCTTAATGTCTGCCCTGAACCATGAGCTATGACCTTTGCTGTACCAGAGTGAACAAATGAATTGTCCTCCTTTCAAAAAGTACAATTACAAAACACTCAAGATCCAGGGGCATGACATATCAGTGTCCAGCAAGAAAGTTCACACAACCTGTCTCTTATAGCCCTTTAAACCCTGCAATTAATGCAATCCCAGGCAAAGCCTTAGCATCACTGTAATAAAAATATCTGCTGCAATTAAAACTAATGTTAGCAATCTTACTTTTGCATGCATCTCAGTTTGAGGGACAATCCTCATTTTGTTCTTTATTATGGATACACAAGGTAAATTCTGTATTTCTGTAGATGAATAAAATGTGAAATATTGTAAAATCCTGGCAAACACTGTGTCTAAAACTCAGTGAAACACACAGCCAGACTCACAAAACATACTTAAAAAATTAATGCTATTTCATCACTCTTTTTGCAATGTCCTTTTTTCCTCAGTACAATAAAGCAACTCAGTAAAGGTGCCTTAACACTGAATTTAGGTTGGTTTCATGAGAGAATTTATTAATCAGAAATAACAAGCTATAACATTTTGATTTCATATTTACTTTCATTATAGACTTTTATTCTCACATGTTGTACCATGATTAGCTGCATAATTCCAACACCCTCAAAAATGTAAAAATGTAAGACAAAAAACATGGTGGGAAAAGAAAACATACTCAGTACCAAGAAAAATGTGCATAAAATCATTTACTCTGTTATTGCCACTTTACTATTAAAAGAAAGAATGAAAGCTCTGCTGAAAAAAGTAGCTGTTCAGATGCCAAGTCTTAATAGCTCCATATGTCTCATCAACTAAAAATCCTAAGTTTATTAAATTCCAGCAGGGAAAAAGCAGTTCATAGAGTCAAAGTCATGCATTTTTCTTCCTAAGAATAAGACCACCCGGGGCTGCCTCTAGACATGCCATCTTAAGAAGGGTCAGAGCACAGGCTAACCAGTATCTAGATAAGGTCCATTAGACCATGAGGGTGAACTTTTCTAGGTTTCCTGATTAACACACACACAAAAAAATCTTTCTCCCAATTCCTTACGCATGCAATGGAACATTAGAACATATTGAAGAAATTAAATTCTAACATGTGGGCATGATGGGGATTTGGGCCATTGGAGAATTTTGTTGGGTTTTTTTGGCGTTTTTTTTTTTTTGTTAATATAAAGCAGCAACTTCAGAGCAATTCTCAGTTTCAAATAAGTCAGTACTGTGATACAGTGGAGATATGCAGGGGAGTGCAGTGCTGTAAGTTCATGTGGACAGCCAGTTGTCAACAGCCATCATTTGCTCTTGGCCTGGGCTAGAAGGACTAATTGCCTGGGAAAGGACAGTGCACAGATTATTAACAGACTCCATGCCTGGTGACCACTGATATTATGAAGTTACATCATGATAATGACCACAGTTCACATCCTAGCAATGTATTAAAGAAAAGATCATGGCATGGTTTTGTTTCTCACAGTGGTTAGGTGAGAAAACATTTCCCCTCTTTTGGTGCTGGATACCTTAAAACTTCATCCGACTAATTTTCCATATCAAGACGTTTTACTACCAGGAGCTTTGTCTGTAATTACTTGCAACCTTGGTTGCTGCAGATGTATTAAGACTGAAAAGATAATGTGAAACAAAAGTGACTAAATTAAATGTTTCATTAAGTATTTGTAGATCTTTGTATTTCATCAAACCAGACTCTAAGCTTTTATGGCTGATGGACAAATTGATATTATAAAAAGCATGTAGGTCAAAATTTTACACTTTTCTCCCCAAGTAATATAACCATACAGTATCTGGGCACCTTGTATCCACCTGTATTTCCACTCCTCCTCCCCCTTTTAAATTACAAGATAGTTTTTACTCAAAATTCAAAACATGGAATTTCAAACAACTTTTGAATACAAATTTTCTCAGTTATCTTCAGTGTCTTACCTCCTGTCATTTGTTCTACTAAAGGGCAACTGACTAGAAGTGCCTTGAGCAAAGATCAAGGCAGCTGAGATGTCTGTCTTGGCGCTTCACCTGACACACTGAGACAGAAATTTATGCTTTTTGAGAACGTGTGTGTCAGGCAGCCAATCACCCTACATTATACAAGGTGAATTATGGCAAATTGGGCAAGGAAGCATTTTCATGAGAACATTTAGCTCATGCCTCCCCCCAAGGCTGATTCACTTACATCTATACAGCTCCTAGTGAATATTTCCTTATTCCAAAACACTGCTAGAAATGGAGATCTTGCAGTTTTTGCAGGTAAGCACTACAAGGCCTCACAACCCTCAGCATTTAATGGTGTTTCTCCATGTGAACCCTCACTTCAACCTAAGCACATTAATTCATAACCTAACACCAGCTGTTTATCCCCTCTCTTATTCCAATAATTTTTTACTTATTCAGTTTGTGCAGTAACATCAGTCTGACTGTGGTAGGCTGCAGGACCTCTGAGGTATTTCAGACCCATTCTTCAGTGCACACTGCATTTATTTCACCTGTCTAATTGAGGTTTCTCCGTGTTGCAGAGCTGCTGTTCGATAAGCATTCAGGCTGACAGCTGTGGGAAATGCACACCTAATGGAAGAGTTTCTGCCACTTTCACCATACATCAGGAATGAACAAATGAGGAAATGGGAAGAACACACAAGCTCATGTTTTTTAATTCAATACATGCTGACCTTCCTTCATCTCATGTGACTGTCAGGGATCGTTCATCCTTTTCTCAGGAGTTCATGCCACTGCCTCTCACCCTTACTAAGCATCTACCAAAGCAAGCTTTGTATCTAAGGGACTGTGTAAGGTAGTAGCTTGCATGATATGCCACAGCTGATACAGTGAATTAAGTTAAAATATTGGGGGAAGTACCTGCTTTCTGTAACCTTAACAATCAGGTCCATAACACGTAAACTTTAAAACCCCATCTTCTGTTTTTTCCTCCACCTCATGTTCTAAAGGCCACAATGGAAAGGAAAATGCACAATAGGTTTCATCTACTTACTGTCTGTCCAAGGGCTAGTAGTACATGGTAAACATTTAATGAGGTTGGAATTAGGACAATTTAACCTCTTTGACTCAAGTGTACACATTATACACATCCATCAGCTCAACAAGACTAATCTTTACAAAGGAAGACAGGCACAGACATGACACGGCATATTAAAAATTAACATAATACTTTTTACAAAATGAACTACAAAAAGTTTTTTGAAATCCAACAAATCTTTATGTAACTAAAATTCATTACTTCTGCTATTTCTACCATACGAACCATGAAATTAGCCTTTATCCTATTTTTATGTACTCTAAAGATATTACATTTTGTACTATGCACCTCACTGACTCACTCATTTGATGATCTTTTGAGCACACAGTGAAAACATTTCCTGAGTAAATCACACAAATAGGATTATTCTGAAGCAATTTTGCCCAGGCTGAAACCACAAGATGCAGAATGGTACGAGAAGAGGTCAAAAAGTACTCTACGTAACATGCAAAAGCTTTCCTGTAAATAGAAAGCAGTTTAGGGTTAATAAAATGAGTAAGATCACCCATCAAGCACTGAAACCTGCAGTAGAAATGCAGGTGAAAATGGATAACACTAAAACACTACAATCTAAGTCAATGATGTGGTATCAGTCTTAAAGAGATGGAGTCCTCAGAACTACTTTCAGTCTTAAACAATCAGGAATAATAACTCAAGATCTCTCCAAAGCCTGGAGTTCCTACTTATCCAAATTGATCAGATTTTTCAGGAACAACTGTAGTATTCTGACTTATCAAAAGCAGCAATCAAGATGCATCCACCCTATGTTACTTCATTCATTCAACATCTCAATTAAGCAACTGAAAATTCTTCTTTAAGATAATTACAATACAGAATAGCATAGCATCTGAAATAGAGGAAATCTACAACAGGAAGTTGCAATCATTTTACACTTTATTTTAGAAGATGTTTCCTTGGGTAGCTGACCGAGTTCAGGTTACTCTTATTTTTCTTGCACTGAAATTGCCCAAGAAGGATTCCTACTTTCACCCTGGTCTGACACTGCAAAAAAAAGAGCACAAATGGAATGAAATGTCTTGTATCACACACAAATGGAATTAGGTTTTAACCTTTGGATGGATGAAGACTGCCTGTCTGTGATTCTTTGAAATTCATGTTCCCCACATTCTCTCATCTCCACAGTTTGAATAAAACTTGCTTTAATAGTCCAAATGCTGCCTGAGTCTTGTCATACAGCAAACTACTACACAATGTCAATCAAACCCATGTATCTTTAATTTTTGATAGAGGTAAAACATTCAACAACAAAGAGGCAAAGATGAGAAGTTTTTCCTTTGCTTCTTACACATATACACCTATAATTACTCATGACAGCTTTGGTTAAATGAATTTCAATAAAAAAGGGTCAAGCCATAAAGGCCTAATTAATTTTACAAATGCTCAGCAGGATAAAATAAAATTTCTCTGGAGAGTTAGAGAACCAGAAAAGACTAATTAAGAATGAGAATATGATGTGGTAGCTCATAATTATGGAAATTTTTTTCATGCGTTTTCATTCTGATCTAAACTTGTTGGAACACACCTCAAATATTTCATTGAGTTGCAGCTACAAACTAAGCCAAAAATGTTGAAAGGTTAGAAAAAAATTATTATTTCCCCACTTAATTTATCTTCACTTCTGTAACAAAATATTTCAATTGTTTTTTTATATATATATACATGTATATGTAGGGCAGAGTAGGGCAACTAGCAGGTTTTACCAGTTTTACCAGCAGGTTTTACCAGTTTTCTAGTTTTCCAATATAGGGGAGTTTACTTATATAGCTTCCAAAAATAAATATCTATATGAAATTTAGACCATTTTAAGTGAACACCAGGAGAGGGCTACACTAGAAAGGCACAGAATGATTTAAAATATAATCTGAAAAATAATCTGTCTTATTTCAAGATAGTCCTCTTCTGCTTTCATCCAAAAACAAAGGACACAAAGAATCTGCAGCATACATTAGCATGATATGTTCAAAGCACATACAAGTACCTATAAAATTCCAGCTGTCCTATATAAACAGAAAAGCTTGGGGGGAAAATAAATCTTATCAGAAACCTAAAGTGATAAAAACTTCAATGCAAGTTACAAAAACACTCAAATTTGTGTTTTACTCCAGAATTCTGTGGTACATGATGTTCAGCATTTCAGGCCAGCTATATCAAGTGCATCTTTTGATACTGCCTGCTAAGAGAATGGAGTGAGATAAACCCACAAAATCCACTCAGCAGTCACCTGTTTCACAATGAGAGTGAATAGGATTACACAATATATGTAGTTCTACTTTGTATGGAGGGGACATGTGATACCCTGTGGACACAGACTGTTCTGCCAACAGAGGCAAACAGAACAGTAATTATAATTAACTGCATTTTTTTCCACTGGATGGATTTCTACACATATCAGCTCCTAACAAAAGTAAAATTGATTTTAATACAACAGAATAAATACCATGCCATAGAACAGGGTAAAATGTTTATATTTAAATAACAAAAGAGATTGGAACTTATTGTGGGGATTTTGGTTGTTTGGTTGGGTTTTTTATAATTTGCTTTCAAAGAGCCTTATATTGTTTTCACATATCAAAAGTATAGATTTCAGCTCAAGGTGGTAGGTCTAAGGCTCCACACTGTCACTAAAAATACAGTATCTATTTAGTAATCACAGTAATACTGCCAGTAAAGAAAAACACCCCCACACACAAACCAGCACACCCTCATTTGATAAGCTTTCAGACAATCTCATCATCTTTAAAACAAGCTGTAGCCAGTCACTCACCAGTGCAGAGATTACTCATAATACCCAGATACACAAATATACAAAATTACTTCTGAAATTGCACATTGCTTTAGCAACTCTTAAACTTGCAGTCATTTGCTGAATGACCTTGCAACCCTTTACATGATGAATCTGCTCTTGCCCTTATGAGAGAAATGTACAGCTCCATGAACCCTGAGTATGTGGCTGTTGTTGTTGCCATATAGGAATAAACAATCTCTCAAATTTCATTATACAAAGCACTTCTGGTGAGCTTCAGGCTTCTTTCATTTCAAATTGCTTGGAGAGAAAAAACAAAGTCTCATTTTATTTTCAACAGCCACTTTGTGGATAGTCTCCTCACCACCACCAAGACAGAATAATAAATTTTCAAGAAATGCTGCTTTACTTTTAACATATAGAAATAAGCCTTAGGGGCTGCATTAATCTCCCAGACAGTTTCACAGTGTTCTTTCATTAAACATCTCACAAGCATACACTGGCATCATTTTTTTTGAGGAGGAAAAAAAAGAAAAGGTGCTTCTATTAAAGGTATCCACTTTTAATAAGAACAGGCTCAAACCCTTGTGGTCTGGCTATTTAGGGCTGAAAACCAGAGTTTTTTCACTTCCATGCAAATGAGTAAAAATATTGGTAACGTTTGGGCAAGAAATATAAATCCCCTATAGAAATAAACTTCAGCTATTCCTTATTTAAAAGACCTATAAAATATTCTATTTTTATAAGCACACATTCAGTGAGTTCAAAAATCTTAAGCTACATTTATGAAGACATGGAAGTATGGAAATTTATCTGACTTGATAACAAAATTCAAGGCTTTTGCGACAATCCCTTTAAATTTACATACTGGAAAGTCTCTCAGAGAGGTAGAGGGCATTCAATCATCTTTTATGGGGGCAGGCATCTTTCCCCATTATCAAGTAAGACAGCAACCAGTTTAGAGACCCAGAGTGGGCAAGAACTAGAAAAGGAGCCCAGCTGGGGCAGTGTTCAGGGCAGTACCTACACAGGTGGGGAGGCTGAGTTGCCTCAGTGCAGGATATTTAGCCCTGCTTCCACAGTGTGTCTAGATCAGCTGTTCAGATGCCTGCTCCCACATGTGCACAAGAGACCCTCTCTTGCACAGGAGCCGTTGCTTTTTTCAGGGTGAAAGAGAACACAGATTCATCTTCACAGAGTCCTTCCTGAATACAAATGGGCTTAACTATGTCACCTTATTAGCCTCAGTCTCCAGCTTTGAAATGGGACCATTTAGGAAATAATAAAGGTTTCTCGGGTCTCAGAGGCCAAAGTGATACAGACTGTAACTTTCCTGAGTAAGGCAGACACCCCACTCAGCCACATCTCATGGAGATGAAAAACTACACCAGAGGCAAGACAGAACCTAAAACAACATTAAAGCAAACACATACCCAGATGGAATTTATTGTAAAATACAAAAGCAAATTAAATAATTTTGATCAAATGCAAGAGAGAAAAATTCTCAAAATATGTTTAGTAAAGATACTAACATTTTCATTTTCCTGATCTTTGGTTGTGTTTAGTGAGGTTTTATATGCTTTTTGCTCCATCGCATTCTATCAATATGCAAAGGCTGATTCTGCATTGACTTGCTTAGCAGTAGAGCTTTGTGAAGCCAAAATAAGGTATTGTTGCTGTGTTTTGCTTCCTCACTGAACACTTGAGGGTCTTCAGCCTTTTGAGTGGGTTATGTACAAACATGTAAACCAGAAGGAATGGTCAACACTTGAACATGAAATACAACTCACTGACACCTATATATAAAGCAGCTTTGATTTTTCATGGAAATCTCCCATCCCTTGCATCATGAATAATAGAAATTGGCAGCTTGAATTATTAAAAACTCTGCTAACCAATGAAGTGGAGAAAAGATCATGGAGTTAGCATACCGATTACTACACGAGATACTTGGTACTTTATGCCCCAAAAACTATGAAACTTTACCACTGCCATTAGTCCACTTAAAAACTTAAAAACTGAAACTGTGTTCAACTTTATGCAAATGTCATCTTAATAAGGCAAATATGGTCATCTGAATTTGGGATGTTTCATACTGTAAAATATCTACTTTGCAGAGAAAATGAGACCTCCCATTATGTACAATAATAAGTTATCGTACAGTTTAGATTATTATTAGATCTCACTTTGTTTGCTGGTTTTGGCCAGCATGGATTGAAAACTTAGATCTGAGTCATGATACTTTTAATAACTGTGGAAAGAGAACTAATTTGTAGGATGGCACACTTCCATACAGTCACCATAAGCATCTAAATGTCCATGTAAATATGGAATTTGGCATATGACTGGGTCCAAATTTCTGCATGTGATTTATTTTAAACTGTTTTCCTAAACGAATGTAAAATCCTCTCAGCTTGGGAGATACTCCTTTGCATATTTCCAAAATATCCATCGATATGCCAGCTGTCCCACAAAAGGGAAAAACAGAGTCAGGGTAATGTACATGTCCTAGATTCATTCCAAGAATGAATTCAGTAAAAAAAGCCTGTTCTGGGACTGCAGTTTTATTTCCACTTTCGCCATTAAGAAACCTTTTGCTTCTTTGAGTAAGAAACATCCAAAATACCTAACAATTCAGAAGTTATTAACATTACAAACTCAGGAAAAAAAAGCTGTGGAAATGTAATTATGTACATTCAACAGTGTTGGCCTATTAGGTACATAACATGTATTTCTTAATATTGCTTAACTGCAATTCCATTCTCTTGGGTAATAAAAAAAACACACATCTGAAAAATTTACCTGGGAGAACAGAATTAGAATTTTTAATAATGGAAAATACTGCACATTCTTTACAACATTTATTTAGTTAACCAGCATGTTATCCCACTGCCTCCCTTCTCTACAGTTAGCCATCACAATCTTTCATCATTTGGGGATCTATCAAAGGATCAAAGCTACGAAATTGGAGTTTAAAGTATTAAAAATATTAGTAAGTATTGATTTTCTTATTCACAAAACTGTGTCACACTACAATTTGTCCAGGAGGGTCTGTTTGAAACTATTTTGCACAGCTCACAACGTGTGTTCTCTCTGTCACTGAGGCCTTTTACAGTGAGGAATAACCTGTACTAGGCACTCCACACATGTAGAGTAAGAAACCTTAACTGTGCTGCTAACTGGCCTTGCCTGCCCTGCCTGCTTAGGCAAAGCACTGAGAAACAAAGAGAATTAACTTGCCAAGACCCACACAACCACTTGGTCACAGGGCTCACAATGTTCTCCCAGCTTTCCCAAGACCAGAGCTGCCTTGTTTCTGGGTCACATTGTCCCCTTCTCACAGAGATTATCTTGCCCAAGGAAGGCGTATTATGAAGGAAATAGGTGCACAGAACACAAGCCCTGCAAGCACTTTAAAGCCTGGCAGTATTAGGCAAACAGTTGGGATGCTCTGCAGGCATTAATTTTCTTCCCTAATGAAAAAAGTTCATTTCAACTTCTGCCTGTGTCCTTATCTCTAAATTTAATGAGGAAACCGCCTCTTTTCTACTCTTTTCCAGGTCTCTTTGATCTTATGATTACGTACATTGCTGGTTGCTTGCCATTATATAGAGTCTGAATAATGTATATCAATGCTAGATAGCTCTGAGTACACTATGTACCCAGGAATAAAGAAAAGCTACTTTTTCTGTAACAGGTATCTTAGGAGTGTTTCAAAAATCTTGGGAAGGAGAGGAAGAACATATAAAGCTGTCCCACAGTAATTCCATGCTTGCTCCACATCTGCATTGCCTTAAATCACATGGGGGTGCCCAGGGCAGAAACAAGAAGACAAGAAATAAGGCAGAAAAAACTGCACATGGACTTTACCAAAGGCATACCTGGCTCATTCCCACTTCCTCCTCCATAGCTTACAGGAAGGATGCTGAGGGAGGATGGAGGACCTCACCATCCACAGGCCTGAACCATCTTCCCACCCAGGGAGCTCACCACTGCACTTCAGTCTAAAACATTTTCAACCTTAAGGGACAAAACCACCTTTACAAAAGCCAAACTTCCTGACGCCTTTGTCTTTTAGGAAATTTTGTCCATTTTGGCTTTACCATATTCATTTGCTCACCCACCTTTTCTCCTGTACCATGGACCTCTGAAGAGATGTGAGATGCATCACGTTCACTCCCACTGAATCCACCTATATACCAGGACATGTGGCAAAACAGTAAGAAATATTCACTCCCCTTTATTCAAAGCAGTGCATCCACCCTACCTTCACTTCAGACTTGCATTTCTTTGTCCCTCCTCTCTATCAAGCTGATGGCACACAACCCCACATTCCAGTGTGGCTCCAAAGCATGTCAGGGAAAGCTGCTGTGCAACAGAGTGATAGCTAACCCCTTTACTACCACTGTAACAACTGATCTCAGTTAATCCCTGATAACACTTTCATTTCTAGTAACATCAAAATTTTGATTCTTCTCCTCCCAATCAATATTACTGTGAATACTTTGGACAGTTACATATGGTTTGACCCAGACAATGCTTACAGAAGTCTGAAAATAAGAACAGCTACTCATCTTAGAGAAAGAGGAAAAAAAAAGAAAAAAAAGTGAAAAAAAAAGAGATCTGCAGCTAAACACATCCAAAATGAAACAATTCTGAAATACTTTCTGCTTTAGAAATCTTCATCCCACTATGTTCCTTTTTATGTCTTGCAGTTAACAAATAAATTCAGAACATAGAACAAATTGAAACATTAAATATTAATTTTCAAAATACCAATTACTCCACTATCATGAGAGCTAGGTTGAAAAATTTATATGATAATATAAAGGGAAAAAATGTTATGTGTCAAAAATTCAAAGGAAAGTTAGCTTTTATGGTGGGGTTTTTTATGGTTGGGTTTTTTTATGGTTTCTTTCTTTGGTATAAAAGCATTGAACAATATATCGTAAATTTTTACATTCTAAGCTTGGCACTATCTGCTTTTACATCCCTAATGCACCAGGTCTCTAAAGGATGCTTATTTATGACACTTTCATTAGGAGGGTACAAATATAGATACACTAGAAATTTAAGATTCAGAATATGCACAATTTCACAAACAAGCAGTGCTATTCAGGACCTTGAAATGAAAGCAGTACATAAAAATAGATCTGAAACAGAGACAGGCAAAACAGGCTACTTCTGCAAATGATGTACTGTGACTTCTCTGTGCACACATACACATATTTAAAGAGGTAAAAAAACCCCATACTTTCTGGCCTGTTTCAACCAGTTACTGAAAGAATTTATTATTTATACTTCTTAAGTCCAAAGGGCAGTACCATCATTATGATAACACATCCCTCAGCCACATATTTTGCAATATGTGGAAAACAGTACCTTGGAAATGGTTGTTTCAGGACAATTAGGCAGAGGAAAGGCAAGCTGAGAGCTTGATCTAAGGCCTGGACACCAGAGGTAGTGACCTGCACTATGGAAAGCTCCTCTGCAACATCTGACAAGTCACTTCTTGTCTTCTGGCCTCCATTTGTCTTCTGACCTGCACCCCCAGTTTTACCTGGCTATCCTAAAGTCTCAGGGATGCATAAAAGGCTGCACAGAATAGAGTATGCAGATACTAATGCAATTGAAGATAAAGTACATACTAAAGTGATATAGATACACAGACAACTCTGGTGTTTATCAAAGACTACAAAGCTTTAAAAGTAAACAGGAAGGAGTAATGCAGACAGGGGCTAAGTCCCTGCACAAACAGCATGCAGTCAGCTCTTGACATTCAAAAACAGCATCATGTCATTTCCGGACTGGCGAATTACATTGATTCCAACATCTTTCTTTAAACCCACAGTGGTATCCAATCCAGCCAAACACCTATCACCTTCAGCAAGAGGAGGAAATAGTTTCCTAAGCCTAGCAAGAAGGCTCCTGAAAATACACAAAACTACTCTTATTTCCTGAGGCTATCAGTGTTAAAATGTCAGTTGTAAAGAATCATTTACACACAAATGTGGCTGCATAATTTAATTATATACAGATTCTGATATGATTAACTATTAATTAAATCATGCAGACAAGCGAATTTTGCTTGCAGGCAAGCTATCTTTCCCCAAATTATAATTAACTAAAATATTACCAAATAAATGCTGCAGAAACAAAATGATCTGTGTTCACTGCTGCTGTGTTTTCCAATAGTCATAAAGGTGATACTTTATAATCCCAGGATACTAATTAGCAGTATAGTGATATAGAAAGAAATCACCTATTGCAAAGGCAACTTCATTGGGTTAGAGTAAAACCAAAAGAAACTACGGGATCCATTCAAGACACAAACATCTCAAAAAAAAGGAAGGCAAAACTTTTTCTTCTAAACCTGAGTTAAAGGGACTACAAAGAAATCATCCAGATCTTCAAAATTTTTCACAGTGGAATATACAGAGATCAAATTCACAGAAGTCAAATGTAGTTTCAGAAGAAAGCTCTCTTTCTAGGACCTCCCAAAAATTTGAAATAGTTTGCATCAAAAGTACATTTAATAAAAAACACAAGGACACAACCCACGCACACTCATTCTTTACATGACGGAGGTCAACACAACTCAATGGGAGAAGGAAGGAATATGAACATAATGAGGAAAGATGAAGTCAAAAAAGGTTTTCCATGGTAGTATTGAAAGCAATCTACTATTACACAAATTTGATTATCCCACCCAGAAAAAACATTTTGAAGACTGAGACTCCTTCTCTAAAAATCCCTAAAGAGTTTGTGAAAAGGAAAAAAAAAAAAAAGAAGCACAAAGAATTCTGTGGGAAGAATGAACAAATCTGATGTTTAATAAGGTAAAGAGAACATACAGGTATATTGGATATCCCTTAGGATGTATCAAAACCCATGCAAGTTAAAGAAAATCATCAGCTAGAATTTGATGAGACAATTTAAGCACCAAAGCCTATAGTACAGTCAAACCCACGTCTTTTTTTAACTTTTCATTAACCAGGTGACCTTGGCACCTGACTGCCATTTAGTATTTTTGTCCTTACTTACCTTGGTGTTAGGGTACTACATAGTCCATATGATCCAGGGTCAGATTTCACTCAGACAAACATGGTGATGTGATCACTGATCATCACTGCCTGCAATGGCAGGGAGCTCCATGTCTGTGTTGTGCACAGCCTTCAACTACTCAACTTCAACTACTCAAAATACACAGTCAGGCTTGGCCCTTCAGAGGCACTTAGACATTTAACTCAAAGAAATCAATGGAAGGAACTCAAGTATCTCCAAAGGGTGTGGGATAAACTGTTTTCCCCAAGGTCAGACATCAAAGTTTTCTGGATAAACTCCACCTCAACTCTGGTCACAGGATTTTCTATTTTTATGTGAGATCACTGGTGCAAACCAGGCTCCTCAAGGCTAATGTAGGGACTGAGGAGTTCTCATGAGCATGACAAACATGGAAGCAAAATTGCTTCAGAATTCAGAGGGTGAATGGGGTGATGTAGATTGGTCACAGCAACCCAGCTTCTAACAGAACAAAGAAATCATGGCAAGAGTTTAATTTTTTTACTATGTCTTATTGAAGTGCAATCAACCAGTAGCAAAATCTAACCTAATCAGCTTCCCTTACACAATTTCCATTAATTGCATCTGAGAGAAAAAGCTGGTTTTACAAGACTATTACAGCAAGAACTGAGTTTTTCAGTGACCTTCAAAAAAAGCTTCTCTTTTACTTCTTAATAAAAACTTTACAAAACTTTACAAACATTTAGATGACTTTTATGAAAAAAACATTAAAAATAAAGTTGAACTAATCTGTGCTGCACAGTCTTGACAATAAGAAATACAGATGCTGAATGGATTGGCCAACTGTAGACAAAGGGAAGCTGCCAACACACCCCTCAAAATGGAAAGAGATTAAGTGGCACTGCCAGATGCTCACTGTTAATTAATGAGGCTGAAGAAAGAATATGCTTGTTTGCAGATGACAAAGGCATTCAGAAGAAACTCAACATAACCGAGATTGTTGGTAAACTGGCTGAAGAGAAACCTCTGTGAAATTCAGTAAGGGACAAATCCAAGGCTGGAGACTTACACAGAGAGAATCAACAGTGCAAACACAAGATGAAGACAACAGTGGAGCAGTCCGAGAATAGCAAAAGCTGAATACAAGGCAACAATGTTTTCAATACTACAGCAAAACCACAAAGCACTGACAGACTAACAACCTGAAAAATACCTGAAATAACCCTGCTTTACACAGGTAAGGTCTCAGGTGAGCTGCTTAAAGTGGGGTAAGGTACTCTTTTTCAGCAATATAGGCACCAAGCAAATACAGTCAGCAGCAGCAACTGGAATGATCTGAGATCTAGAAATAAAAAATATAAAAAAGAACATCTACCTAATAAAAATTATTAAGTCTAGAAAAAAAAGGCTGGTTTCCAAAGGTACCTTCTATGTCTCTTCATCTTTCTTAAAATGAAATGCTCACAATATGTATTTGGCGTGTTTTTAAAAGGCTGAAATTCACAGGCAGGGAAAGGAATAAAGAGGAAATGAACAGATTGGGTAGAGGGTGCAGAACATAACAAAGAGACCTGGTCAGGAAAACTCAGGATGATCCTGAGTCAAGGATAATGACATTTGCCAATAACACACTTCTATTTGCCATAATAAGAGACATCCCAACTTTAATACAGACAGATGAAGCATATGAAGCATAATTTATGACTAGAGCACGTTACAGGTGTGAGAAAATAAATACAAAACATTTAATTACATACTGAAATGTCAAATAAAAGGTGAATTCAAACTGACAAACTAGTCTTTAATTTTCGTTGGAATAGCTATATTTGGAAAATTGTGTTTTGATTAATTTTGTCTTTGTAGCCTGCAAAAGACCCTAATTAATGCAATGAAAAATTCATATTTAACTGGAAGGATTCAGCTGAGACATGGCAGCAGACTTAGAACAGGCACATTTTGGAAACTGTCTAGGCTCAGCCTTGACAAAACAAATTAAAAAAATTCAGCAGACCACAACTGTAAATCTCAGCTATTTTATCTTTCTCTCTTGCACTGTTCCCAAATTAGCATCACTGAGAAATCTCCCTTGAAAATACCACAAACTAAAGCATATCCATTTGGAAATTACTGCTTTTGTGCACAATAAGGAGTATCTTCATAGAATAAACTATTTCCATTTAACTTCTTTAAATCATGCCTTTTCTTGAAAAAAATTAACAACTTACAAACAATTTCCAGACATCACTTCCAGCATTTTGGAACACTGTTGTCAACAAGCAAAATCCACCTCCATGCTCTTAATTTCTGCCTAATTTTGTGTTCTTAACTCTTTTCTCAAATTCCAACACAACTGTTATGCATTTAATCAGCAAAAAAACACATGCACATCCCTGTGTTCAGTGTCTTGTATATTATCAATTTGGTAACAGTAGTTTATTTTTTTCATGATGGAATAGTCAAAGTGTTGGACAGGAACCTTTTTTCTCTCTCTCTGCATGGACAAAGTACAAACTAAATAAGAGCCACAATCTGATAAAGCCTCTGGAATCAGCAACAGCATTTAAAATACTGATTTCTATATCATTTCAAAGAGTTAGAAATACACTATTCTCTCTAACATCTGTGAATTCACATTTGCAATACAAGAGCATACTGGCAACTACTGCCTATAGAAGAGAGAAAAGAAAAAAAGGAAGAAACAGCACAAGGAGGATTGTCCTCAGAACCAACCGATGCCTTGAGTTTTAGCTTCTATATTTTTTAGATTCTGTGCTGCTTCAGTGTGTAGTTCTGAGCTTCATATTAAGGGATGGTAAGCTCTCTTCCCAGAGTAGGGAGACAAAACAATTCCTTTTCTAGCTTGGGACCAAGGACAACTGATCCAAGTTTCAGGCCCAAGATCATAAACAATGGTGGACTGAAGAGAGAAAACAAGAAGGATGGAACTTCATAATCTAAAGCTACAATTGGACAATTAACTCCAATTTGCTAATGAACCAGAACTTATAAAAGTCAGAGACCTCATGACTGGTTGTCCATTTTGTGACCATTTTGTGACCATTCTGCATCCATCTTGGGTGTAGCCCTGGCTGGGCTCTTGTACTGCCCAAGGTGCATCCATTGAGGCCTTTTAATAAATACCTACCTGAAATACAAGTGAGAGGCAGAAGAAGTGTAACATTGAAAAGCTTTGTTTCTTTTTGGAAGATTGTAGTTGTAGCACTCAAAGCCAGTTTTAACCCCAAATTCTTCCAGTGCAACTTAAACATGTCAATGGATATTATTATCAGATTAAAAGTGTGTAAGAAGCATTTACAAGAATACATTCTGGCCACAGAATTACAGTTATAAAAAAGGGTTGATAAAAGCAAAAAACTCTTCATTAATAATTAAATAGGGAAAAAAACCTCATCTCTCATCCACATAACTGCTCTTTTTAAAAATTTATAAATAATAATGAACAAGACATTTTATTTATGAATAATAAGAGTCTGGACAGCTTTACAGTTGACATTACTGGAGAAACTTAGTGCAAGTAAAACACATGAAAAATTAATTCTCCCTAAACATATCTCACTTTATACATCCATTTATGCATTACATTAAAGAAGCATGCACGCATCTCTGAGCTTGTGTTCATATAATGTCTCAGCTTCAGAAAGAGTCAAGGCAAAGAAAATACTCAGAGGCAATCCATCTGAGTTTGACTGCTGTTCTGACCACATATTTTCAAAAATAAACATACTTTTTACGAGTCAGAGAATAATTAAGTGTCCAGATGTCTGTTTAATTCATACCCTCTGGGAAGCTTGATCACTCCCATGCCATGTGTTATATGGGCATGTTTCCACAGAGCTCGAGGCTAGGACCAACAACCCCTCTAAGACAGACTGCTCAGCAGAGGGCAACTACTTTGTCATTGCCACTTATATTTAAATTTGAACTTGTGATCTTCAGGCAAAAAGCTTTATATCCTTGTCATCAATGTATTGCAATTATTTAGTTCTTTAAATACAGGAAGACTAATGTAAATGGCAAAGTCTGCTGAAAACAATTGTGGAAGGAAGGAGTCTGTGAAGTCATTGCCACAAAATGTGATGCACAGAGTGTACCTTTCAGTTTTTCTGTTTGTCTGCTGATGATATTCCTGTGATATGTATTGCTCTCAGCAATACAGATGATGCATACATCCTGTCTTTTTCATTTGAAGTGATTAAAGAGCAAAAATTCTTCATATTTTACTAATTATCACAAAGTAAAATCCTACCAAATTACAGTAAGGGTTTTTTTAACGGCTGTATGGCTTTATTGCTGGCAATTTAATTATTTGTCAGTAGTTTCATTCCTAAAGAGTGACGAATGTATGTGATATTCTAAACTTTTATATTTTGCAATTAGTTTAATGAGGCAGTATTCCTAATTATAAAATGTTTTGCATAATTAAGCCCCAGAATGAGTGAATGTATGCTTGTACACATACCTGTGTTACTGTCCTTTATATTACCACAGTACATGTTAGAGTACTACAATAGGATGCTACTTCTTTAATTTGTTCTTTTCCATTATATTCATCTAGTGTATAACACTATTTAGCTACCTACCACTTCTGCTTTGCCTTTACTACAGTGGCTTGCAAATTCAAAACACATCCCTGGGCAACCTGTGCCAGTGCTTAGTTAATCTCACAGAGAAAGAATTTTTCCTGATTTTCAGAGGAAACTTCCTGTGTTTCAGTCGCTGCCCAGTGCTTCTGATCTTGTCACTGGGAAGCACCAAACGGAGCCTGGCTCCATCCCCTTTTGCACCTGGCCCTTGAGGTATTTATGGAAAATTGGTACATTAGTTACTCCTGAGTCTTGTCTTAACTCTGAGTCCAGCCTTAACAGTCCCAGCTCTCTCAGCCTTTTTCCATAAGAGAGATGCTCTGGTTCCTTAATAGTCTCAGTGGCTTTTCACTGGATGCCCTCCAGTACACCCATACCTCTCCCGTGCTGGGGAGCCCAGGACTGGACCCAGCACTCCAAGCGCAGCCTCACCAGCACTAAGGAGGAGGATGACCACCTTAAAACTGCTGGCAGTGCTTTGGCTAAAGCAGCCCAGAGCATCATTAGGGTTTATTTTTTTTGCTGCAAGAGCACATTGCTAGCTCATGTTCAACTTGGTGTTCACCAGGTCCTCTTCTGACAAGGTGCTTTCCACCTGGGCAGCCCCCAGCATATATTGATGCCTGGGGCTGTCCCTCGCCATGTGCAAGACTTTGTACTTCCCCTTGGTGAACGATATCCCTACTCCAAGAAAGTATGAATGAAGGACATGGAGTCTATTATTGTGTTTTGAATTCCTACACAGCCACGCACTGAAATTTAATGAAAATTACTTTCAACACAAAAATTTAACAGTAGCCTTTCAGCTAAATGGGACTGAAGAATAAACATTGATTTAATACCATGGATAATTAACTTCCCTTTCTCTCCTTAATGGAACAGTCAAAAGTGATCCATTACTTTGTAAAACAAGATCATACACTTCTCTATATAGAGAAAAATTACACTGTTTCTGATGTGTCTAAGAAGCAACTATGGAAACAGAATGTCATTGCTTCTAGTTCAAATTACAATGATATACTAGACCTGTAAATTATGCCTATACATATCAAATTTGTACTGAATGGATGAAACACAGAAATTAGTCTATTTCTAATCAATTTTAATATGTAGAAAACATTTTCATCTTAGCAAAACTGGAGAACACTCAGAGACCAACAAATTTTTGCCAACATAATCAATGTCAAGACACAGAGTATGAAGGACAAACTTATGAAACAGAAAGAAACTTGAAGGAATCTCTGTGCTGAAGAAGCACTTCTTAACAGATACAGCACAATCCCAAGACTGGCTGTGTCCAAGAGCGTCTGAATACTCTTATCTAGGACAAAAAAGTCTGAATCTGCTTGCATTTAGTAGATTACTGCAAGATGTTTCTCTCAGAGCAGTATTTTTTACATGAGTCGAGACTGTTAGCAGGTTTCAAGATTTTTGAAGTAAGCGGTAAAGTCAAAATTGCATAGAGTTCATTAGGTGACCAGAAGGGTCAGACTCCAACAGAGAGGACAGCAATTCTGTTTAGCCTAAAGTGAAAGCTATTCCACTGCTGAATAGTGATTACCAAATCAGCTATTCCACTGCTGACTTGGTAATCACTGACAGGTCTGGCAGCAGGAACACTTCCCAGCACCCCAACAGCGCCAGGAGAGCTCCCTCCAGTACTGCTCCTTGCCTGGGAGCCACAGGAAAACACATGGGGAGCTGGTGCTGCAGTGGTAGAGAGGACACAGAGCAGGTTCTCACTGTTCACAGAGAGCTTTCTCTGCACTCTGTGTGATTTTAAAGGAGATGGTTTTGATGCTATTTTTAACTGCATATATAATAGTGCAGAAAGAACTGAAGTAAATGAAAGCAAAATGATGGAATCTTTTAGGAAGGAGACATTTTTGAATGAACATTGCCTCATTGCAAAGTCTCTTTTGACCCTAAATGCAGTAGAAACTGCAAACTTGATAAAAAGAGTTCATTACAGTACACACTGTAATGTGTAATAAAAAAAAAAGCACCCACAAGAAACAAGCCGGAACAAAATATATTGAGTCAACAGCAGTCCAAATTCACTGGCTCAACTAAGGAAGTAATAAGAAACAAAACAGAAGATTTTATTTTCACAAGGACCATGGAAAGTATCAGGACATTGACAAAAACAAGTAATTTACATTCATAAAGTAAAAAAAAAAAAACAAAACCCTTAAAGATTTAGCTACTGTAAACCTAGGAGAAATGTTTCCTGTTAACTTTTAAAGCAAATGGAGCCCAGCCAAAAATTTGCCAAGCAAATTCTAACACCCATTCTTCCATTTCTGAATTTCTACAATTACTGTAGAAACAGCTTCCTTTTTTACTTTTTTTCGTAAACATTATTTTTCACGCTACAGTACAAAAACAATTTACAAGAAAGTACTGTCATTTAAAAGGACTTTTTATTGTTTGCTCTACCATTCATGTCTGTATTTTGTTATCACAGTACTCCTAGATATTTGCAACCTGCAGGGCACGCACCTAAAACACATTCCCACGTTGTGCTTATCCCCTCTTTGCAATGATCTTTCATTCCCATAATTTCAGTTCCTCTAACTTATGCCACCTCCTCAGAGCCAAAGATGATTTGCTATCAGCTATGAGAGCACCACCTCATTCTCCAAATGCTATCACCAGATGAAGATTGTGCATTAATTGCTGGGCCAACTCAACTGGGCCAGCAGGGTACTGGAACTAAACACAGCAGAGCTAAAACACCTGACTTGCATGAGCTGTTTGATTGGAAATATACATAAATTTTTACGAGCTGCAAGAGAAGCCATGAGTATTTGCTTGGAGAATGCTGGTTAATAGAGATGAGTTTATTACCTACACTTCAGTGAACTTGGGGACAATCTTGACCTCATAAGATAGCATTTATGGGTGACACATCAAAGGAAAGTCTTAGGATCTTTTTCTTCTCTCCCTGAAGGGTAAAGAAGACAGCTTATAGCTACCAGCACCAGCTAAATCCTGAAAGAGATTTCTCATTCCTCACTTACTCCCACCCCTTCTGTTTAAAGAAGTATAATCATGGTAACCCGGATGGTTTCCTCTGCACAACACTGCTGCAGGTCAGCAACTCAAGGCAATACTGAAGCCAGTGCTTTAAGCAGCCCTGCGATGACACAAACTCAACAAGTTTTGCCAGGCAGAGTTGAGGAGGGAACATGCTTCCCACTTGCCCTCAGCACTGAGCCCTGGCTGCAGAAATGAATGCTCTCTCTGCCCTTTGCCCTTTTCTTCCATGCCTTGTCCTGAGGACTGCTCTAAGAGAACAAGGACTGAACTCCAACAGCATCAGCTGCCCCCCTCCACCTGGGCGAGGACTCTAATTTCCCCCCCTTTCCTCTAGAAGAACTAGTTAGGATGTCTGTAACATTTTAATCCCAAATTTTAAATTATATAATACAGAAACAAGTAGGTGCCATTATGACAACAAAAAAAATAGTTCTGTATTTAACTGTACTATTTTGTTGGGTTTCTTTCCTCTTAAAAAAGTTACACAGACTTCTTTTTCCCCCAACCACTGACTGGTTACTTCATTTTCAAATAAATGGAGGCCTCAGCACTCAAACATTTATCTAACAGCCAAATCTTGCATCACTAAACCATAGTGTTAAATACCTTTTCATTTTTTGTCCTATTTATATTAATTTAAACTCTTGAGACAGGGAGACAGGAAAGAATGCTGCTCTTTAGTCTCAGACCTATACTAACATCCAGTGTTTTTTAGACGTACATAAAATTTTTGAAGCTTTATTGAATTAGTTTAAAATGATCAGAAGTCACCAATGAGTTCTAGCTAACCTATCTTAATCCTGAGATAAAGAATAATTAAGAGTAAGTAAATTACCTCAGTACTGACGGTGTCTTTTCAAACTAAAATTTGAGTCAAGCATTAGCGCACTTTCTTTCTTCTCTTTAGGGAAAAAAAAGGCAAAGTTGCTCCATTATTTATATTTAATGAATCATTTAAAGACAGCAGTTTTGTCTATTTATAATTGCAATGTTTAAATATAGTGCACTGATTGCTTCTTGTCTTTTTGAAGAGCCACATGGCAACATCTGCGAGTTTATTTTGGAAAAAAAAAATCAATAGAACCTATAAATTCAGAATCCAAGTGGCTCTTAATTGCAGATGCTGATGCTGACTGGTACTTACAGGACTTCCAGTTTCAATTTGGGTCTACTGGGGTCTGACCCTTCCAGTGGTTTCCAGGAAGAACATAGAACAGGAAACTAAAGGAGGAGTCCCCCAAGATGAGGAAGGAAAGGATAACCAGGGAGAGATTGTAAAATTGTGTGTGCAACCAGCTGATGCCAAGTGCTTGTTTCTCCTCTTACTCCCTCTGTTTTGACAATATTTCTTCTCCAGCCTTTTTGGGGAGAGGTATTTCCTGTCAGCTATACTGTCAGAATACAGATGTCTGTCATTACACTTCGTGAGAACTGGAACACATATGGTTCCCTATGTCCGGAAAGTTTTTTGAATCAAATGCTGCCTCTGGAGCTCCTAGTTAAGAATTACTATTGCCACAAAAGAGAACAGCCAAGGAGAAGCAATACAGAACCAAGTTTTCTGCTCCAAGACTGCTCCAAGGCTGTCTCCAGCTGCCAACAGATCAGCAGGCTATGCTTTGCTCACAAGAATGCCCTCTCCACAAAGGTGTCCAGTTTCTCCCCCTATACCGTTGCTAGCTGCGACCTCTCCCTTTCCATACCCTCATATGAACAACTTCTGCACTATTTAAAAGGCACAGAGCATTTCTTACTCTCACACTTCACACATTACAAACTCACTGCCTTCCCCATGAGTTTTTCACAGTAAAATGTGAATCCAATCCAGTTCCTGATGTTAGAGATGTAACACAGATACAGACACATAACCAAGACACCCTGAATGCACCAACGACTGAAAGAAATAAATGTACCAACAGTGGGAGCTGAGGAGAAAATCCCACTCTGGCAAACAACTTTAATCCTGTCCCTACTCTAAAAATTTATTCAAAGCTGTAGCAACCACAGGGAATTTTTAAACAGTCTCACTGTACACTCAGCTCTCCAAATAAGAACCAGAGTGAAATAAAAGTAAATAACAAATAAAACTAAACAAGACACTAAAAGTTATTTGCCTCAATTGAAAGTTTCAGTTGAAATAAGCCTGCCTTTTGTAGTTGAGCCATTACTTAATAGTGACTGCTAGAATCCATCCTGGCCTTAGTCAAAGCATTCTTCTATTCTGTCTATAGGATCATGTCCACAAAGCATCTCAAGCCATCTGCCCCATGAGATCATGAAAGAGGAGCTCATCTGGAGGTTGGGCATGTAAAAGTATAACTTACTCCTTATACTTAACAGGATATAAAGGCTTTTATTAGATTAAGGCATGTCTGTAACTAAATAGTTAGGTGAGCTGGTAGATGGTGCACTAGGAAAATGAGGATGCTGGGTACACTCTGTCTGCTGGGTAGCTGTCCACATGCAGCACAACAGTGCCCATCTCACAGGGATGTTTGTCCCACTTGAGGAAGGATTAAGGGGCAAGGAGAGAATGAGTTAAATCCTTAAGTTTATTCTCTCAAACTAAAAGTTTGCTTCTTTGACTTAATGTTCTATATATTTTTTCAAAACATAACGATACTATTGTCAACTCCATGTAAGTTTATAAGTATTATGTGAATTAAGAATTAATGCTGTGCAATTTTCCAGCCTGACAAGTATGGGTAACTAAGATGATCTGCAAGTGAGTGAAAGGGTCAAGCAATTTCCTAGTTGAGATTTTCTTTATTTCTCAGTGAGGTAAGAAACAATTGGAGGAAGGAAAGGCTTAAGCATGACATTTCAGAAGCCAAAAGCTGTTCTTGTAAAACAGAAGAACAGTACAATTCAAAACCAGGAAAACCACATATAATTCCAGGTCAAAAAGCTGAAAACATTAAGCGGGGAAGAAATCAAAACACTGAGAGTCTAAAAGACCAACACAATAGCAGAAACAACTAGAACAAACATATGCATATAAGCAGAAAAAGTAGAAAATAATTAAGTGAATTGAAATCTGACAGGCCATTAAAACACTAGGATAAGCAAGATGTACTGTTCATCATTAGATCTTGATGAACAAGAGTATTGAAATGGTCCATTTTTCACCTCAGGAAATAAGTATGTCAGATTTTAACTTGCAGAAGAAAAAATAAAACAAATTTGCAATTTTTTTTAACAGTGCTCATGCTTAATGAAAATAATTTGACAAGCCGGAGGGCTATCTGTTCAAATCAGTGATTAATTAAACAAGACTATTTTAATTATTCTTAAAATAACACTGCTGTATTTATATTTTTAAAAGATTAATCAGTGGAGAATGCTATCATTTCCAGACTTGGAAATCTGAAAGATTATAGGCCATATATTTAAGGTTTAGGGGAACTGCAGAATGAAAATCAAAGTCAGTTCAGTCTTAGGGACAAGAAGAAAAGGATTAACTGCAAGATGTTCACGTACAGTAGAGAGAGTGCAGATCCTTCTGCCATTTGATGCAGTAAGTTTTTATATCTGGTATAAAGACTAGATGATTCACACACATCCCTACATTACTAGTAGGTCTCCTTTAATTCCCTTTCTAAAGGGACTCCATCTAACATTTCAACTAGACTCTTTCAGAATAGACTGAAGAAAAATATGCAAACAACACAATATTTTTCTTTCTCAACAAAAATATGCAAACAACACAAAAGACATCCAAGCTTTTGCCAGACTACAGCTAGCCATAAATATGGATCTAATAATTTGTAACACACTGTACAAAGCTGTTCAGCTTTTCAAAACTGGGCATGTTAAGAACATGCAGCCTTTATCAATAACTAGGCCACATTTTTGGAAATGGGGATAATCAGTTTAAATGTTTGTCAAACTTAAAAGGTAAAGCCTAAAAATACGATTACAGTAAAATGTATTACTGGCACAACAGCTGCCAGAGAGATTAAAAATGAGTGAAACAATTGAGCCTTTGACACAAACCTATCAGTCTGCAATGCTTACACTGTCATGGAGAGACAAGGATTCATTAGAAGAACCAGGTACAGATGCAAGAAAATCTGTGTTCTAAAGAAATGCTTTTCCTTTGTTTAATCTATGCAGTTTAAACATAAGGTACACGTTCATTTAATCCATGGTAACTTCCACAAGTTGGTTATTTGAGAAGCTAATGCAGCAGGGAAGGTGAAGAAGGACGACACGTATTTCCAACACACAAGAATTTTTTTCAGACTAGTCTGATTTTAGTGACTGTGACTTTTGGTGTAATGAAGGATATAACCTCTTCCTACAGATCTTATCTTCTTTTTTTTTCTGTAGACAATCTTGGCCATACCACCAGTAGAAACAGGTTAAGGTCTTTGAAGGAAGAGTCATTGGCATTCATTTGCTCTTTTAAAATAATCTCTTTCCTCCTTATTCCACCATGTAGTATAATTCACACCACCAACGCAAAATGATGAAAACAAAGTCTATATTCACACTCTTCACTACACTCAGGGTTTTGAAAGCCTGTTTAAACCGTCCCTAAACAGCTGGGGTTATTTCCACTAAGTTTTAGTCCTCAGATAGAAAGTATTCCATACCTTTGATCAAGCATGACAATCTTTGCTATTTATTTACTACTGCTATCATATTTTAAAGATAACTATAACATTAAGGAAGTGCATAATATTGAAATGTGGATGTGGTAGAAATTAAAGCATTTGAACTAGTGAAGTTTTCTGATTTGTTCTCTATTCCTTTATTAGTCTATCATCAACATCCTTTTAGAATCCTTCTAGATAGTCCAGTACTACTGAGTACTGAACCAATTCCTAAGACATAAGTCTTTCTTTAATGGCAACAGCTGATTTATTAATTTAAAGGTTACGGTTTGTAAGTTTTTTCCTTTCTTCACCATGTAAAGTGCTTGGTACTTACCAAAGTTATCCCATTTGCACTTAAATACTAAAACCCCAAAGTCCTCACTTAAATAATGAAAATGTAAAGTTTTCATGGTTGCTTTTGATTCACAAGAATCTTTCTCTATAATGAAAAATTGTCAACATATTGCAACTTCCTGTCTAATATTTCAATGGGGCAAACACTCTTGAGTTTTTCAGATATTAACTACAATGAAAAAATATTTAAATTAAGCGTGCTGCAATCACTTTATCCACCTGCACTATCTCATTTTCATCTTAATAATTATTAGCTTTGCTGACTCCTGGCAAACTTGCTTCTTGCTTATTATGTATCAATAGCTGTTACACACAAGTTTAGGGGGTTGGTTTTTGTTATTTTGTCTTTAAAAGGGCAGTGTTTACATATTTTCCATCGTCTTCAGAGGATATTGCCTTCACTTTTTAAAGGCAGCATTTTTATTTTCAACAAATCTTTCATTCAGCTTTCTGATGCTTTTTTCTTTCTTTTTAGACTTTACCCTTAATTAGACAAATTTTCTTGAGCCTCTACCTTTCAACATAATTAATCCTGACTCCAAGCACCTTTCCTTTTACCTGTTCCTTTTATTTCTTTTTTAAAATTAAAATCCTTTCTGTAACTCAAAACACTAGAGAAAAGTAAAACAAGGGTAAGCAGTGCCACTACCTCCGCTGTAGAAATTGCTCTGAAAGAATAAAAGGCTTCACAGCCATCGTTCCTCAGTCTCAGGCAAAAGACACATAAGATCTAGTCCAAAAAATAAAAAGCTTTAAAAATTCAGGGACACTGTTTCACTCTAGTTTACTTATTTATTAAAGGTTTGTAGCCACATACATACTGCGATTATTTAATTTTTCATTTTTGATGCAAATACAAGATTTGAAAGCTTCTGGGGTTGTTCACCCTTTTTAATGCTACTTCTCCAGTGATCTCTAGGGCTCAGTCTTGCCACATAAACTCTGATCAGATGCTTGTTTGGCATAAATAGTTCTTTTAGATCATAAAAGACCAAACTCCTAAAAGACAGTTCTTCTGGCACACAGTAGAACATAAATTCTTTTCTGCCAAGAAAAGATAAATCACAGACGTTCAAATAAGCAGTAATTGCAATACAGAAACACAGCTGGTTAGCAAGAAATAACCAAACCAACAAGAAACAAATCAACCCAATCCAAACCTGAGAAACGTGTTTTCATTTTCTTTCAGTAAGAAAGAAATGCTTTTGCAGTAGGTCTTTCAGGCACCATGAATTAGTATTCCAGGATGGCTTGTTGCAAGTCAACCGCACATAAGTGACCATTTGTATTTTGAGAATATTGATTATATGCAGTTGAGGAAAGCTTTTTGAGCTAAAAAGCTGGGGCTCAATAAATGAAAAAAAGACAGTAAAAACTGACTTGCCAATGTTGAAGTAACATATGCCTAAGGTACCTTCACCACATCTTTTAAAATTCTGTTCCCTATAAATAAACATCTAATAATTAACAACAGTTAATTAGGCCTAAACCCAACTTATATTAATGTTGTGAATCATAAATATTTTTCACAGTTGGTTGCTGTGAAAAGGATTGTGTGTCATATGCAGAGGATTAGGATGTCACACTGAAAGTGATCAGAAGCAGACGGAATTATAAGAACCATGGATCCAGCTTTTATGGAAAGGACACAAGCATAAATTTTCCTACACTTTCCAGAATGCAGTAGCAGGAATATTTTATAGCAATCTTTTTATTATTGATCCTTTTAAAATAAAAATTTTAAAAAAGTAGAGAACAGAACACAAATATAAGGTAATAAGTACGTATCACTACTGAAACGCTCAAAGTAGCACAGAAAGCCAAACTTACTGAGTCCAGCTTCTGCAAACAGTTCACAGGAGCTGTGCTGTGCCTACAAGTCACAGTTGATTTAATCCTCATGTAACAGTAAACCAGAGAAAAATGAACCACTACAAGACCACTTGCACAACTATCCATAGAAAGAAAAGTGAAAAGCAAGAAACATTCACCTGGATAAAATATGCTTATAGCTCTCTTCAACAAGCAGCTGTGAAACAGGAAGGTTCTAGTTTAGAAGCACCAAGTAGCTTAGGTTGAAAGGAGCTTTACTCTGACTTGCATTCTCAAAGCTATTAGCAAACTTTCCACTTAAGGCACTTTATGAAATGGACTGACCTTTGTCTTTACAATACATTTTTCTTTGAAATTAGGTCTTCAGTAAAAAGAAAAAGGGCCAAATTGAGGTCTGGTCATTCTTCCTGTCATTTTCATACATAATGTGATAACTTTCCCCATAAGTAGCATCACTCCTCAAGGACCACCTCCCAATACCATGGCTCCTGAAAAGTCAGCCTGCCTGCAGACCCACATAAAAGCTGCATCTTGTCAGTGAGACTAGCTTTCCAGAGATGCAAAATATGAGACATCCCGCTGACACCTAATGGGGTCAGGCTGCTATTCCCCTCTCTCAATGGAAAAAAAAATCCTACGGGAGACTGAGTCATTGCTATAGGTAAATAATGTCATCTATTAGCTACCATTTAAAAAATGTGGACATCAAACCTTGAAACAAATGGGGTATTTATGATATCCATAAGAAACAGTTCTGGGCTTCCAGTACAAGTGAGAGATGGACATCCTGAGGAGTACAGCAAAGTCCCACTAAGACTACTTAAGGACTATAGCACCTCTCCTATAAAAAGAACTGGTTCTGTTCAGCCTGGAGAAGAGAAAGCTCAGTGGGGCATCTCATCAGTTTTTCACAAATACTTGAAAGGAGGGCACAAAGAAGACATAGCCAGGCTTTTTTCAGTGGCTCCCAGTGACAAGATCAAAGATGAAGGGTACAAACTGAAACCCAAGAAGCTACCCCTGAACATCAGGAAACAGCAGTCACCTCCATGAGAGAGAGAGCACTAGCACAGTTTGTCCAGGGATGTTGTGGAGTTTTCCTTAAAGAAATTTACAAGTCACTGAAGATGGCCCTGCGAAACTGGCTCTTGGTGGTCCTTCTTCAGTAGGTGTGTTGGACAAGATGACCTCCAGAGGTCCCTTCTAACCATGCTATGATTTTGTGAACAGCAGCTAAGAATGGAAGAAGCATGGCAATTTATCATTTTCAGAATAAACTGCGCTCTAAATTTCTCACGGTGTTTAAAACTCAGCAATCCTACTAAATGCTGAGCTGTAGGTCTCATCAATGAAGCAATCTTTAGAAGGTGGCTCAATATGTATGGATTGGCAAAATTCTGAGTAAGTATTACTATTGGATCAATACTTTAATTAAGATGGATGAAATTATGTTTGAGAATTACTTTTAGCAGTAATAAGGCAAAAAATTTCCACTTTCTTACTATGCTTTGATATTAAATATAAATCACAGTGTTGAATAAGCCTCTGGCAAGGTTAATTAATAAAGCAATATCAATCAAGCATGAAATTATCACGGGACAAATGCTACCCATGGCAGAAATAGAGAACAAGAAGAGACATCCGTCAAAGATTAAACAGGCAAAGTCCATGTTGTTTCCAAAATGAGACCCTGAGCTGGACAAGCACAGTACAAAGACAAAGCTTTAACAGACTACTATAATGCATCACCTAATACAATAACTCCAATCCATCAATTTTCATGTTAAAGTGCATCTGAATGGAAATACCCATCTACAGCATGCCAGTTTAAATATCACTGGCTTCTCCTCATTGTAAATTTAAAGTCATCCATTAATAATCATTGATGGAATAAAAATCTGGAAACAAATACATGAAAACATGTTCCCTCATGCCCCACGGCATTCAATCAAAACTTTTGGAACAGCCCCACCAGCAGTTCTAGGCCTCACATGAAATGAATCATTAATTTGGTTTGACTACCCAAAACATCTTGCCTAGATTCAAATTCATAGGCTCTATTATACAACTCTAAGCAGAGCATATGCTATTCTACAAATGCCCTCTGATTACAATGCCCAGGATTTTGGCGGGGGCGGGGGGAACCCCAAAACATTTCTAAAACCACAGACTAGATGCAACTCTTACAATTTTGCACCCTTCCTGAATAAGGTAACATTACAGGAAGCATCTCCTAACTCAGGTGGGGTCATATACCTCATCTGCTGCGCAAGCATTTGTGCTTTCAGCTCTCAGACAGAGAATCAGAGCTAGGAACACTTAGTACTTCTCTGATACAGTCTCTTAATGAGACAGGACTAGGAAGCATCCCTGACTTCATTTACTGATCCTAATGCATGGAAAAAAAATGATGAGAAAATTCTTCCAGACAATGAAATTTATTTTTACTTCAATTAAAAACAAATGAGCACTCTACTGAAAAAAGTAGCACCACAGGATGTCATGCTTGCATGGTTTAACAAGTGTCAGGAAATACATGAATTCAGACAGAATGTGTCATTAATTAATTCTACATTAGGAGTCAGCTTTTAATTACACTATCTCATGCTAGAACATCAAGATACTCCTGAAATCTGCCCCTGATACAGAGTCTTGATGACCTTCAGGGTATTTTTGACTCTTCAATAAGGTACCTCCAGTATGAAGCTCCCCTTATCTCCCATGCTGTAGTCAGAAGCCACCAGTATCAGAAGGCTGATAAAAGCACTATAGGCCACCTATCTATATCTATATATCTATATCTATATATATATATACAAGATATCAGCTTTGCTTACAAGAGAAATTTTCCCAACAGTCATTAGTTTAAAAGGTAGCTTGAGCCTGAACTAAATGTGTCCCAAAAGAGCTGAGAAAGAAATTTGGACATCTCAAGCTTGCTAGCTACTTCATGCTGCTTGCATTTAACTTTGTGGATGTTTGCCAACACACAGAAGGAGGAAGGACATAAGACATTTTTAATTATAGAAGGAGTCTAGTTAAAAACATAAAATTAAAAATAAATCCAGACCATTTAATTTAACACAAAGAAAAACGCTACCATATCTGAGCTATTGTTCATGACCAGTGCCCCAGGAACACAAAGAACCTGAACCAAATAAATGAGTATTTTTTCTATGTTATCTGAAGAGAATTATCTTTATTAAAACCAATCTAGCCTTTATGAATAATACACGCCAGCTTCAAACAGATCAAAGAATAGTTACTCACTAGAAAATCACCTCCAGGAGGGGGGGAAAAAAGGACACAGTTTTACTTAACATAACTGCTTCCCGATACTTTCAGTCAGAAAAATAGCCATTAACTGCCATGTATTAAAAAAAGAAAGCATTCTTCTACAGCCACCCTTGCTGAGAAGGAGCACCTGCCACCACGGTGTGCCTCTGCTGCCAAAGGCACCCTTTATGTGCTGGGAGTAGTGCAGGCATTATTGCCACAGCTAGTCCAGCACACAAGGGAAGAGTGATTTTGCAGGACACTGTACTCAAATGAACTTCACCTAGGCAAATTCCTACCACCTCCTCAAGAGATCAGGGATGCTGTAATTTGAGAAAAACAATAGGAAATTTAGCCCACTCAGTGCACAGATGGGTGCCAGCTTCACCCAAAGCAACTGCACTGGGAACACAGTACAAATTGGGATGTTGTTTCATCTTCGTAAGGGGCTGCACAAGCTGACAACAAATTGTTGAGGAAACACAGATAAAAACCACATTCATTATTACTGTGGCCTTCGTGTAATGAGACTGAAATTTTAAAAAAAGGTCAGGTAATACTTCTACTGGATGGGTAGAAGGTTAAATGTCCATCAAATGAACTGCTGCAACTATGCCTGCTGTGAATTACTGCAGCACACACTTCGGTTTACTAGAAAGATAACAAATTATTTTGACAGATTTTGTCACACTTTAAAGTGTTTCCCAAACATTAAAAATTAAAGGTTTGAAATTTAGTGGAACACAATGAAGAAAATCTAAACCTCAAGTCCTCCATCTATTTTTCAACAACAGCTGCTATTCCAACACTGTATTCTAAAATAAAGTTTTATAGATGTATTCATGCCAAGGTCAGCAGCTTGGCAGAGAACCTGTCCCAAGCAGACTTTAAAAGAAGAACACATATACTTATAGACAACCTGTCACTTGGAATATATCTTTTCTCAAAGGAGGATGTGGATGCTCGAGGTTCACAGGCATTAGTTAAGCATGACATGCCTGGCCCAGAGAACACTGCACTTCAGTGCTATTACCTGAGGGTGGAGGTTGTCAAACATCAAAGATAAGGCACCTCTGAAAACGCTAATATTTTATCAATACTTTGGAGCAAAAGATGCTGAAAACCAGTTGGGAATGAAGCTGTCAGTATGCCAGCAACCAACTTTAATTCTTGGTAACATGATGAAAAAACATAATAACACCATATTAAACAGAAGCACATATAACATGAAGCTTGAATATATTTTCTTTACAGGCACATTCCACTTCATTTTTGAAATTAACATCACAATTAATAGATAAAAAGGACAGATTCAATGCACAGCTCCACCTGTGAAAAGTCTGACAAGTCTCATTCAGATCAGGAATATCTATGCATGAAATGCTTCCCAAAAGATACAGCCTCTTACAATTTTAGACTTTTTCGATGACAAAATGTAAAGACTGTGATTCTAAGTATCTTTTAGCATTTTTAAGACTTAGAAAACAAGACAGTATGTTGATGAAGGAAAGGCTTAAAGTGAAAAAAGTAGTATTAAATACACAAATTCTTGAATGAGATTAGTAAGAACTCATCATGATAGCAAAACAGAACGAAACTCAAGTCGGTAGAAAAACAGACATCGTAAAATTATATTCAGGTTGAAGCTGGTCTGAAACTAAAGTCGGTAGAAAAACAGACATAAAATTATATTCAGGTTGAAGCTGGTCTTACAACTTCCCCACTCTCTCCCAAAACCCCACAAAAAACCTTCAAACCTTTATATGATTATTACCCCAACTTTTTTGTTCCAACTCTTCTAGCTGTTAGCACTGATGTTAATGTGTTGAAGTTACACACACTAAAATCTGTATGCACACTAATCTGATTTGCTTTGCTTCCCCTACTCCAGCCTGACACAGGAAAACTTATTTATCCTGCTTTGTCCATTCCCACAAAGAAACTCTTCTGGCTTGACAAACTCTCTTTCTGCCAAGTATCCCCAGTTCCAACATTTCTTTATTTTATTAACTGAATATCCTTAATGTGGGGGGGAAGTGATGCAAGCAAAAAATACTCATTTATATATTACCTAATTAAAATAAAAATAGAGTTTATGGTTTATTGACTGAATTCTTTAATACCTAAAGGAAAAAACTGAAGTTTAAATCACTGGTCCCATTGCTCCAATGTGTAAAGAGTACAAACCAAGACAGCAACAATAGTCCTCTTATGCTCTACTGAGAAGGTCACATACAGGATTAAAGCTGACAAATCTCCATGGGTGCATGGTTCCATAGAGCTTGTGTCTTCAAGATTAAACCTTTGGTTTTTATTAATACTACAAAGAGCAAGAACAAAACCTTGTTAAATCAGATACATAAGCTTATTTCAAGAAATGCCAAAGTCCTAACTCAAATTGAAGAAGATAAAGAAAATCCCAACACACTCTCAGGACGACTGAAGCAGGAGCTCAGGTCACTGAACTCAGCTAATCCCTTGCTAAGTAAAGGTCTCTGCCCAGCTACAATCTTTGTACCCACAGATGACCATTGGTTTCCTCAGGTCAAGAATGTGCTCAGCTAAGCTTGCAAGTCTACCAGATGAGGATCAGGTTTATTTCCCAGGATGCTTAAACTGGTTACCAGCCTCTCATTTATCTACATTGATCCTGTCTGGTTTCAAATTCCTGTATGAAGAGTCAGTAGCCAGACTGGAGACCTCCAAGAAGCAGCACAGTTCAGAACCAGACAGGGCTGCTAGTTTCAGAGCAGGATCAAAGATCCACAAAGCAAACCAACTCCTTTGCCCCACACTCCCCTGAGGCAGAGTCAAGTTGAGACCAATTCTGAATTAGTGTAATTAACATAGCAGCTAATAGCAGAGTTAATTTCTGATGAAATGCACCACTATTTACACTGTACTAGAGCTGCCCTTTGGCTACATCAAGAGAAGCACTCCTTGCTCCTTGGACAAGTTCAACCCTCTTCTGTTTCTTGACTCATGCTCAAATGCTCAGGAAAGAAAAGCTGCAAGGGAGAGAGGCTGGCAGTACACACAGATTAACCGGAAACAGGTAAAAATTAGACATACAGCATGAATGTGACATTTTTGAAGAGCTTTGCAGTGAGATCAACTGAGAGAGATGAGGTCAAAACAGTGCTGCTGCAATCGCAATCAGAAACATTTCATGGAGATAAAAGCAATTGCACCAACATGCCAGAGGTGTGAAGGTTGTATTTGTCTTGTGAAATACTTTATTCCAGCAACTACAAAACTTTACCAGAATACTTTTACTATAAAAGGCTCTATCAGAAGTCTGGTTTAAAATCAGTTGCAGGGGATGAGGGAAAAACAAAGAGCACACTCAACTCAGATTAAGCTTATTTCCCCAAAACAAAGAAACCTTTCTGAACTCCCTCTGACCCATGCCTCTGTCATCTATGGTCCCTCAAGTACTATCAAATTGATTACAGAGGATTTTATAGAACTTAAATAACCCTCAATGATCCTGCATTTATCCTGCCAGGGATGCGTGACTCACATTTCAAAAAAGGCCACTCTAACACACTTGGCAGCTAAATATATTGGAACCAATTATCACTGCACAACTTCAGCTCTGGTGAGTTCACCAAACCGAAAGACTTTTCTGATACACTGTAAAGGTCCATTCTTCCAGCTGAATGAGCAGCTTATAGCTGACATCAAGCTAATTATGTGAAAGCAAGCAATAAGAGTCTGTGTATACTGCTTACAATAATAAACATTTTTTAAAACATAGCCAGGTTTTAATGCTTACATTCAAAAGATCCAAGTTCACTTTTCTTAGGTCAGGAATAAATTATTTAACACTGCAAAACATTTCAAGTTCTTATTGAACAAGAGGAGGAACATACAAATGAGAAACTCATTGTATTATTTTTAGTCTCCCCAAGTGTTTCTGAAAGATGACAGAAAAACTCCTAAAAAGCAAAGTTCCTTTTGCCTAGGAACAGAAAATGTTTTTGGGGTTTTTTTCTACACAGAGTAGGAAATACTATCCTTGTAGAAAGAAAAATTAATAACTCTCGCCTTCTTTAATCAGAGGTCTTTGAAAAACTATTTACTGTAGGGTGGGTTGTATTTTTAATACCTGGGTTGTCAATACTGAGGTGATTTATCTTCTCCCTTACACACAGTTCAGTGAAATGCCATTTACACAAAAGCAGTGGCAAGGTTCTCTGTTCCAAGGTTCTTTCATGTAGGCACTTTCACAGATTTTTTTCTAGGACTGCATCCATGCTGGAGCACAGTCAGGATGTGTCAGGAGCACAACAAATCTGTTTGACTCCAGAAACAATTTAGTGCTGTTTGTACTACCTGGGAGGTAGTAAGCCCTGCAGGAATTTATCAGGGAATATGCCCCTTTCAGCCCTGAGACCATAGATGAGGTTAGTAGGACCCAGTCCTGCTGCACTGATCTCTTTAGTGCACAGAACAGGTATTCACTCATCCAACAAGAGGCACAAACAAAACATGCTGATGGGCTTAACAACTACAAGGCACACCTCCCAGTCAATGCAACCATCTATAGGGGATGTAGGGAGATGCACTGATCTGTAGGGA
>NW_005054361.1:2198882-2223022 GCF_000277835.1 Geospiza fortis
AAAGAGAAAAGTTTTCAAAGGAGAGCAGAGAATGTGGCAGTTAATGCAACAGAGACCCCTCTTATGCAAGTGTTCTCAACCTCCTACCAGTAAGCAGAGACAAGCAGGCTCTCCCACCTCTTCATTACCAGGAATCATTTAACTTAATTGTCTACAATCTTCCACTCTCCTCATTTCAGAGTTAATGAAACAATACCAGACCAGCTGGAAAGAAGTACAGGAAAGTGAGTGAACAGAGCTTTGATTTGTCCCTGGAAGAGTGTCTTGACCCAGAAGATTAGTCCCTCTCCTCTTTCTGTCAAGATGGAAAACTGGCCAATGGCAAGGCTTTAAGAACATTCAAGCGAATGCCTGTCCTTTTTCAAAGCAGCGACAGTATTTTAGCCACTATCGACTGATTTTGGAACCATTTCTTTATATAAGCAGATAAACTTCTTCAAACAGTCATTTGCTGGTGATGATAAAGGCTTCAGCCATCTAAAATTCCCTTCAGATGAGAAATAAAGTTTTTACAGTATTATCACCATGATACCTAACTACTCCTATAGATACATCTAACAAGAATAACAGCTACACGGAATGTTGAAAAACTGCCTCAGTACCAGATATCAATACAATGCCTACACTCCACTGCTGTGTTCAGTAACTAAATAATAAACAAATCTGTCATTCATTAGCAAAAAGGTACAGTAGACTGAAAGCATGAACACTGCATTTGCCCAAAGCAGGAAACAGGGGAAAATGCAGTTGTATCACCTGGAAGAGTCTTACCAAATCCTTGTGATGAATTCAGAAATTTAAAAAAAAAAAAAATCCATTTGATGTATTTATACTACAATTTGCAATGTTATATGGATTTTGTTTCTCACACAAGACAAACATTAGTAGACAAAGACCTTAAAAGCCTACTTCACTGTTAACCATTTTAATAACCAATTCACTTTTAGCTACAAAAGTTAATGACAGATTATCTGCCAATGCTAGCGGAAACCAGCTGAGGTATACCAAACATGAATATAATTCACAATATGCGTGTTTGCAATCAACTAAAATTGTCTTTCATGTGACAATTTAGTTCTTCATAATTAACATTGAAGTGACAACTGTAAATGGAAAGACGAAAGATACAATCCCAGCTCTCTAACTATTGAAGATTTAGGTCTGTAATGAAAGCTAAAGCCTTTCATATGATAGGCTCATTTCAGCTAACAGACACAGAAGTGGTACTTCATTTGCATCTAACCCATGGAAACTAAAAATATTAATTAGGACAACTGTAAATAACAGAACTTAAACAAAAGGCTCAATATTTCTAAAATTTTAACTCTTGAAGTGCTACAATCTCAGGGGTGGCTTTGTGAGATAATGGTTCCAGAAATATTAACTTGAGGTGGAACACAGCTCTCTTATTTTTTTTATACTGCAGACTCTCTCCCAGAGAGTATTCATACTTGTTTGATGAAAATCAGTACATAACTTCTTATTCCTCAGAAGCCCTGAAGACATAACATTGCTAAATTGAAAACACAGATGGCTTTATTACTTCTTGTGCAATATTCTACAAAAAAATCTAATTACTCACAGACATGCAGCCCTACTGGTGATGAAAAGGCTGCACAAGCAATACTTCCACCTCACCAATGCTTCAGGGATTTTAAAAGGACATCAAGAAATCAAATTTAAAGAACTCAGATCAACTTTTGCAGCAGCTGTCAAGTTTGCAGTTAGTATCAAGGGGATAAAGAATGCATTTAATAAAAGAATACTAAGAAACAGTGAATATGGAACTTCAAATAAGAATTTTTACATTCAAGTTTTTTGAAGTAGATGTACATTAAATGGTTTCATTAAGTCACATACGAGCACACACACCTTGCTGCACCTTACTAAATCAGTCAGCCAAACTCTGTGAAGTCTTCCTCTCTTCCCCAAGGTAGGACAGATTTGTAAGTCCATTCTGGCATCACACAGAAGAGCTTCCAGACCACACCCCAAATCCTCTGTGTACACACACACAGACACTCATTTCAGTGAGATCAGTGCAATTTTTTTCCTGTATCACACACTTTGTGAGCTAAGGATGAGGCAGGATACTAAGGATTGCATAACAAAACCCTAGTGCCATTTGAGACTTTCCCAACACAAGAAGAAAGTTCCTACACCCCCCATGCTTTAAACCAACAGCCAGGATCACCCCAATGCCAATGGCAATGGCACCTGGCTTCTGGTACACAGGAAACAGGCTTTTCTGCTTTTAATGACACCTGCTCTTTGCACAACTCCTTCTGTATGAGGCTCCCCTTCCAGCCAGTTTCCTCGGTAATTTCACCAGATTTCTCAAAAGGTGGAGGGAAAATGGACACCCTGACAAATGATTCCTGCCAGGAAGCAACATCCACTTTCAAACAACCCATGTCAGAACTATCCACATGCTTTTTTTAAATGTACTATTTTCATTGCCTTTTCTGAAATTGATAACAGAGAGAGTAGTTATTTAACTAAAAGGTTCTGCAATAAATACCACTATGTGGTTTATTATGGCCACAGAAATATATTTTCTGTCTTAATCTTTAAAACTATGGCAATATGTGCAATCTTATCAATATTTGCTTATCTATTAAAGCAAATCTAAATATTTCTCTGGGAAGTGCATCACGTGTGATCAACATAAGGTAGTGAATAGTAGCTCACAAGCCACGTAGGTAAAAATGAACACAGAGCACCACTTAAAGCTTTGCAAAGCAGCAGAATACTTGGAAACAAATGAGGAGCTCAAAAAGAGAGACAACTCATATAACATGTATCAACAGTCTAATCAGCACTGACAGACTTTTTCTCACCACAGATATCTACTGAGAATGTTTGTTTTTTCAAAACGTGCAGCATATAAAAAGATACAGTGTTTGTTATTTCTGCCTGCTTCAATTTCTGACTGCTTCATGAAGCAGTCCATTACCATCTACAGTAAGCTGTTTTGGTTTCAAGTTTTGCTACATCAGGAAACTACAAATGCAGAGACTTCAATACATATGTATCTTGGAGTTGTAGTGCTTCATGGTTTGGTTTTTATTATTCAGAATAAAAAGACTCGGTCTTGACTTTACATCCTCCATGCTAATTGCTGTTGTCTAAAACTAAAGTATTTGTTTGAGTGAAGAAAGAAATCCATAGTACTGAAGAGGAGTTTAATCCATGCAAAGCCAACTGAGCTGAACTCATAAGCTACAATAGAGGCAGTCAAATCAAGAGAAAATAGGCAGAGAAAGGGATCAGATTTTACTAGATAACAGTGACTTCAAAGATATTCTTTCTTCTTCTGTCTCCTTCCTAATATCTCTTGTCTTAGATAACCCAAATCACCATTACAAAGTGCAAAATGATGAAGCAAACTAATCAAAGGAAAATGCCACCATATTAAGCAAGTTAAATGTAGAGACATCAAATACATGACTAAAATGTTCTGCAAATTTCTGAGATTGTTATTCTGCAGCAAACATCAGTATTTGAAGATTTTTCCGCTGAATGAAAAAGGCATCACAGCAGTTTTAAAAACTGTTACCTGTTCATATACACTACAATTATGTACTGCTGATTTACTCATCACATTAATTGTAATTAATGCTAATGTCAATAATTGATGCTAAAGCAGCAATGCTTTCAATACCAAGATAATGTGTATTTAAGATCATAATTTCTGCTCAAAGTGATGATATCACCTTCTCCTCTTGCAACATTATCCTCTGCTGTAATTCATTCAAAGTAAATGTTGTATGGCCAGGACTATTTGCTTAAAAGAACATTTTAATGTAGAGTCCTCTACAGGACTTTGCTGTTGTCAGGAATTTCCTGTTCAATAGCATACAAAACCACTTAACTGCTGAACTCAGCAGTCTGACTTGCTATTCCTAGCAGGAGTCATTACTGATGTGTATCTGAAACATACCTTACTTAACTCAGCTACGGTAAACATGAGACTGGGAAAAATTTTGAAAAATAGTCTGTGTTATCATAAAAATGCCAAAGCTATCAACTTAGCCAGAGAAATGTAGGTCAAAGCAGAGTACTCCTGAAAAGTGGACAAAGTTAATTTCTGTGACAGTGGAGTTACTGCCTTCCTTTTATGAAACTAAGTCCTAAGTTGATTAATGGAATGCTGCATATTTTTACATCACCCGAGGGCAGAAATGGCTTGCATTAGAGTGCCTGGAACTGCTTCATCGATTGATTAAAGAAATGAAGGTTGAGAGAACTGTCGACCAGAAAACACTTCTTGGAGATCATAGAATCTACTAAGGCCTAGAATAATATTTTGTTTGACTAGAAAGAAAAATTATCCTCACTTGTGTTAGTAATACTTGTGTTCTGTCCTCATTTTTATTCAGAATACAAAAATATAAGAATACCAGCCTGAAACTGAACTAAAATTTGGCAAATGTAAGGAATTTAAAGACTATTCCTTCTGAGACCACTATAAAACACTGAAAACTCCTTCAAGCAGGTACTTAGAGAGAGCTGATGTATTCTATGTCAGGAAAACCCTCATTTACAGTTTGCTGACAGAAGTGCCATCCACAAGACTCTGTGCTTAAGACAATTGCAAACACATGAAAGTGAATTCAATCTCTGTTCAGCCTTTCTGAAACTGGGTTACTTCCTAAGTTCTAAGCTATTTTTTCAAATCACAAGTTTGCATCTCTGGATAGTTGCAAGTCCAGCCTGTGTTAACGGCAAACATGAACATACATGTCTGACTTGTTATAAACCTCTGATTTCAGAGGCTATCTTCCTCTGATTTCTCACCTGCTCTGGCAATCTGAAGGTACACTTTGCTAGTGTGGTTGTATGAGTATTTCATTATATACTATACTAGTAGAAAACTAGTAAATAGCCAATATTATTAGTATTTTTTAAAAATGATAGAACAGTAAAGCTCCTGGGGGAAAGAAATGAAAAGTCTGTGTGGCAGAAAAGAAAACAATGCTCAGGCTACTGTATACTTTGCTTGCTGAGACACAGAAAATTCACCAGTCCTGGACTGATTTATAAACTGTTTAAGAGCTCCTTCTTGAACCTGAAGAAACCCAATTTTACACAGATTCACCACTTACCATAGAACAGATCTGTCAGTTCACAGATCACACTAGCTAACTAGGTTTCATATTAGCACTGAAGAATTGTTCTCAAGAACCACGGTGCATAAAATATGAAAGTAAAGTAAGTACAAATTCACAGTAATTTTAATTGATTTACAACAAAATTACTTTTTATCTAGATAACCAACTAATTATACATGAAACACAAATTCACATTCCCCTTTTATGCACTAAATTTGGCTACCCGTAATAATGTAACAGTGAAATAACAACAGGCAAAATCTATCACACATATAGAAACTCCAAACAATATTTCACGGCATGGAGCAGGTTTCTGTACCAGTGACATTATTTAGATTACAGTCTCCTATCTAACAAGAGATATTCCATACCTGCCATACAAGTATGTGACTATTTTCATATTAGTCCACAATCCAATAAAATGAAGTTTTCAAAAGACAGTCACTGGTGACATCTTGCTATCAACTGAAGGAACATAAATTGAAAAGACAGGTTCATTCTTTTGTGAGATCAACATAGTGGAAGGATTACCACAGGATTATCTCCAGGATAACTGACAGCCTACATGCAGCTCCAAAAAAGCCTTTAAAATTCATCATATGTTCAACATTCTTCTGGAAGAACACAAGTTTATTTTTATTCTTAAACAGGAAAGCAAAGGAGAAAAAGAACCCAAAAAAATCAAAACACAAGCAAATAATTCAACATTTCCTGCAGGTTCGAGAACTATAAAAACCACAGAACCACAGTGCAGCACTAATGAGCTTCACCCCTTTAATGACAAATCTTCTACCAAAATACAATGGTCCCGTCCCTCTGAGTGCTATGCTGAGAAAAACCACAAAGTCCATCATGCACGGATAAAAACTGAAGAGGGATAAAGGAGAGAGATGCCACCAGCACATAATCAGCCATCCTCACTGACAAATGCTACACAGTAGTCAAGAGAGATTAATTAAAGATTCTTTTGTTAAAGCTCAATCAGAGTGTTTCTGTACAGCAGAAAAAAATTATGAAATCCCTGCCACCTCCATCAGACATCTTTTTTAATTACTTCCTGATTTAGACTTTGATTGAGATGCAAACACTGACTTCTGTGCTTCATTCCATTTCCAATGTGCTTCACAAAACCAAGATAAATTTAGAATATCCTTTCAAGTTGAATGTGCTGCAGAAACACCATATCATCTGCAGTCTATATCTTCCAATATTTACTAGCCAAATTGTAACCCAAACTGTACCAAGAACCACATGTAATTTGCCATAAACTAGCACTAGGGTTGCATCTTCCTAATGCACTGAAGAACAGCATTAATGAAGACTTACAATGATGCTCTAATATACTAATTCTGTTGTAAACCAGCTTTATAGAGATTTTTTTTTTCTTTTATGGAGTTAGGATAGCAGAATGGATAAAATAGGTACCATAGAGGAAAAAGCTTAAAAAAGTATGTTTGAGTTCAACTGCTTCCAAGAGAACCTGAAGTCATAACTAGAACGAGAATCAAATTATTACATCAATAAAGGAAAATATGCATAAGCAAATATATAGAGCAGTTATAATTCATTCCAATAAAAAATTACTCTGGTGGGCAGCTCGAAGACTTGCTCTTGCCTCAGGCACAAACTGTAAATAAAGGCAACAGTACATTAAAAACTTACCACAAGTTAAATTACAGCAAAAAGTATGACTGCAGTAACTGCCCATATGTTAGTTCCTTCTCTTAGGCAAACATGAAGCTCCTTACTGTACCCCTCAAGGGTAAATTATAATTATCTTGTATTTATCATAGGGTAGGTTTATATACTTAGGCAACACCCATTGCAGCAAAACTTTGTGGTATATTAAGTTGAGTAATACCATCAGCTGAGATACACCTGACAATTTTTGTATGTCTAAAATATTATAAATGCAAAACTTGACTTATTAGTTTCTACTGCTACTACTCTTTTTTTATTATTTTCACAGAAGTAACAAAAGCAAATCCATTTTATGTCAAATAAGAACCAACAAGTGGCAGAATGTGTTACAGTTAAAAAGTATCTCCAAAGATATTTCTCAAGCTACACTTTGGAAGTGTTGACAAAGTGCTTTGACATCTGTGGTATTCTCCCACACATGCATATCCCTCTTTCCTTTAGCTGAAAATGTTAAACAATTTCATTTAGAAAACTTCATGCTGAAAATTTTGGCATTTTGGAAACAGAGATCACTGATCTCTAACATACACCTTAACTCAGTCACCTCCATTCCTCACAGAAGTTGACTGGTAGTCTTTGGAACCCACCACAAACATAGAACATTATTACAAACACTAAAAATTGAACTCCCCTTAACCAACACATGGTGACATTTCTGGAAAGCAAGCAGATTCTAGTTTGCAATAGTTCACTTTGGAATGAAGTATAACAGTGAAGAACCTGGCACAAGTGATTTATAAAGTAGCTCTCTTTCCATGGACCTCCTAAGACACAAATTCTTAGGCTCAGGATGAATTTCTAAGAACCACATCCCCTTTAGCACAGCTTATTCCTCTGGCACAGCTTTGAGAAGAAAGCTGCAAAAGACAAAAGTACTAGAGAACCTGCAGGATGAGGGGTTAGGTGAATACAAAAGCACCAAAGCTATTTATTAACATTCACCTCTCCTTACTCAATAGGCTGAGGCAGATCTCGTGACGTACTCCCTTAAGCTTCAGCACAATGAACAAAGCACCCAATTTGCTGTAGTACAGCAGCCTTACCTCCCCAAAGTGCTCCTTCCACACCCAGAAGATTTATCTAAATCCAGAAGATTTGTTTGTCATGTGGATTCCAAGATGCTTTCAGTTCTTCATAGTCTTCAGAAAGGAAATATTAAGAAGTATTCAAAATGCACCTTTTTATAACGAAAAGCATGGACAGTGGGATACAGCTCCATAGTCAGCTGCTCGGCTGCAAGGGCAACTGAACTTCACAGCAGACCTTTTTCACTCTGTCACCTTCCTGTGCTGTTTCTTACAGCTATTCTTGGTTTTACTCCAAACTGGGAGCATAGGAACTAGCCACAAAAAAATAAATGACCAGAGAAATTTCTATGAAGAACACAGAGTATGGAAATGCTTGAAGTAAGCAAAGCAAATACTATCCCTTGATTCACCAACAATACTTGAAATAAAAACATCAGCAAATGAAGTCAATATTAATTTCCTTAAATGTCCTGCCTCTGAAATACTGTAATACTTCTTAAGAATGGTTACTACATTGTAGGCAGAAGCAAAAGTCTTTTACTTTCACAAACATCAGTGTTTCTCAAAAGTAGACTTTTACAATTCCATAATGCATATTTCTGAAAAAAAGGATTACAAGTCAAATTTCACATCTAAATGAAAAGTCATAGCTCAGACTGATAACAAACTAACCTCATAATGATGAGCAGTATTTCTTATTTCCTTGAGAACCAAAGGTGAGTATAACTAAGACAGGAAGGCCTGCAGCTTCAGCCAAATCCATCCAGATTAGTGCAGACAAGGGCAGGCCTATGGCACGTTACAACAGAAACTTACAGTAAAACCTATCCCTTCTGTCATAAATAAGCCCCAAAACCAAAACCCTACCCATATTTTAAATACAACACCTCAAAACTGTAAGACTTGGCACTACTTACAAGTTACTGAACATTATATGGAAATGCACTCAGAGTATCCCTGTTCTCTAAAATCTAATATGAAGAATAAATCCTGAATAAAATACATTATGCAGCCATTTTTCTCATGTTTATTTACATGTTCTGCCATAACTTGGCAGAACCAATTGTACTGCTATAATAACACGCAAAGAGATAAACCAACACTTAAGATAGACTAAACTGTAAAGACAGGAGTTCATGTGCAAGAGAACATCCTTTGCCCGCACTGCAGGGCCAGTCAGGTGGGAGAAGATTACTACTACAAGTCACGTGTGACAGCTCAGACTTTTCATACACGAGACATTGGAGATTAAATATTGATTTTACATTATAGCTGTTCATTATCACTAGGAACACTCACTCCTTTTAGCTAAATTGTAGCCAATAATTTGATTAGTCATAACCCACAACGAAGACCAAATTACACAAAAAAATCCTGCAATAAGTTTTATAACATCTCTGCAACATCATGCTGCTTTCTTTAAATACTTAGCCACAGTTTATGCAAGCTTGGCACACTGAACGTGGGATGTACTTCAGCTACATCTCTTATGGCCTGTCCAATATTAAAAATGTGAGCTGGAGATATTTCTTTATAGAAAAGTTTCTCTAATATTCCCTAAAATTATGCCTTTTTTTTGCACCTTTCATAAGCATGAAGAAACATGAGAGATGATGCTTGGTTCACCAGAATTTCCTCTCAGCTGAAACTGCATTTGTAAATACATTTTGAAAAAGCCAAAACTCACATCTGGCATTGCCTATATTCAAACACTTGGCAGAAAGAATTTGTTAAAAAGTTCCATCTGTGCTTCTCCTATAGCATCTACATGCCATTCAGATAGCAAGAAACTTCATGGTGGGTTCCCATGATAGTCACAAGCAAGATGCACAGACCTTAGTTTTAGAGGCAACTAAGCATAAGCTACTCTTTGGAAGTAGCCTGGCATTTTTTCCTCCATTAGGCAGGAAGAAAACTGGGCCCAAATCTGTAACTGGAAACAGATTCTTTGTTCAGTTCTTTGCTTCAAAGGCCAGATTCTTCCCAGTGCCCTGGTTTCTCTCCTTTAAGGCATAAACTAGATCCTACTGTCTTGTCAGCTGCAATCACTTTCTCCAATTACAGGTGGGGCTGGGATCAACATCAGAGTCAGAAGAACCTACACACTCACCACCTTTGCACCTTGTGGTGTCAAAGTAGGGAGTTCTGGGCAAACCACAGAAAGGACTCAAAATGCTGCTGCACTGCACAAGGTAAGACCTTGCATCATTGCTGAGATACCTCTTTCCTTGTCTAATCCCAGTCACGGCATTATTCCATAGCAAGCAGCACGCTTGGATCAATATTTCCTGAAATTAGCAGCAACTAACAGTTTCTAAATGCATTTTGAAGTGCACCCTTACTGACTGCAGCAAAAGCAACCATTAGCTATGACTTGCATGCAGAATTCATCCAAGTAGCCATTTTTTGATAAGCAACTTATCCTGACCTGAGAAGACTGCTAAGGGATAGCTGTTAAAATATTAAACACAGCTGTTGAGAGAAGGCAACACAGTAGCAGTATTAAGCATCTAGTACACAGATGCAGTTACTGACAACTCTTAATCCTGACAGGCTGTGTGAGCTAGAAAACAGGTTTGCATCTTGGAACATTATGTAACAAAATTGGTGATAAGCTATAAAAAAAAAAAAGATGTCTTCCTCTTAATCTTGTTAATAAACCCTTACTTCCAGGAAAAAGCTGTAGTGCCCTACATATGTTTTAATCATCTTGTTTTCTAAGTCAAGGCCCTAGCAAAATAATGTATTTATTCAGCAGCTATGATTCTGATGAATCATTTCTTGCACCCAAAAATAATTCTAGGCATATGAGTGCTAAACTCATGACAGCTCAGCAGAACCTTGCACTGGAGAAGTGTGCAGCTGTTTTAACATGAGAATCACAAAGAACAACTTTCTCAGAGGAGCTAACTGCTCTAAGACCTTTTATGATGGGAGAGAACAGATCTGTCAGGACAACCCAGGAAGCAGAACAGTGACTACCTGCTCAAATAAAAAAATTTAAAAAGTCAGCATAATGGGCTTCCCCCACACTGTTCATCAGAGTGAAGGGCAGGAAGGCCAACCTTATGAAATCACTTCAAGCCATTAAGGTACTGATCAACAAGTTCATCTGCTGGAACTCTAGAGCTTGACACAAGACTAATCTCCTGTTCTTTCCTCACTAGGAAAACAGCTATAAAATAGCATTGCTTGGAGGAAAGAAGAGGGAAGACAGGACGTGGTTTTGCTTGGTTTTTGTTTGGTTTAAGGCATTTAGTACAAGCCTGCCACAGGAAGGAGGAACAAGGACTGATACGTAGAAACAACAGATAGCTACCCAAATGTCTGTCCTGGCATTTTGCCAGTTTGATATGACTCATACCAGCAATATTTTGATTAACAAGCTTTGGAAGGAGTTCAATATTTTATCCACTACAAGACCCATGACACATACTGTAAAAACACTGAAGTCTACTGTAGTTTGACAAGAAAGTATCAAACTGGTTTCTGGGTTTTGTCAAGTATGTTTCTGCAGAAGCCTCTTCACAGGCCTATTCATGCTACAATAGGATATGCTGCAAAAGGAGCAAAAAGAATAAAGTAGGCAAAAGCAATTTAAACCATTTCATAATGTTCTACACAAGGCTCTGTCCTAATCCCTTTCTCATTCTTTGGCTAAAAAGGCAATTAGAATAACCAGAGTAGAGAGGGCCCTCCTGTGAGCATAGACAATTCATTTCTTTCTGCAAATAAAACACTTCTGCAAAATTGATCACAAATAACTGCATTTGTCTTTACTACAACTGAAAACGTGACTTTATAAATAAAGGTAGCCAAGTTGATATTCAGCAACCCAGCTATGAAAGACACAACATCAAGCAAGACATGGCGATGTTTCTGCCTGTGGGCAACAGTCAGTTCTCAACACTTCCCTTGTGCTGTTCCAGCAAACCCCACATAAGTATATTGATTTGTTAAAGTGTTATGATCACATATCCATGTGGCACCAGAAGGTCAGTAGTTTTTCTTCATAAATACATTTTCTCAGATGATTAACAGCAGCGGTTCAAACAAAAGAGAACCATGCTGCCTGCAAAGAAGCACCTTTCATCCCTGCCCAGTGCAAGTTTTGCCACTAAAATACCAACATACAAATGGCTGATCCAGCATTCACTATGATGATGGAAACTCTTCTTAGCCAATGACTATAGAAAGACAGCTTAAGTCGCTCCAACCATGGCCTCCTAAGGTAAAGTAGCTGCTGACAGGTAAAGCATCCGCTCCGTTTGCAGTCTGCTCTGTTTACAGCTGATCAGCACCGAGCCCTTCCTATGCCTGAATCCTTCTGACCTTCTAATTTGCCTCCCTTTGCACCCACTCTGAATGTGAGAATCAGAACAGCCATTTTTTAACCTGTCCACATGGCTGAAACACAACAGATCAGGAACATCTACCACAATAAGGTGATCTACCAATTATTTTCTGTGAAATTATAATTTCACTTATTTAAAACACCTTGACTTCTCAGCATTCCTGACCTAAAACACATGGATACGTGTGTTTATAAATACATTAGGAACTGTAAAAACAAAACCAAAGGGCAACTTGATTTTGTCCACAGTGGAAGAGAATTAACAGTGGCATATTTAGACAGTCTTGAAAACTGAATCAGCAAGCAACAAATACAAGACAGCAAACACTTTTACACATCTGGTTATATATAAAGGCCACAAGCATTTGGGCTTGGAAGCTCTTATTGTCTCTCCTCTGTCATTTCTTTCAAAAAAATAAATAATTTAAAAAAAGAGGACACAGTCCTTCCTAAACTGCAGACAACAAAGATGTTATGCACAGCAAAATATTAAAATATTAGATGTTTAATGCTCAACACAGTCCAGTCTTTTCCACTGCTGACATTCTGCAGCTGCATGCAGTCTGAAATTCAAGATTAATAAATCTGTACATGAGGAAACAAGTCATTAGCATGTCCAGTCAACTTCCTCAAAAAGCCAAGTCTGGTTCTGAGTGTCCCAGGAGTCCAGAGACAGCCTGCAGAGCTTCAGTGACAGAAGGAATGTACACAAGGTTGTCCTGAGCATACACACCAAGAAATTCAAATTAACCACCTTCCTAGTTACACCAGATCTGCCTTGTTTGTCTAGTTCAACTGATTCACAGTAAACTCAGCCCATGCATTTGCAAGTCTGTGTTATAATTTTAGCCACAATGGCTCTGGGTGACTACACTAACACAGGGGTAAATAAAAACATAACACTACTGCCAAAGACAACAACAAACACATAATCAAACCAGAAAGATAATGGGTGAACAAGTGTCAAAGAACAGTAAATATTATTAATCTCATATCAGGTTGAAAGCCATAGCAAAAAAAGAAACTAAAATGATACGAAGCAGTAAGGCATAACAAACCAACCACTCTACTCACTAAACATGTACACATGTTTATCTTATTGTTATCGTACCAGCTGTAGCCAACTAATTTTTTTTTTCACAAAATGTACAAGATCAAACTGTCTGATAACAGCAGGAGATATAATTGTGAGAAAGACTTAAATTAGAGAACCACTGCAAAAAATCCTCACTGCAGAGAAATTCAAAACAGCTCTGCAGCAGAAAATGCAGATCACCAGTATGGCTTTTCTCCATACATTATGTCATTTTGTTTACAGAATATGAAAAAATTAGTTAACATGTAAACCCAGCAATATTATAAAAAACATTGGAATGTTAGTTCTAAAACATTTGCTATTTTACCACCTTAAAAATATTTATTAGAAGTAAAGATAAGCTTCTCTTCTTGTAGTATGCTAGTTAACTGTTCAGCTGCCATTAGAAAAGCAAAGTTGAAGTTATCAACCACTCACAGTTTTTTAGCTTTCATTACCCTCCTGATACAGTGGAAATCTATCATATATTCCTTTAAGCATTTCTTGATCTTTAGAAATAATTGTTACCAATAGGAATAATACAGAGAGAGATATGTGAAAGAGCTACTTAAATCTTGGTGGGGAAAAGCACCCAAAAATAACACAATGATATGAAGAATTATACAGAAACCCTATTTTAAGAAAGTATCACATGCAAAAGCTTCAACAGTTCCATTTAAAGTCTAATGCTGACACAAATTAATTACAGGAATAAAAAAAAAATTAAAAACCATACCTTTAGATATAGCTTGGTTTTGAATTTGTTAAAAGACGTCTAAAAGTCTAACGTATAATATATTAATATATATATGCCAGCTTTTTTATCTTAAAGATTACAGAGCCTTAAAGAGTTTCACTTCTAAAGTGAAACTACATGGTAAACTTTGCCAGTTGATAACATTCTAAATACAAACACAATAGAGCCAAGAACATCAAAGGAAATCTAATCTCTTTTCTTACATGTTGAAAAAATCTAATCTATAGCAAGATCATGTAATTTTCTTATATATTTTCAATCACACAGGAAGACATAAAGGTGTGCTGTAAACGAAGCAACCAAAACCCACCAGAGTAGCCTGATTTAAAAAAAGGAAAATAAAAAAGATCATAGCTTTTAAGTCAGAAGTAAGCTTTGAATTTCACTTGCAATTTTAGTGTCATTGAAACTACTTAAATTCATATTTTAAATAACAGCTGAATTTCAGAACTGCTTTGTCACTACAGCTCCTTATACAGCAGCACTTTAACATAAATACTTGCAAAAGGCATAACTTTGTAAGAAGACAAAAGTCATATATACTTGAAACACACCTACCTTCCCAGTGTTTTAGCTGTCTTCTCACACCAGCTTTCTACTTGTGAAATTAAGTGTCATGAAAATTAGGTGTAATGAAAAACTTCAGTAGCACAATGAAAAAACACAAACACCAGCAGAAATTTTCTCTATCTAGGCTTTCCAGTCAATTTTCTGTGTGCATGCCTTTCATCTTTGCTCCTCCTCCTCCCACTGTAAATCTATTGTATAGAACAGGCAAGATGCCCCAGAGCACTTCCCAGATGTGCTATGCTTGCTCCAGTCATGGTACAAAAAGCCAGAGAGAGCTCACACACTCACCCTCTTTAAGCTGTTTCGAGAATCTCTTGGCTGTGTTGTGAAAAATTACCAGAGTAATCAGAACAACCTATGGTACAACAAACAGTCAAAAAAAAAATTCTGTGTTCCATGCTCATGCAGTTGTTTCTCCCTGCAGCAAGCTTGCACTACCAACCCAAGCAAGAACTTGCACAGCATGCTAAAATTGAAGTAGGCCTATGCTGCAAGACACATTTCTTGCTCCTAATATTCCAGGTGAGAGAGTTTCAATTGCACGTGGTATATATGCCTAGTTTTCTGTTGAGTTCAGTCATCTTCCTGCTCTGTTGACTTCGGCTTGATAATAAATGAAACAGATGATGTCTGAGATAAAAGTAGCACAGTAAGAGAATGTACATTTGCCAACCATAGATAGAGACTCCAGAGCATTCTGAATAATAAATAACTATGTGTTCAAAGAAGGTAGTAAAAAATCAGGCATAATAATTCAAGGAAATATTGTTGAAACTAGAAAGAGAAATACTGCATCTACCAATTCAGGTCTCTATCGGTAGTCCCCTTGTCACATACCGAATTTCCTCAGCTACCTTGTGAACAAGTTCCATCTGTTTTCTTCTGGATTATTTCTGTTTGCCATCATTTTGTACACAGACTACTGAAAGCAAAGTTAAGTTATCTCAACACAATGGACAACACATCCCATTGACTGCTTCGGGGGAAAGAGATGGGTTGAACTTCTTCACTTTCAGATGTCTGCATGTAGAGAAATTTTTGAATAAAAAGATGGAACTGACTACAGCAGGGAAAAAATTCTCTTAACATAAACTTCTGCTTTCGTTACGTCAAACACTACTTAGCCTCTACCCAGGAGATATACATAGGTGATTTAGAGACCATTTCTGTGGTTTAATCTCGGATAGACTAAATACAAAAATTAATTACTACTCAGTAATTGAATTCATGTGGAGGAGTTTGAATATTTCTTGCCTCTGTGACAGGAATGATTATTAATGCACAGAACACCACAAAAATGCTGTGTTCTCACGTTTCCTCCAAAGCCAATTTGTAATAATCAAAATACACCACTATTTTAAATCCTGTTTTTATCCTTACCTCAGCCTTTCCTCTTCTTTCTTACGAAGGCTGAAATCTCTCTGAACCACCTGGAGCACATGCTCTGCTTCTTCATCGGTCAAGCCAGAAAGGTCCAGTTTTCTCCCCATTCTACACTGGGTCCTGGATATGAATAACTATAACGAATATCTGAAATCAGAAAAAGAAAATAAAATAGAGAAATAAATTGAAAGCACTCATAGTTTTCATAAGTGTGTGGAGATCACAGGCACAAAAAGAAAGTTGCTGCCATAAACATCAGAAAAGAAAACATTTGAATCTTTTTGGCTGGAAAACACCTTTTACACTGAGTCCAACCACCAACCCAGCACTGCCCAGTCCACCATTAAACTGTGTCCCTAGGTGCCACACCTGCACATCTTTTAAATACCTTCAGGAATGGCAACTCAACCTGTTCAATGTTTGACAAACCTTTCAGTGATGGAATCACATCCAAAATCCCATCTAAACTTCCCTCGTACAACTTGAAGGATTAATTTCAGAATTATTTTGCAGGTTCCACGCACTGAAAGCAATCACTCCTCATTCAAACATAAATGAAAAAGATAAATTATTTGGGATAATAAGAGATGCTGAGGACAGACCTCAGTGTTGCTCTCAAAAAGGAACATGTTTAACTAAGTCAGGTCAAATCAGGTTTATACATTTCTTAAGATTTTATAAAACTGCTTGCAGTGCAATCCCTGCCACTGTGTATGAACAGAGAACATATTCTGCTGTAACACTCAAAAATGTTTTATATTGCCAACTAAGAAATCGGGAATTATTTTAAAGCACCATTTAAAAAAGTAAGCACATAAATTTTAAATGGATTTCCCAGAGTGACTGAAAAGATTTAGATGTCACTATCTATATTTGGATGTCACCACTATAAGGTTGGAGGAGAAAAAGAAGTAGTTAATATTATGTGTGAATTGAAGGTACTATTAAGTTTGAACTAGAGCTTGGTCCATTAAGTTTCACTAATGAAATTTGTTCTAATTTATTTTCTCATGACTTTTACTCATTTAATTGAATTCTCATAAATTCAGCTCTCAGTATTAACTTGCATCACTTGATTTATGCAATTATTTGGGCCATCACAGAGGTGTTAATCTCCACGTTGTGTTACAGCTTCAGAAGCATAAGACAGTCTTTGCATCTTTGTTGTGAGCCCCCAGCAACGTACATAATAACCATGAACACACTACAGTTCCTACACAGTACACAAGAGGTGACTATTACTGAATCTTCATCCATGGTGAGTGGCAAGTGGATGAGGCTATGTAAAGCATCTAAGCTGGTTCTGGCTCAAAAAAACCCCACACCTCTAAGGAAAACTGCTAAGGCATACAATTAAGTGCTCCAAGTACTACTGCAAGTAGAAGCATGGGAGAAAAAGTCAGTTTTATTTTCTCAACATTTCTTTTGCTACTCAGATAATGATGGGATGCGGTTGGTTGGGTTTTGCTTGGTTTTTTTTTTTTTGTTGGTTTGGTGGAGGTTTTTTTAGTACAATATTTACCTTCCTACAATCATCTGATTACCCTTCTTCAAACAAGAAAAACACACACACAAAAGGAGGGAACTGCTTATTTTTTGGTTAGGCTGTTTTGGTTAAGCTATTCATGAAGTTTATTCTAAACTCCTTGCTCAAGAAAACAACTCTTCACCAAAACCAAGCTGATACTATACAAACTTAGGTAGAATCAAGATGACAAGATGCCTCCAACAAGATATATATGTTCCTCATACAGATGAAAAAAAAGGTCACAATGTTCTGGCTTGACTCTGAATCTACTAAGGAAGATGACAATGAGTATTTAATAATGGCTATAAAAATTTGTTTCTAAAAAAATTGATTTGCATAGAAGACAAGTGCCAAAGAAACAAAGGACTGTGTGTAGTCTTCATTAATCTCACTTGCAAGACCAAGAATATACATTAAAATTAAAGATTGGCTAAAACATAGCGAGGAACAACTGGCAAGATGGTTTTTTTTCAATGCCACACGTGCATAAATCTTCTCAAAATTTTCAATGGAATATTAAGATTTTCCTCTTATAAGAACCTTTTTCCCTTACTTTCCTCTTATAAGAACCGTTTTCCTTTACCTTCCTTTCCTCTCGTAAGAACCTACAGTCCTTACACCAAAACCTCATTGAGCGCTGGCAAGGAAAAGAAAAGGGTTTGCTGAGGTAACACTTGGGTTGAAGCTCAAAGACAGAGCATGAAATGCCCTGGGACACATCCTTCCCTTCAGGCTTAGGGATAGCTGCTCAGCTCTTCCCAAAGAAAGCAATTGAGTGCAAAGGCACCTATGCCTTTCTAAAAGCATGGAAGGGCTTCACTACAGGAGAGCCACATCCATGGGGAAGTAAGCAAGGCTTTTCCAAGTAACGTTTTTTATGCATATACACTTTAGGGAAAATATAAGATGCACAGTAAAATGAAATAAAACCTTTTTAAGCAATTCCTGGAGCCAGTAGAGACACCTGCATGCTAGGGCTACAGTCTTCTGAGACACGAGATGACGAAGGCAACTGGAATTTCATCTTTGATCTCCCAGTATCATAAGCATGAAGTCAACAACTGTAATTAACACTTTCATAATAAGTTCTCCCTTCAGGTCTTCATCAAAACCCTTTTGAAAATTGTTTAAAAACCAATAATGTTTTTCCACAGATGCAAACTGGTCCACCAGTAAAGAAAATTGTCCCTTTGATTCAGCTGCCAGTGCTGATTGTGGCCATGTATTAGAAAGGGGAAGCTTACCCCTAAGTTTGGGAATAAGTGGGCAGCCCCACCACTTCTGATTTTCTGGGGCTGGCTAAGACTTCATTTCAAGTATACACGCTTTAAAATCAAAACCAACTTTAACTTTAGATTTTCATGTGGTTTAGTTCTCTATGGTATTCTCAGTTTGCATTCCAATACCACATTAACCTCTAAGGAATGCTGTGTGTTTTACTAGGAAATAATTTTTCATCACATTACTAAATCACCTCTGATCTGGGAGTATCACAGCACTTTATAAATATTTATGAACAATTCTCAATTGTCCTTTCTGTGGTAGATCCAGATTATGCATTTCAGAAATACACAATGGCAAGTCCTCTAGAGAAAATGTAACAAGTTACACTTAAAACTACCTTAAAACACACAAAATAGCTTCTAAGCCTAAAATAACTTCTGGCCTGAATTAAAATAACTTACATGAGGCTGTTCAGATGATTGCCTTCATGAGTACTTCTTTGGTAAATCTCAAACTGAATACAAAATCTAAGATCTCACAGGCCTTACAAGGAATAATATCACTCCTTGGAAAACTTTTGCTCAACAAATTAAAACACTGTAACAGAAAAGCCTAGGCTTACAAGACACGATTGGGTACTGTTTGAGTAATACTCTAATCTTCACATTTCTTACAGTCTATTTTAAAATCTAATTAAAACTTCCACATTTAAAACCTTTCTTGAGTTTAACCTCAAAAACAAAACCAAACCCCAGCAAAAAGGAAAACAAGCAAATGAAATGCTTTTCAAGAACTGCAAGCAATTGATGGTTTTAACACACACAAAGGCATCAAACAAGAAATAAAGGCAAGTAGTGCATTTCCTACTCACCCATATAACAGCTAAGCTGTTTAGACTTGGAGTCTCAGCAGATGATTAGCATTACTGGGAGGGTGGGATGAAAAAAAAAGTTTTTTGGGCTAAGTGACAACTAATATTTAAGACAGATTCTCGGCTTGACAAAGAACCACATTATAAAGTTAATTATACAAGTGGCCACACTGAATATTGTACAACACAGACCTCTTAGTTTTATGCTGTAGCAAAGCAATCAGCACTAGTGAGGCTGCATCTCGAGTCCTGTGTCCAGTTTGGGCTTTCCCAGGACTAGAAAGATACTTATGGCCACAGCGATGGTTAGGGGACTGGAGCGTCTTTCGCAGGCAGTGATGCTCGGAGTACTAGGACAGCTCAGCCTGGAGAAGAGAAGGCTTGGGGAGTATATACAGTGGGTATCTGGAAAAGAGCTCTCCAAACAAGAATATCCTACAATTCTTTCCGTTTCTGAGCACATATTTATTCAAGATTTCACTGGCTGACACAACACAGTATAAGTTTTGCTCCAAAATGCTGTTGATTTGCATTGATGAAATGTAACACCTGAGGAACCAAGACCACAAACTCTTTCAACCCAGTCATTTGCAACTGAAATATTTCATATACAATACCTTTCCCCCACATAGTCTCAGCTTTAGAGTCACCAAACTCTTCATCAGAACTGTTCTACTCTGTTTTGCTACTCTACTGCTTCAAAAATTTCCAGGTAGAAAATCAAGAAGAAACCTATTAGCAATTATATCTTTGCTTCTGTCACCAACAAGCTCATCTTGCCTCCTTTAGCAGTCTGTCAGGACCCAAATAATACTGCTCAATCTTTCTTGTCGTTCTTTCCAGAATTCTTTTAGTACTATAAGAAATTCCTTGTATAATCTTACTGGTGAACATTTTCCCCTTTTAAATCATACAAGATAGTCACCTCTCTAAGACAGAGAGGAAGACAAGCACTTTGTCCTCAACAGAGCTCCTTCACCATCCTTGTATTTTAAAAAGTTTTGTTTACTGAATTGTCCAAAAGAAGTTTCCACTTTGCTCATGTGAGGTCATTATCATAATTTTTGAAAGCAAATATCACAATACTGTGACATAATGTCACACACTTCATTTGACAAATATAAGGTAATAGTGCTATGAGTTATGTCAACACACTTGAATAAAACAGACTTCAGCCATAAGCCAACATTTTAAAAACATCACTGTCCAAAGTAATTTCTACTACAGCTAGCACATTGTTAAGTCTGAAATGAGGCATAATTAACTCTGGCCACAGATTTGTTAATCTTTTTTAAACTCCAAGAATGTCTAGAAGCTTGAGCAAAAAACACTGAGTAATCTTCTCTTTACACTCAAAATGAACAAATGTCTCAAAATAAGAAAAGGGAAAATATACTTGTCAGAAATAAAAGGCCACCTCTCTGATTGAAACATTAAATACAACCCACCTGACTTCAACATGGGAGTGACTTGTATCTGGTGTATCACTTTTTAAATGAGATGTAAGATCAAGATCTCAAAGACTATGTTATTCTTTGTACCCACACTGATTTTAAACTGAGTTTTACTGCACATATATCCTGGTCTACCACCAAAGCAAAACAAAAATTATCTTGCTTTCAGCCTTGGACTAATTTTATGAGAGATTTGCAAGCAGCAAAACAAATGGCTGGCAAGCTCCTGAGCAAAGTTACATTTGTTTCACTGGGGTGCGTGAGGGGTAAAGCAGCAGGTTTTAAAACATGAAGTTCATTCAGTTCCTTCAGGGAGAAATGTTTCTTATTAATGCAAGCTATTACAATACTTGTATGTACATTTATCTAAAAGATTGCTGAAACATACCATAATGGGTGAAACTGTAAACCTTACAGGTCAAAGGTTAGTACTGCACGGTTTTAAATTTTAAGCTATTTAGGAAATAAACAGGAGTTTCACACTCTTCTTCTTACTTTTGTATTTTATGTTATTTTAAGTACTGAATATGAAACAGCAGAATTTCCTGGTGACACCTGGGATAGAGCTCATTTTCTTCTTAGTGGCTGGTGGGGTTAAACCACAACACAGAATTAAAAATATTAGTGAAGTCACATTCCATTCAAGAAAGAATGGCATCTCTCATATAAGGATAGCACTCTCCTAAAGGCAGAACACAGCACATAAAAGTGTTTCAAAAAAAATGGAACCTATTTTATTTAAATAGAAAAAAAAAATAGAAAATACTAAAGGTTTCACTGTAGAACCTAATTTGTCATCTAACTCTGATGGTTCAAAAAAAAGTGACATTAAAAAAAGAATCTGTATAACAACTAATGACCATTTTATACTTATGTATCAGGCCTACAACTAATACACAAGTACAAATCGCACTGGAGATTCAAAATGTGATACAAAAGCTAAATTGATGGACCAGAATAACCTTCTCACTGGTAGAACTGAACTAGAGTCAAGTCTTATCAAAAATCCCCGCAGCTGCTAAAGATCATAGCTTATCTGGCATATACTGATTTCACATATTTCATATGCAAGTGGATTTCTAGTTAGTGTATATTTTCATTTTACTTCAGTCTCCTCTTCCATTGTTTATGCTGAATTTAGGCAGATCATGTTCAGCTCTATTTTCTCTATTTAATAGCAACTGTCTTATGGAAGAGTGCGTAAAGATGATGGGTCTGACAATATTCTGAGTGTGCGAGACTGACTATCACTCTTCCAGAAATGACGAAGACAGCTTGGAGAAAAAGACAAAATTGGAGCAGTAATGTGCTGACATACAATTGTATCTTGGATGATTTGCCTCTTCTCCATGTGCCTTCAATCTAAAGCATGAAATCCATCTCATTACTGTAATGGACTGTCAACCAACTCCAGAGTGAATCATCACAGGCCAGCAAGAAAGCCAGCATGTGCACTTAGGGAATGCAACTGATCCCAAACAGTCCAACACAACCAGAAATTTGCACATCTGTAAGCACAAGACTGCAGGGGCTTCCCTTTGAATGCCTAACCTGCAAAGTGGGGCTCAGAGCTTAATTCTATATGCCTGGACTCCCTGCACAGAGAGAGCAGCAGGCACCAAACTGAGTTATGCCTCTTCCACCTTTGCATCAAAACACAAACCAGAACACACCTGGCAAATCAGGCTTCACACTGTACCTGCTAAGCTTGAGTCAGCATGAAGAGAATACAAAACAAAAAGCTCGTTTGTACTCCTGCCTCCCCTCAGCGTCAGCTCAAGAATGAGGACTGCAAAAATGCATTCACCCACCTGTGCTGCATTACACATGCCACAATTTTTCCTGAGACACCTGTAGTCCCAGCATTTCACAATCAATGGCCCTCAAACAAGCCACATGGATTGAAGGGAGATGAAAGAAACAGTGAATACTTCTTGGTTCCTTCAAAGAATTGCAGGGTTTCTCTCTTATTCTAAGAGGCAGACAGATAAGTGAGCACTCACTTTACCAGTATAAATACATGCAAATACCAGTCTAATACTGGCACCCAGAAAAACTCAGGTCAGATGCCATATTAACTCTGGGAAGGCTCAATTGTTTATCTCCATCCTTGTGGAGGACAAGTGAGAGGAGCCCTCATCAATGCCTGTAAGTATCTGAAGGTGTGGGGGGAGGATGCCAAGAGGATGTTTCCAGGCTTGTAGCGGTGGTGCCAAACAACAGCACAATAGGCAAAGGCCAGAGACTGATGCTCAGAAGTTCCACCTGAACACGAGGAAGAGCTTCTTCAAGCAGGTGATCACACACTAGAACAGGCTGCCCAGACAGGTTGTGCCATCTCCCTCACCAGGAATACTCAAAAACAACCTGGACGCAAACCTGCACCATGTGCTCTAAGGTGGCCCAGCTTCAGCAGGGACACTGGACCAGATGACCAGATAGTCCCTTCCAACTTGACCCATTCTGGATACTACTGTGCAGATCCCTATTTCAGATGCCAACATCCTGTTTTCCTGTATGACCTGAAGCAATTGAACGATACAGAAGGTCCCCTGCCATACAAGCTGTGGAGCAGCACATGACAAGTATGTGTATCAAAGTTAAATGCCTTCCCCTATACACAGCAGTCGCTATTTGTCAGAACAACTAGAGATAACATTCAATAAACTAACCAAGAAAATAGGTCCACTAAGATAAGTTCTTCAACTCCACAATGCCAAAGCATCACTATTGACTTAAGTCGTGATAAGGCTTCTCATCTAAGTTATTAACATCTTTAATATGAAAAAAAAAATTGAGAGAAAAGGTGAAGCTTTTGTCTAAAGTCAAACAGCTCTGGAAGCACTACACATTTTGCATCTGTGTTTAATTCTGCATTTCAATAATACAGGCAAAAGAGTTATGATAAATTAAGAAACTCATCATAACTTGAAAGCCATATTGTGATTAATCCTTGCAAGCTACAAAAGCAAACAATTAAGTGTGGATTGCTTGACTGCCACTAAAACATCCATAACATAAAATCCAACCAATACACAAACATACCACAGGCATACTTAAAATATCCTATACAGTAAAATC
>NW_005054361.1:2223055-2228573 GCF_000277835.1 Geospiza fortis
GAAATACCACCCATGAATGTATAATTAAAATTTATCCAAGAACTAAACTTTCACTGAGAGAATCTTCCTGCAGGACTAGAAGAAGGACAAAAGTTCTATTTTTAGAGGTAAGAAAATGCTTCCAACAGCAGTTGCCACAATGAGGTAGTATTCTCTAGCGCTGCCAGATGTGAAAACAAATTTAATACAGTAAATCACTGTTAATTCAAATCACTGGCAGGAAACCCCACTGCAAATTACTGAATTTTACAGATTAGCAAGTAAATTAACAAAATAAAAAGCTAAAATAAATTCCTAAGACTGTGCCTTCCACATTCACTATGACATCTGCAAAATGCTTCTAACCCTGATTTATCCTTGAAGAAGCAAGAATCATAAGATATACAACAATGAAGGGACATGTATAAAGCCACATGTTCCATTTCACTTAGACTTTGTGCCGAGCTGCAGTTGGCTGACACACACCGTATGCCCTGTGCACTGTAAAAAGGGTTTCAGTAGCAGGTTGTCTTTGGTTTGTTTAGGTAACCATTTGTCAACTGACATAAGACATGAATTAAATAGAGCCAGAGCTTTAGAAAGCCTCTGAAAACCAAAGGACCTGGGTTAATCTGCCAGGTGGGGGAGTTAATGGATTTGTTTGTTGACACTGGGACCTACTCCACACTGTACTCAGAAGACACTCTGCTTTGGACCAGTGCTCAGCTGATTTTTTTTATATTGACACTGCACAACATAGAGATAACCTGAGCCTAGACCAATAAACACACACCTGAAGGTCTGGATCATAAATTTATACAAGTAAAGCATGTTTATATTCAAGCATAATACATGGTCAGTTGTTCTCTGGAGTTCAAAGGCCAACTTCAGTGTCAGGTTTTGACTGCTGCTTCACCAATATTTGAAACCAAACTGGAGCAGAGTCACAGCTCCTTTAGTTTAAATTACAGAACCAATTCATCCTCCTACAGGCTCAGGAAATCATCCAGCTAGCACAAATCCCTTTTTGAGTCCCACAGAACTTATTATTTGAACAGCATAATCGAGTTAAGCCACGACCTTTAGGAACTAACTAGGGCTCCTCACTTAATCATGTGTGGAACCCAAGTCCACAGTATTTCCAATTATTTGCCTGTTTTGACCTGTGATACTACCTTGGAGAAGGAATTTGAAACCTTATCATTAAACATTAGAAAAGAAGTGGGAGATGGAATAATCAGGCTTATCCTCCTCTAGAGGTGAACTGCTTTCTGCTCATTTGGGACTCAATTCATGGTTTCTCTGCTTGTAGTGATCAACACATGGACAAATTTTGTCACTTTTAGATCAAGACCAGCTGAGATAGTGAAAAACAACACCACCTTTTTGAATCCTCCCCAAAGCTCTTTCAATTGTTTTTGAAACTTGATGGTGCTCCAATTCACACACTGTGATTTAACTTGAATCCAAGTCATGGTCTGTCAAACAAATATCAAAGCACTTATGACAGCGAGATGCAAGCACTGAGATAACTCCAGAAAAGTACACTCAAGCACTTCTGGGTATGATCCCTGAGAGGCAAAAGGATCAGTTCTCATAAGTGGAAAAAAAGTAATCAATTTCTTGCAAGATTAACAATGGTTAGAAAAATAGGTGCATCCCTGAAATTTGAGGTATTTCAGGTCAGCGCTAGTTGCACCCCTGTCAATTGCACTTAAATCATACACTGCACATCCACGCTGTAGCAATTAACCTTGATGACACAAACTTTTTTTTATTATTATTATCCTGGGACACAAAATCCTGTTCATACAGCTCAAAAGGGTCAGAAGAAAACCCCATCAAAAACATCTTCTGTCCTACAAGTAATGCCTAATAAGCAAAGAATAAGCTCTTGTATTCATTTCAGAAGAGATAAAACTCATCACAAGAGCAGAACAGAAAGTTTATTCCACCAGTTATAAACATATTTTGCTTTCAAGAAAGAAAACAACTGATTATGTACTGTCTTCCTCCAAAGGCAGAAAGTTGGTTTACAACAGCAGAACCACCTATTATTCTGCATGGAGACGGGTGGAGGGTGCTGGGGAAGGGACTGCTTTGTTATTAATAAAACCCAAAGATTTCAGGCTGTTGCCTGGCTTCAAGACTCATTAAAGACAGTGGGAATGCCATGAACTTTAACAGCCTTTGAGTGAGCCTACACTTCAGATTGCTATCACAAGAAGATATTACACTTCACTTTCTAGAGAAAATTACCTCTGCGCCCTTTAAACAGACTTAATCCAGAAACTACGGCTGCCCCATTTATTCTTCTCCGTCAATAAGCAGCACATTCTGCAAAAAAGAGTCCAGAAAGAGCTTCTTGAAACTGCTACACAGCAGAACTTGAGCTTGGGTGCTCAGCAAGAGGACAGGATAGAGTTGCCTGCCTGCAAAGTCAATGCCAGCAAAACTCCAGAAAACTACTGATTACCACGAGCCAACGGGGACAATGCCATTGAAAGTGTCTCACCAAGACTGATCTCCACAGTAGTCAGCTCCACTCCAATTTTATTTGGAGGTATACTTTGCCTTGAAGAATGTGTATTTCACTTCCTGTGGTAATGCTTTATATCTTAAAACAACCAGTAAATAGAAATAATTCCAATAATCCAAATACCAAACACCAATATTAGTTTTTCCAATCATCAATGGATCAACAGGTAAATGAAGCATAAAATGATAAAAAGTAACAAGAGATTTTGTTTCTTTTACTCAGTTCAGGAGCTAATTGGTCAGTAAAAAATTGCTACATGAGGTGTTTTACTAGTAGAACACTCTTTAAAAAGTATTTTATATATACACATACATACATTGCTGTGGTATTGAAATTTAACACATTATTGGCTTGGAAATTTATTGTGTTTCTATTCCCTGAATAGTATGCATAAGATCTAAAAATCTGTCATTATTGCAATATGCTGATATTAGCTTTTGACCAATCAAGTCATTGCAGTCTTTATACCCTCTTCATCTATGATAAAGCTGCTAAGGTGATTCATTAAACTGCTTTCCACTACAGTGTGCTTAATTTATTTATTTTCAGGACACAGGATGCCAAGCATAATGTTTATTCACAGAAAACGAAGTTTTAAAAGACACAGCATGGCATTTTTCTACAAGATTGTTAAAAAAATAATGATAGCATGTTTCAACTGAAAGTTAAACAGCAAGCACATCATAATCACTAGCCTACCACATGAGTGACAGAACTTACTGGTGTATCAGATATGTATGGGAGGTTTTTCTCTTCAGTTTCTGTAAACCCACAAAATTTCAGACACAGGCATCTTTGACCAATCACACAGAGAGATGTACAAAATTAGATCACTGTTTAAAATCTTCTCAAATTACACTGTATTTAGCCCTTCTGTAAAATTGCCTGGTTGTATCGTAACGGTGAAGTTTCTTTGGTAAACTGAGGAATAGTGTGGTGTGCTTCACTTCACACCAAAGTATAGCATTCACCTGCCTCATCCCTTAAGCCCTAAAAGCTTCTTCTGAAAGTAAGCTGCTATAAATCTCTGAGTATAAGAAACTTGGAGCTGTCTTATTCTTTGGCTGTCAGTGGTTCACAGGTAAGCCAGAAGGCTTTATTATCTTTAAGAATCTATCTAAAAAATAACCTACCTGAATCCAAAAGGAAGGCGAATAAGGCATTCCACAGGAAGGCAGCATTAATCTGCTCAAACAATTCAATGGGTTTTCTCAATGAGAAAAGCTGTCCCTGTGGTTTTCATGGAATTATATTCAGCTAGATTCTTTCAACTTGTCCAGCTTTCCAAGGGCAAGTTAAGGTGGTTTACACTGCCAAACCACGGTTTCCAGCCTTATAACAATAGGGCATGTTAATGTTGGCAGCAATACAAAGGAGTTGCATTTTCATACCAATGTACTGTTTGTGCACAATAGTGCACTTGGTACATACAGCTTTACAATAGTGCACTTGGTACATACAGCCTTGGTTCATCATCACCCATGCATGCTTTGGGGATTTTTTTATTTTCTTTACTTAAATACAAGCCATTCAAGTGTTCTGTTTACTGCAACTATGAAGTGAGAAGGGTGAATTCCTACTGTGCTCATACACTTGGGTACACTCTATGTAGTGCACTCAGATGTATTCATCAGGTTAGCATGGAAGCAAGAAACCAGCTCAGGAAAATAAATGAAAGTTCTAACTCAGTTTTCTACAGCCAAACAGCAGTGGTTCAGACGAAGACAAAAAGGCACTACCCTGCCTGAAAAGACAATATTGTGTCATTTGAACATGCAGCAGGTCCAAGAGGCAAATCCTGTCACAGGGTGTAGTGCTCTAAGTACATCTCACCGCTGTGAGGGCTACTAGGGTGGAATTGACTTGTGTGCATTCTCACCACCAGCAATTAAGGTATCACAGGCTGCTCGCCTGTTTCTAACTGCAATCTACTAAATTACCTGACAAACTCCCCAGAAAGGCTACACAAGAGCCAAGTACCTTTTTAGATGCTCAGACATAAGGCATCAGTAAATATGCTCTGATACAATCTGATACTTGAACAATGATGGGTAAGGCAGTAGCCTGAGGGGCAACATACAAGATACAGGATCTTCTGCTTTTTGCACAGCTCTGTTCATTTCCTAAAGGTAGAATTAAGCAGCAAACACTACTGTTTGACATTTAACAGCAGGGGCTTAGTCAGTGGTCCCAACACAGTTAACGGAGAGCAGCTATCACCATAAATAAGCAACTGTAAAAACCTGTCTAGTTTGATGACAGGTCCATCAAAATCAGAAAGATGTCTGGTAATATGAGAACTAGACTAACTATCCTTCCATTCTCTCTCTAGCCTTCCAGAAAAGGCTTACAAGAGGAATGAGTAAAAGCCTTTATTGCTAAAATCTTTGCTGTGCCTATTCTAAAAAACTCCTGGCTCCATAGGGAGGCAGCTACCCACATTTTCAGAAATGCAAGAAATAATAAAATGGTAGGTATGAGACAAAAAAGCATAATTTGTCAAAATAGATTGCTAGTTACGGTTAACGTCCCTGCAGACACTCTTGAGGAGCGACACACGCGCTATAAGGCATTCTGCAATCTAATTCGGTTACGCTTGCCTGAAACATAACACAAATCCCAGCACAACACAGGCTCTGACTTAATTAGATTCCCTAAGAAAAGTCAGTCTGAGCCATATGGTATTTTCCTCAGTAGTTACGATAAACTGACCTTGATACTAGGAAAACGCACGCTGCTTCTGTCTGAGGCATAAATTACAAGCGCAGCGTGGCGGGATGCTCCCATGAAACGGGGACAGCGGCAGCGCCACGCTGAAACCCTCCCCGGGCTCTCGGGGAAGTTGATCAAGAGTAAAACACTCCAATGATAACGACGATGATGATGCACTGCAGTGACAGCGCTCGAAGAGCCACGCGGCCAGCAGAACACCACGAAGCTGCTCAGACATCTGTCCGGTAATTAAAGCACAGCCTAATGCCGCGCTGCCGCGGAGGAGCG
>NW_005054361.1:2229482-2249386 GCF_000277835.1 Geospiza fortis
CGGCGCACCGGGCAGTCATAAGGAAGGTGCGGCCTGGTCAGTCGTTCAGCGCATCTGTGAGTCACTGCTGTAACGTGGAACCGCTTTCTTATGTCCTGAATCACTGCAGATTTTGTTGTACCAGGCTAATTACTTTTCCCCTGGTATTATGTTTCATTCCCCTTTTTTTTTGTTGGTTTTTTTTCCCATGCTTGCTTATCTTCATTTTAAAGTAGCTGCAGCTGTTCACTGCAAGGTATGGACTTATTTGATCTCAGCCAAAGTGCTCTGTCAAGACAGATGAATTCAATAAACTTTGGCAGGTGTTCAAAGAAAACATTTTCTGGGAGAGTATTTTTGTTTACATGAATTTCATGGTATAACAAATTAACTGGTTTACCAAACGTTTACTTCTATGCTAACCTACACTTGCCTCTGTTAGTAAAATGGGTGCCACTCTGTGAGGCAGACATCACATTCATTTTAAATGTGTATGCAAAGAACAAACAAACAAAAACAACTTTAGGAAGTACTCTGCATCAAACATCATTTTGTATTTCCCAAACACATACGTAGGTAAATACATGCCTCAGTGTTTCCCAAACAGAAGAAATTTCTTTAAATAAAAACAAGAAAAAGAAGCAGTTATTTTCAGCAGTAACATTTTTTCAAGAGCAACATGACATGGCAACAAATCAGGGATTGACTTGAACAATAGGTCACACATCGCCTGTATTAGAAGAGTAATCGATAACACACTTGAGCACTTTTAATAATTGAAAAAGGATCTGGATAGAAACCTCTCTCCAATATTCCAGTTGAAACACTGGAAGAATAAGGTTTTAAAGTCAGCCACCAATACCAGTAATTCTATAATGCTTATGATTATACAACCATGAAGTTAAACAGATAAAACTGTCTGAGATCCTGCTCCTCACACTCAAGCTACTAAGCTAATATTGAGTTCAAGAGTAATGTCTCACCCTTGCCTCAACATTCTGCAATTAGGTTAAAAAAAACACAGAGTGTTTTTAACTTTCAAGGTAATATTTCACATTCTTCACCACTGGAGATAAAGGGTTGGACTTGAGGCTCTTTCATTCCACACCAGTACAGTAACCAATACGTTTTTACATGTTTACATGTAAATCAGTACATTTTTACATCTTTACATTTACATGTTTTTACTGCAACAGTACTCTGCAGGGAAGGCATTAATCAGTGGCACAGCTAAGCCAGCCATTAACAACTGACAGAGTGCCACTGAAAGAGGGGAAAGGGAACAATGCAAAAGTGAAGAAATACTGTAATTACCTTGTGAATACTGTGCTGGACTTCTCTATTTGACTGTATCCCCACCTTACTTGTTAGATGCTCTATTTGTCCTCATGTACAGGTTTTGGTGTCTCACTTGGAGAGAAAACAACTTCTCTTTGCATCTGTAGCAGGTGTTTTTCATGGCATGCATTCACGCTAAAAACAACAACAACAACAACAACAACAACAACAACAACAACAACAACAACAACAACAAACCACCCCAAACCTGCATAAAAAAAGCATAAAAATCTCCTTTTCACCCCTACAAGCCAAATCATAAGGGATGGATGGGGAAACTGAGATATGCCAGGCTTTCCCCAGAATCACATGAGATACAGCCACTGACTAATTAAAATAAGTATCGAAATAAGCATGCAGAATAAACAGAAGTCTGAGGAAGAGAAACTATCCAGAGGCAAGTTCCTAGTGGTGGCATGGCAATTTTTACCCTGTGAGCAGCACATGCCCAAACACCTTTCCACCCAGTGCCTGGCAGTTGCAGAGGGGAGCAGGGCACTAGAGGTGCAAGGGATACAGGCAAGAGTATCCCTGGTCATCAGGGAAAGAAGAGGGCCCTGCACGCTCATCTCACATCCTATAGCTCTGAAATTCCCAGTTCCCCATATATTCACAACAGTTAGGATAAACTACAGACCATGCAATCTTTCAGTGATAATAACCTCAGTGTGGAGACAAGCAAAAAAAAGACGTTGGATCCAGAGAACACATGTGTAGTAACAGCAACCATGGTGCTGTTTAGGCAGCAGCATGGGAAAAATCTTGTAAAAATGGGAGGCAGATCTGGTAATAATGGGGTGCAGGACAAGAAAATAATGTGTTTTCTTGGTGGTAAGTTTCTCTTGTCACAATACAGCCTTTTTCCATAAAGAAAAAAAGTCATCCAAATGCAGACCGAAATAAGCAGGCTGGTGTTGCTTGGAATGCTCAGCACTAAATCCAGTGATGCCATAACTTGTGGCTACAAGGCTGCAGTGGCCAACAGGTGACTCTTCAAGCTGTCCCCAAGGTGTGCTGTGTAACCACCTGGCTGCACTGGGGTAAGGAGGTCAGGGCAGGCTGCTGCCAGGACCTGTGGGACCCTGCCTTAGCCTGACAGCAGTAGTTCTGGGTAGGAGGTCCCACTCTACAAAGAACTCTCTGCCCTCAGCATCCATGGAATGGGACTGCTAGTCATAGGAAGATTTTTGGAGCACAGTTCATACGATCAGGAGTTTTGGCCATCTTTATTACAGCATATGATTGTTGCAAAACCTTCAAATAAGTTGTTCTTTAAAATAAGATTTAAAAAATAAGATTTTGCTGGTTTGGTATTCCTCCAGAGGATACACAGGGGGTGCAGAAATATGGTGTTAGCCAATGTGCACAGTCATGCTGGATTATTCATTGACAATCACAGACCACTCCAGGAGGACTTTATGAAGTTTGCTTTCTGAGTGTCCCAAATTTCTCAATAAAAATAGGGAGTTTAATAGGGAAATTGGAGATGCAAATATGGACTGTACCTGCTGAAAAGCCACCAGCTGCTGCTTAGCCACAACGACCAATTATGAGCTTATTCCAGCCTACTGGTATCTCAGGGCAGCAAATGAAGACAGTAATAAGTAATTGAGTTTCTCTTAATTTCAAGTGATCTCAGAGTATTTTCACAAAGTGTAGTTAACAATAATTTGATGGTAATCACTTGGAAGTCATTGTAACCTTTTATCTTAGGGTCTTAAAGAACTTCCTAAATACAAATCACATTTTACAAAGTGTCCATGCAAAACACAGAGTATTATGATAAATAAGTTAAAGTACTTAAGTTATTCATAGGCCATAAGAAAATGAGTAGGAAGAGAAAGAACTGAAAAGAATGGACACATTTTTAACAGTACTTAGTATGTAGGGCATAACATTTGATATTTCATTTTGCCATGAAATTTCCTTTGGAAATTTCAACAGCCATGCTCCCTGCCTCATAAGCCTCACAGTGTATGGAGGAGCTCTGATAAATGCTAAGTGTGGAAAGAGAAAAAGGAAAGCTGAGAGAAGACGGGATTAGTTATATGCCTACTCTAGTAAAGGATACAACTTGAGAAAGTTTTGGTATTTACCAAGCAGCAGCATAATTGAGGCGAGCTAATACTTAGAAAAGACACAAACTTACCAAACTCTCACAACTGGGATGAAAACAGTTGCAGACAAACTGTAACTAATGCAGAAAAAACAATTTATGATCAGTGGGGGGAGAGAAAGGAGGGGGTGTTTTGTTTTTGTTGTGGTTGTGTGGTCAATGAAAAGGCAACAACAGGAATATGAGTTAGTAAGAGAGATGGTAGAGAAAAAACATATGATACATAATTAGTAAGGGGAATTCTTTCCATGATTATTGGAAAGAATGGGAATAATCAGAACGCTAATAAGTTGTAGAAGAGAACATGATGCTGCTGTATTGCTGTTACTGTAGATTTCCTCATTCTTTCAGAGTGCATAAATGCAAGCTTGAAGGTGTTTGCAGAAGAAGCTACGTGCAAAGAAATGTAGACTCTTTTGGTGCTCTTCCCTGTGACTGTCACTAAATAGGTATGGGCAAGGACATTAAGTTCCTGCATTTCTGCAAGTAAAAAGAAAATTCTTAAAATGGTGGGGTGACTTCTTCAATTTCCCTGAAGAATGGGCTTCATTTTTTGGCAGTGGCTGAAACATATGAAACAATGTGAGGATGTCCTTCATCCTCAGGTGGTGGTTTTTTGTTTCTTTGTTTATTTTTTCTCCATTTAGCCCCACCTTTCATGCAATAACTCCTTCTTGGTCATCAGTCTGAGGATGAGCAAGCAGCAGGAGGGATGTGGTCCACTGATGCTTTTCTTTAGAGCTGCATTTGTGTCCTGGGCAAAGTGGCACTGAGGATGTGGTAGCATCTCTAGTATGGCTCAGCTCCGCTCTCTTCTCCACAAATTGAAAAAAAAAGAGAAAAAGCTTTGTGGTGCCCAGGGGAGGAATAAGAAAAACCATGCAAGTCTCCAACTAAACAGGAAAATGCTCACATTAAGGCAGATTTGACTTCACAGATTCAAGCACTGAATAAACAGGAGTGAATGTTGGTTTAGCTCTTGATCTCTTGTGTTTAGTGATAGGTTCTTTCAGCTTCATTTGATTTCTTTGTACCAGAATCAACAGACAGCTGTGAAATTTTGGGTTTAAAACAAGCCCATCTGAAACTATTATGCCTGCAGCTCTCTTTTGGGTTCATTGCTTCAATTCTCTAGCACTATCAGGAATTTTTTATTTTACTTAACACCTCTGATACCTAGAGCCAGACTACAAGAATACGCTCTAGAAGGTTGCTTTTCATAAAAAGACTATAAAATTCTTTTCTTATTCAAATAAATCAAAGTTTTTCATTATTTTAAGTTATTAAAATCTAAGTTGTCATCAACCCAACTGCCTTTGGCTAAAGCTGATAAATGAAGGTGATAGTGTTAAATGCTTTTCTGTCCCTTATTATAACTCTATACAGAAAAAGTATCCTCAGGTGCATATAGTATACATTATATAATTCTATGCTTACATTTTACAAGCAAAACCCCAGCCATAATGAAACAAATTTTTATGAACAGAGCCCTAAAAATCCTAGGCAGTACAAAACCAGTCAATTCCTTTAAGGAAGATTAGTCAAAATTAAAATACTTTCTATTAACTTCTTATATTTTAGTACATCCTGAATATAGGAGTTTTCAGAAATTCTTTTTTTGTTTTTTTTTTGAAAGAAACCCTAATCCTGACAGTAATTTCCACATGGAAATGAGGTCAACAAAACCAGATCAGCTGAATTTTCCAACCAATTGTTTGGGGATATAGGATTTAACCATTTCTGAGTCAAAGAGAAAATTCATCTTTTCAAAGAGGAAAAGTTTTCTCACTTTCTTCCCCTTCCCATTAGGCCATTGGATGGAAATAGGTACAATTTCATCCACATTTACAAAACTTTTATGCAGCTGTTTTACATTGAAGTCCCTTCTTCTGTGATATTCATCTGTTCAGAATCAGTAGTGCGTGGCTGAGGAAAAAATGGATGTTTCAAACAGCAAAAATGCCTGGTGAGAGTGAGGCAAGCTCTTTGCTAACAACACAGGCTAGTTCATTAATGTTTCTGAGCCTTGCTAGTTAGATACACTGACTGGCAAGGTTCACCCAGGAGCAGAAGTAACAGGTATTTTGACAATCTTTTCTCCATGATACATCTAGCTGAGATGGACATTAAAATAAAAATCATCAAACAAAATCTATTTCCACAATGACTCTTTAGAAAGGTAGTTTCTCTCTTCCAAAACCCAAGTCTTAGTGGCAAATGTATAGCAACAACAGTCAAAGCAACTACAAGAAAGTTGCTTGCCAGCACCTCATTCCAGAAAAAGACTGAGTTAAAGTATTGTGAAAGTATGTGTTTGATGCTGGGACATCTAATCATGTTACTGTTTGACACATTCTTGCACAACCTCTCACATGCCTTGATTATGTTCAGTACCCTTTGAGCTTGTTCTGTGCATAGAAAATCCATTGTGCTTGTTTCAAAGAGCTTACCCCATGAATGCTTTAATTCCTCTCCCTGGATTTTCTATAATCAGTTTGTTACTTGGTGTTTTCTCACACACAAAGTAAAAATCTTCTCATTTAATTTACCCCCAAAAGAACATGGGGTATACTGGAGCAGGATTATATCTGTCACAAGCTGCAGAAATGACTGTGTGGTTTTATTCAAATCAAATCCTCCAGGGATTGTCCCAAATACACACAAGTTTCTTTTTTCTGTGTCTGTCTTGGGAACTCAGATCAGATGTTTTGCTTTTCCATCTTGTTTTAAAGGTATTGTGTCTGACAGGACCATGTCACTTCACCTTGCATTGTCCTTGCAGAGGGCTGCAGGCACTGCACTCACGCACTCTTCTTCTGCAAGACCAGCATCAGCCCTGCAAGACTTATTCCTTAACCTCTTCCACTCTGCCCAAGTTAGCAACAGCTATACTTCAGGAATTTCTCAGTTTTATAATTCCTATGAGAACAACCTTTCCAATGTGCAAACTGGCATACACCAGCCCTCCAGCAGACCCAGGCCCAGATTACATATGTCCTGTTTCCCTGCTCAGCTATGAAACTCTCAGCTCTCAGACACACCAACAGGGTGTGTCACTCCAGACAAATATTTATATACTGAGCTTCATTTCCTTATCCAAGTTCCTGGTGAATGTATAAAAAAACAGTCACTAGAATTTTAAAACCTAGAATACCCACATCTATTAATTAAGTGTTTAAGGGGAAGAGACCAGTCTCTAATTGCAGAGCTTGAGCTGTTCATTTTCCTATGGGAGCCAATTATTGTTGTTCTCCTCAGTGGCATCTCCACTTTAGGCCATGGGGTAATGAAGACAGATGAGTAAATAGTGCATATAAGATATCTGTGAATCATTAACAAAGTCATTAAAACAATTACAGATAACTTTTACTGAAATAGGGTCTAGCACAGAGAATAGTAAGTCTTATTGTGATACCATCTGTGATACCAGGAACAGAGAGCTCTGCAGCCAAATCTTAATCCAACAACTTTTTGATTAAAAAAAAAAACAAAAACCCCTTTGGCATTCACTTTGAAAGCCCTCAGTTGTTTTCTTGTGGTCATTCTTATGAGGAATTATTCTGATGCACTAGCTCTTTGCTGACAGGCATCTCTGTGTCAGGAAAGATGCCTGTGGCCCTCACAGCAGGACTTGGGAAAGCTAACAGGATGGTTGCCCAGGTGGGCAAGCATTAGTCCCTAACTGTAAATAATAAGCTGCAGACCAATGTTTTTCTTTAAATACTCCTAGGAAGAGCATGGCCATCAACAGCCTTCCTGGGCAGGTTTCTTCATGGAGTTTTCTATGTGTTGGTTGGTACCAGTGTGCTGCACATGTGCAGCATGTGTGCTGCACAGGTTCCCTGGAACAAGGTGGCATTGTTTGAATCCTCCCTGTATGCAAACCCATTTAGAACAGGCCTCCATCAATGGGCAATAAAGCTGTTACGGCCATCACTGCTTGATGGCTTGATTTCTGGAAGAGCAGATGGCCCATACCTCTTACTGGAGATTTCAGCCCATTTTACTTCAAGTGTTCCTGGTTCTGTAGCTTTATTTCCTTGTGCCTGAAAAGCAAAGCTGGAGTGGTCCTGAGGTGGCCTTTGAAATGCAGCCTCACTCCCATTACCACACCTGCCACAGAAAGGTGAGAAATTTGCTCTCCTTTAATGAAACTACATTTGAAATGAAATTAATGAAATTAATGAAATACATAATATTTCTTTTTCTCTGAAATGGTCTGGAATGTAGTCCTGGAAAAAACAAACCTGCTACAATTATGCACTGCTGTGGTAGAAGAGACCATAAGATTTCCACAGCAACTACTAGTAGTGACCCAGCATACACCATGAGCATTGTGTGACTTCACTACTTCTATTCAATGGTCTATATTAAATGGCACTAAGAGGAATAGTTTCAGTTACACTTTTAATGCCCTGTTGATGCACTTGATGCAAATAGCTCTACCACAAGCTATAACTCTTTGAAAAAAAACCCCAAACCAAACCCTCAAACAGAATAGCAATTAAATTGTCAAGCCAGTGTTGCTGTAAGATTTTAGCTTTTATATCTGAGGTTCATTTGTTTCACGTGCAGTAATATTGCCCTTTCGTGCAACTTAATCTTATCTCTACTACATGCATAAACATTTTAAAACATCTCCATATGAAATACCAAGGAATTTAAAATTACTCTATTCTCAAAGGCATTATCAAGGTTCTCCACTTGGTGGAAGGGGATATTTTGCCAGTGGAGAAGTGAAGGGGAATGCAAAGGGATGAGCAGAGAAAATTCAGGATCCCTGTAAGTCCCAGACACAGTTTTATCTGTGTCTGAGGTTCTCTGAAGAGCAGATGGGGAGGATACGGATGAATTATTGATAAGAAGACAGAAATGCATACCGTTATACCAGCTACATGAATAATAAAATTCCTTCAGTCTGTTGACCAAGTGCAGTTCAGGAGCAGGACATGAGCACCAGCTTTGGTGGTCAGTTCTAGGACCTCAACATGCATTCCTACTTATTGAGAAAATTATAGGGAGCCAGATGCACACACTCATGGAAGCTGATATCTCAAATCTCAGGAACTCAGAGAAAGGGAAAACAGAAATTATAAATGAAGTACAAAGGAAGTACATTGGTGGACTGTGTTCAGTTGTTAACAGGGGAATCCATTCTCCTAACCTTTACTGGAGCAGTAACTAACTTTAGACCACAGATCCTGCCATACAGATAAAAAAAGGTCTGTAGATTTCAGGAAATCTGGTAAAATCTTTTTAAATCTTTTCCCAATAGGTTGTAGCTAATATGGCATCTCAGCCAAGAGAATCCTGGTGTATGGATACACACACACACTCATTCAGTGTCTCTAAAGTCTCTAGATGAAGAGATAAAAATCACATAATGTACAATTTTCCCATCTTTGCTTACATTGTGCCTGATATGTTATGAGAGATGGTACTTAATAATAACTGATGAGAGAGTCAGTGATTCCTGTAGGCAGGAAATAAACTCACACCTTTCCAAGTTCCCTTGTGTGACTGTGTTGTGACATAACTTATGTCTTACTTTGCAGGATTACTACTCACATATGGGACTACTTAAAATTATTATTTCAAGCAAAAGTTATGTGAAAGGTTGGTTTCAAGAAAACCAAGAAAAAAGCAACAGTGAAACAGCCAAGGTTCTGGTTGAGACCAGTTCGTCCATCAAAAGCTGAACTCAGGAAAGACAAAATTGTACAGATGTATGGGAAGAAAAAGATCCCTAAAAACATTTCCAAGAGTTCTCAGCAGCAACAAATTCTCATTTTACCAGAGTCCCACATCATTTTTGGAGAGGTTGATTCCTCCTTGGCATTCCACTCCAGAATCACAGGATCTCCTTTTGACTAAGAGGCTCCATCCCAAAGCAGTGAACAACATTCTGGCCTTGTTATAAAAATTCCAACAACAGCAGGACACTGAAGCAGCTCTGAAGCCTGATGTAGCCCGGGTATTACCTTTTTCTTCCTAGTATGTAATGACCCGATGTAGGATATAAAAGGTTTCTGAGGCTCTGGGGTAGAAATCAAGGGTGACTTGATTTCCTCTGAAGCTCCCCTGTTATGGTCCTGGCAGGGGACAGATCTTCTCAAAGGTATTGCTTATCTGTGGAGCCAATCCTGAGAGAGTCATCTGCATTCTGCTGTAAAATCATGCTGCTTGCTTCAAATTTTTTGTAATGTTTGATATTATTTGCATTTTAAACTAAACACAATCAGATTCAGATACTTTGCAGCACATATTATAGACACCGAGGGAAGGAAAGAACACACAACATTGGAAATGACAGTCACATCTGTTTCTACAAGGAAATGAGAATAGACTGTGCAAGGAGAGTGATATCTGAATCTATATCAGAGCAACTACATTTGAAACAGTGGCACCAAGAAGGAGTCTCAGACAACCGCATTACTCTCTAGTTCTGATTCCTTTGGTGTTTTTTCTCCTAAATGACTGTTCCTTCTCTTGTAGGGTCTGAATGTGCAAGTTATTCTACCCCTCTCTGCCTATGCTGTACCAAATCTATCATGGATGACAGTGATAACTTCAATCACTTCCCAAAATCCGTACGTGACTATATTTACTATTTTGCTTATTATTATATTTTATTATTTCAAAGATTCTTTAATGGTCTTCTGGGACATTACACCTTATACACTTTTCAGAAGATTATCTATTTTGAGTTGCAGCAAGTGTTTCATATGTGCAAATAGTTTCCTTTTACCTTGTGAAATATTCCAGTGCATTTTTGAGCTACTGACTACTAAAATTTTGCTTCTCAAATTAAATTGTCATTTTTTTTCCCAGTCAGGAAAATATAACATGTACTTACTATTTGTTAGCTTTTTATTGAATGGAATAATAAAGGGCACCAGCAGAGAACCCAGCAGCAACCCAGACAACTGTTTTTGCACTCTTACTATAGAGATAAATTAGCCTTTTTTCCCCCCTCCATAAATCTTCATGAAAAAACTAATTCATGTCTTTGGCCTGATTTCTCCCTCTACTGGTCTGAAACAGAATCTTTACAATGGGAAATGTCACGACCTTTTGTATTAAAATCTGATCTCTGTGCTTGCACTACAGCAAAGAAAGCATGATGCCCCTGAAGTTCATCCTCTGCAGTTCCCATGAATCACATGCCCCTGTAATCCACGGACAAGGACAACATCTTCAATGGTCTGGCCACATTTATGCTATTTCTTCTTAAAATACCTCCTCTCTGTAGGGATTTGAGCTTGAATAGTCATGTGATAGCATGAGAATAAATCACAAATCCATGATTTATACATCGCCTTGAACCTCATTCAAGGAATGAGAGTGAATTGCTGTTTGAAGTTTGCTCTTTGTTAAGCAAAATGGAACCCATGAATGGGAAAAGATGAGACAATTGCCATTTCACACATTGTAATAGTAAGAATAGCCCAAAATCTCTGAGGCTGGTTATTCCTTACTCAAGAGAAGCTAGTTTGTATGGAAGCTATGCTCAAATGACATTGCCATTCTGTTCCTCCTCAGTCATGCTTTTCTCTCCTTGGGCAGTCACACAGTGAGCTAGCTCAAGGAATGTATCTGGTCAAAAAATGCCTTCAAAAAGCTGTATTTTTAATCCAACAACTTGCATTTCAGTCAGCTTAATGAGAGAATGAATAACAGCCCGATCACAGTTCTGGAACATTCAGGTTCCCCGATTTCCTTAACATAGCCTTAATTTCATCTACCTCCTTCGCCGTGTTCTCCTCCCAAAGGACCCCATCCCACTGTCCCTGTTTTATCTTTGGGCCTGAGAGGTGTCTTTTAACCTACAGTGCCAGCACACAGCTGAATGTGCCAACACTGAAGTCCACTTGCCTGCTCTCTGGACTAGGCCACCATGTATTCCCACGGAATGCAGGGAGTATGTCAGCATGGATTATGCTCAACATACCCAGGACATCCATCTTCCTTACAACGAAAACTGCAGTGGAAATATTGATTTTCAGCATGACTCATTGACAAGTTTTTACCTCACTGTTTGCCACTGACGAAGGCTTGTGTTGCTGGGTTCCTCCAGCCACAGGAAGAAAACCTGATCTCCTTCAAGGCTGAGCTCTCCTGAGGATGGCATGGGCAGCTGCTGCAGCCCAGCACATAGCCATGTCACAGCACCAGGATGCTCAGGCTTGTATTCCTGGAGCAGGAATCCACTGCATTTGCACAATCAATTAGACCAGAGGGAGAAGAGACATAGGGGAAGTTTCCAAGTTGAGGTTTATCATACAACTGTTTGCATGGTGAGCCCATATTAATTTCTGCACTGAAGGTTGTTTTGCTTTTACAGGTACAAACTCAGCAAACCCAGTTATACAGAGGCTATGAAATTAATGGCTTTTTCCCCCTCCATCACAGCCTGGCAGCTTGCAGCTTTGAGTGGAGAAACAGGGGGAGATTACTAAAATTAAATGTAAAAACTCAGCTTGTAAGCACCATTAGTCTTGATGGCAAGAAGAAATGTTTGCTGAGGAGTTCATATACTTGACAGTGTGAGAAAGTATATAACCTTGCTGTCAGAAGTGAAAAGAGTGTTAAGACAGAAGAGAGAAGCCTTGCTCAGTGTCAAGGATGGCTAAGCAAGTGTTTAAAGCTAATCACAATTTGGAAAGGTAGCCAGGAGATGTGAGGCAGGAAAAATAAAGGAGTTAATGCTAAACCCATGTGGCCAAGGGAAGGAAAGAAATACTCTGGAAGCAACCCATAAGCAATAGAATTAGGTAGTTACAGAGCACATCTTAATGGCAATATTGCATACATTCTCATTTTTGGATCTTTCTGTTCTCTACAAAGACAAGAGCAAGCAAAGGTATGAATGCTGCCTGCTCTCCAGGTTAGATTCTTGTCTTGCACCATTGATACTGAGGCAGATGTGAGACAGGTCAGCCCATGCTGGGATAAATATTCCTGCTTAACCCAGAGCCCAGCAGCCACCCAGCCTTACTCGTCCTCCCCAGCCAGCTTAGGCTGCTCCCACTCAAGGGAAGCTACTCAGAACTATCACAACCTGCTAATTCTGGTACTGGGGGTTTAGTCCTCTGCAGCCAGGCTGGGGTGTGCAGCCTTCCTCCAGGAGAGCAAAGGAGGCAAGCACAGGCTGGGGCTGTACTAAAGAGCTGGGGGATTTTATAGCTCAGGCTTTGCACGCCTAAATTAAAGGTTATGTTGTTGCATTAACGATAATTAATTGATCCTGGGGGTGCAGGCACCACACCCTGCTAGCCTCAGCCCGGCAGAACCACACCTCCCAGCTGTAGGGTAGTGTAACCAGGCTGGGTGGGTTGAAGTAAATCCAGAGTTTCCCTGAAGATCATTACAAACCCCTCTGTTCTTTCTCACTCCTTGGTTTGATGAAGGCAGTGACATGTCCTTATAAAGTATCCAGCAGGCATTCAGCTTCCCATTCCCTTGAATGCATTTGATCTCTCACATTGTCCATCTCTGCACACTAGGGTGAAATGAGTGGGCAAGAAAGCAGGAGGAGCAGGGACTGCTTTCTCCCAGATTCCCCCAAATGAAGCAGTTTCTCAGAAGAGGAAATGGTCTGCAAGGAGCAGATATGGCTTTGTCATGAGACAGGGCAAGAGAGACGAGGATTGCAGTGGGTGCCAAATCCTTCTTTACCCACTCAGGCAGGACAAGGCTTTGATTTCTCAGCATCAGCTGTGGTAAAGCTGGTGGCTGTGCCCATGTATTCCCCACTTAAATGGAGCAATGGCACCATCTGCACAGCAATTATGAGCAAAAACACCTCTGCCCTGGGTGCGTGCACACACAGCAGATCTGATCAGGAGCCAGCTGTGAGAAGAGAAAGGAAATGCCACTGGAGCTGGCTGTGCCCAGGGAAGGGAGGCTCTGAGACCAGCCAGAGACATGTTCAGGATGTCTATGGGAGTGAGGAAACACATGCTGCTAAACCAGGGGAGCAGGAATTGTGTGCATGGCTCTAAGAGGTCCAGAGAAACATCCCTGGTACACAATAAATCGTGTCCAGAGCTTCCTGCTTGGCTGCCAATTGCTCATTTCTCTCCATGCAATTATAGACATTTAACTATGACATTCGATGGCTGGGAAGGACCCATATCTTCTCACCCAAGTAACTTGTGGCCATCATTCAGTAGCTCACCCTTGAAAAAAACCCTGTTTGCACTGCACATCTTAGCCTGGCCACTCATTCAGGTGCCATCTCAGCCTGGCCACTCATTCAGGTGCCACTTCTATTCTGCTGTGGGGTTCAATGGCATCTGCACAGGCATCAAACAGTGCATCAACTCTCATATTCCTCACTGTGCACTCAGGCTGCAGAGCAGTTGCTGTTCCAAAGGCACCTTTTGTGGGCCAGACCCTTCATATCTCACTGGGCTGCACCCTACCTCATCTTTTCAGCAGTTTCAGTATGCTTCTGCTTCTCCTCTCTTGACTTTCTCCAGGACATCTTGAATTTGGAAATTTCTCTAATAAAATGCTGAGCAGAATTTCAAAGTAAAAAAAAAAAAAACAAACCAACCCAAAACAAAGCAAAAACAAATAAACAATAACAACAAAAAAAACTCCAAAAAAACAAAAACCCCAAGACAAATTGGGGGAGGAGGAAATAAAACCAATCCCATTTCCAAGCATGGCTTAAAGCTGCTTGCCATCACTGCCTGATAGTGCTCTTGTCATGTCGGCTGTCTGCTTACTTTTTGAATTCCCTCTACAAGTTACTCTAGTCAGAGGAAAATAAAAGTGACAAGCAGAGCTGACGTGTATGTGCTCTGAAAAGGACAGGGACAAAGTCCTCTATGAGGTTTTAAAAATAGATGTGCTGCAAAGTGTACAAAAAGATGGACTGAGAGTTTCTTTCCCCCACATGCAGCTTCTGTAGATACTGAGTGCTGGTAGGGTCACCACATGATTTACTCTAAGTGTTTAAGTAGGGTAGCAAGACACATTGCTAAGTGACTGTCAAAATACAAGTATTTAATGGTTTGGAATCATTATCTAATCAACTAATCCAACACTGCAAAAAAAAACCTTACACCTTTTGCCTTTATCACTTGCACAGTTTAGTGACATATTTGCAGTTGAATAATTAACACATCGGTTACTGCAAATCATTTTGATGTATGTACAGCAAATTAAGAACTGGAAACACAGCAAGGATTTCTTAGTGTTTGTCTGGGCTTTTCCCCTTTCAAGTCATCCCTCTAAGCTTCCTGTAAATACACACAAGTTTTGTGGCTTTTGTCTTCCTCTGTAAAACAGTAGGAATTGTGCACAATATCACAAACACTTTTCAAGCACACAATTAACGACCGATTTATATGTTTCGTCTGCAATTTTCCTCAGCAGCAGCTTTAGTCGAGACTATTGCACAGTCTTAGCTTGCCTAGAAAGATCAGATTTGCCAAGGCAGTTGCAATTAATTGAAAGTTCTTCCTATTGCCTCTAAAGGTGGCTGAAAAGAAATTATATACCAGCTCTGCTTACCAAGAAGAAGGCATTGGCAATTCTAAGGAGATGATATCCACTTTATTTAAATAAGTTTTTATCATGGTTAGTAGAAGGCTGTAAGAAGCAAATTAAATTTCTTATCAGCATTAATACAGAGACAACTGTTGTGATAGGAATTCAATAGCATTATATTTAAATACTTATTTTGCAGGGAAAATGTATCAGTGAAAAATGAAAAATCCTCCAGTTATCAAATACTCAACTAATGCATACTAAAAATGTGAAATGCACTCAGGAATTTCACTTTAAAAATACACACTGGACTCAGTAATTCATCACAGTCACTTGTGGAGTATACTGTAAAGGGAATTTTTGTTTTCAACACCTTAATCCTAGGCTACAAAATAAGAGCTGTTTTACTGAGATACTCCAGCCAGCGCATGCACTGGGGATACCAGCAGCAGTATTCCTCCTGGGACTTTGGTAGTCCTGCGGCAGTTTACTGATGTTGCCTTACTAACACAGCACAGCCAACTGAGTTTTTTTAGCAGATTTTGATGTTTATGTTACTTTTGTGAAGTATCACACATAGCAGACCTGATTCCTACCCATGGGTAAGCCCTGGGTATCAGTGGAGTTGACCTGTCTTAAGTGTGAAGAGATGGTTTCTGCTTCTGCATATCACATAGTCCCAGAAGAAACAAAGGAAGGTCCCTCACCTGCTTCATTCCTAGAAAGGGATCTCATCTTGGGGTGCTGGAGAGCAGCAGATGACATCCAGAAGAGGAAATTAATTATTGCCATTATTCGTGAGCAGGAAAATTGCTATTTCTATAAATCTTTACGGGGCATGTACAAATATACTCAACACGTGTTTGCACTAGCTGTAGCAGAAAACCTCCTCCACCCCCAACTACAAGAAATTAAATGAACCAAAAAAGCTCCAAATTCTGTTGTAATAGAGCAGGGATTCCTTGAAACTCTGAAAACTTCAAACAACAGCTGGGAACACAGCTCAGAGTCATTTACTATTCAGAAAAAATAGTGGCATTACACATTACAAGACAGTACTTTAATAAATGTGGAAGAGAAAAAAAAATCCTAATATCTGGCAGAAGCCAGTGTTATTTATCTATTTACATGAGCACTAAGAACAGAAACCCTTTCTAGCAACACCTCCTGGCTTGAATGCCTTTAACGTCATGTTTTTTCCTAGCTACATTTGGCTCTTTGCATTATTCCTTGATTAACTTCTTGTTACTCACAGGCATTTAAATACCCAAATATTACTGATCATACTTACCCTAAAATTTTGACAACAAATTCCCATTTTAATCTATCATGCAGTTTATTTTTGCTGCAGGAACACACTTCCCTTTTATCTCTCTCCTAAGTAACACCTTTATAAATTTTCTGTTCTTTCCTTCACTCCTTCGGAGGAATTTAACCACCCACAGGTTATATTTTTCTTCCAAAAGCACCAGTCTGCTGCTTGCTCAGTTGTGACAGATTCAGTCTAAGCAGAGACCTTTCTCTTAGCAGGAGATTTTTTGTCCCACAGTACAGGGTAGAGTCTTTCTCTGATCACACTGCTGGCTGCACTGTTCCCCTCTGTTTCTCTGAAGGGAGGATGTCCTTTGAGAGCAGGCATCCACTGGGTGTGTTTGCAATAACATCAGCTTCTAGTTCCTCCACCAGAAATTCCTTTGGTGCCAAAGCAAGATCTGCTTCTTACTTACTCTCTCCGTCCCTGTAAGGAACCAAGTATTTTCCAGCACTTAAATTTTTTAGCCAAAAGGTCCTGAAGAGTGATCTCCACACAGGCAAACAGCCTCTCCTCTGAGAACTCCACCTCTGCATTTACCCTGGAGCAATGTTTGTAATGATGCACTGGCAAATTTCCTCATACAGATGTTATGCATGAGATGAGACTAAGCATGTTCTTGGTAATGCAACCTGTCAGTCTTAAATCATCCAGATTAAATAGATATGTCTGCACTCTCTGAAACACACATGCAAAAAAAGCACTAGGGGAAACAAAAAAGAACAGTCTTGTACCAATACGTGGGGGGGCAGGGAGCATCTTTATCACCCAGCATTGCCCTGAGCACACAGAAACCCAGAGGAAGCTCATTTCAAAACAAAGGTGGTGCTGCTGCTGCTCTAAGTGACAATCCTGCATGGCCTAGGCTGCCCATGGAGCAGAGTCAGGGCTGGAGGGAATGTAGGCAGAGCTCACTGTCTACCCAGTGCGAGATGCTGCACCAAACCATGCACATTCCCTCCACCCTCCCTGCCCCAGCACCCTCCCCTGTTTAGGGATCAGGGGTGCCTGGAGAAAGGAAGATGTTTGGCCCCATACCCAGAAGTTTTGCTTCAGGCTGAGATTTGCTGGATCACACATCCTCAAATGCACCATGATGTTCTGGGTGTGCATGAAACACGTGTTTGTCGCCGTCTCAGATTTGCACTAGCTCTACCTGGAGCAGCCACCCTGTCCCCTCTGGAAGAGGAAGTGAGCTACCATGATCAGAACTGGCCTTTGGGGTACCAAGGTTTGTATTTCGTATAATTTCAAGCTCTAAAACTATCTGTGAAAAACCTGAAATTATATTCCTGTTGGGCAACATTCTCCAAATTACATTTTCTACCTGGAAGCTTTATTAAGGGATAATGAAATCACTGGTTACAGCCAATCCCCCGAAATCTCACATTGATATAAACTTACATGTAGTGGATGAGGATATTAAAACACACACTAGGAGAGAGAAAAAGGAAAGCCCTACAGTCTGGGAGAGAGCAGCACAGAAAAGAGTGACCCACTCATGTAATTTCTCATTTCTAGTTTATTCTAGCAATTCCTAGAATTTAAAAATATGTGAGAAATCTTTATTAAAAGATGAGATAAAAAACCAAAACCTTTTCTGAAACTTACTTTTGTCAGATGGGCAAATTAGAAGTTTTGAAATATTCAGTCTTTAAAGATGGATGTTTCCACTAATTTTTGTATCATGAACTTAATTATGCCTCCCCACAGATTTGATACATTTCTTCAGTAATGACTGCTTATAAAATTCTGAAAAAAATCCTTGGACAAAGTCTTTAAAGTAAAAACTGCCCCCAGATAATTGCTGTAATAGTCATTAGAAACAGGCAATTATTTTTTAGAAAATTAAATTTCAACTCATGGATTTATATAAAATACCATCATTTGTTCAAACCTGAATTTCCACACTGCATAACAAAATGTGTTGCTGGGACAGGCTGATAAATATGTGTCAGCTTAGACAAAATTTTTATGTGGCCAAAAGTAAACACTTTGTATATACTTATCTATATTATATTTAGAACTTGTATTTTACCTATGTAGGACTTTTTAGATTTTCCTGGCCCTACTGACATCTGACTACCTTTAGTAATATAACACTTTAAGAAAAAAATATTCTCAGTTCCTTTTAGTAGCAGTGCATTCAGAGTGGGTGACTGACTCTATAAACTTTGGACTATTTTTCGCCTGGCATAAGAAGTGGAAAGTTGTGAGGCTTCCCTGGTCCTGGAAGGGCTTTTTCCTCTCCAGATATTTCCCTAATGATCCATGAACAGAAATCAGCTGGGACTCACAGCAATACTGCTGAAGAGCAGATCTTTTTCTTATGACTTGGCAAGACTGGTTTAAACACCAGATGGATCCAAAGTAATAATTGGAAGAAAAGCAGTATCTTCTTCCACTGGTCCCCCACAATCTTTTTCCTGTCTCACACACACCTACACTCTTACAGTCACATGCTGAATGCTGCTCTTGGAAGGATCCTGGAGCACCAAGTGCTTTCCATTAAACCAGAGATTTGCTCTGTGGTGATGCTTCCTTCACCAGCTGTGTTTAAGAGAGATTGGTTTTGTTTAGCTGCATTACCTGGAGCCACTGAGCTCTCCAGTGAGTTTTCCAGGTGTTACTGGAACAACACATGGAATGGACTGCAAACCAATGGTGTAAACCTTTATGGCACTGGGAAAGTGGGCGGGTTCTACCATGCCCAGACTCACTGTCCCTACATCCATTTTCCAGTTCCTCCGGCAAAGTCACATTCACTTGAGCCTGGAGGGGCAAAGCTACTCTAATTGTGTCTGTCTTAAATAGCAAATCCTCTTCCAACCTGTCCATTTTTATAAATGTCACATCTTCTGTATGGATGACCTTTTCCTTTCCTGAGTTTTCTATCTGACTTGGCATGGGGAGAAATGAAGTCCAGAGTTTGGTGGATGGCAACACGGTAGCTCTCGGATGGCATACGCTGTGGAAATGCAGTGCAGCCACTCTTTTCAGGCTCCTGATAACAGGGCTGGATTGCAAGTATGTCTGGCAGAACAATATGAATGGATGGCACAATCAAAGGCTGAGAGGAGCCCGTGCAAACTGGCACATCACATTTTTAGGTATCCTTTAGAAAAGGTCACAGATCAGCTTATTGCAGCACCAGCCTGCTGACTAACAGAAATTTATCAAACTAGTGATTAAACACACACAAACAAAACAAGCCCGGTGATTTTTTTTTTTTACCTTAATGGAAAATCTCTCCAAGCTCAAGTATCACTTGAGTGTTTCCCACAAGCATTTGTGGATCTGGCAGAGCTGAAGAAAACATGTGGGTAACCACAGAGAGACCTCACTGCAGCTACATCTCCTGAGATCCCTCCAGGCTGTCTATGACCAATAGAGAGCATCCTTGCATGGCAGCAGTGTAGAGGGAGCACATCCAGTGTCAGAAAGGACCTACAGCGAACAGACCTACAGTGCAGACACCCAAAAGTCCCAGCTGGACAGACCCTACAGAGCAGTAGATCAGCACATGGCTGCTGTTCACTTCATGGTCTAACCACATTGCTACCTGGCTGGTCTTTGTGCTGTAGCCCCTCCAAAGCTACAAAGGCGGTAACTACAGGAAAGCAGCAGCATTGATGCCCTTTCAGTCCTTTTCCAGAC